>NC_143014.1:13946415-14246415 GCF_055824585.1 Amblyomma mixtum | reverse complement strand
AAAAGAAGTTGTTGCCTTCCGCGTGTTGAAATAAGGAAGAGTGGATGACAGTGCGCGCCTTCCATGGCATTCAGTCGGGGCATGCGTGGCAGCTATCCAGGTCGCCCACAGAAGCATCCCCTGACTTGTACATGGCACACACAGCCGGGTCTGCATGGAAGAAACTAAGGGTACCAGAGTGAAGACACTGGGCGTTGTCGAATCAGTTGAATAAACGATTGCAGCTCAGAAAGAAATCATTTTTAATGAAGCAAGGACCTTTTCAACTTATTAATTTTGCTAAAAATTATTTGAAATATGCTGCTTGCCTGTGTGACTTTATCCTCTTTGTGTGTATACTAAGCTGCACCTCGAATCCTGACTGCATTTTAGTGGAGGTGAAATGCCAAAAACGTCCGTGTTCTGTGCGATGCCGCAGCGCATCAAGGAACCCCAGGCAGTGAAAAATAATCCTGCATCCTTCACTACAGTGGCTCTCGTAGCTAATCTGACGCATCGGGGCATAAAGGAGTACATACAATATCCTGCCAAAATTGAAAACCCGTTCACAAATGAGATACGCTCTTCAGACCTGCATGGTGTGCACAACGTTGCCCAAGGGCCTCACTGGAAGGGTCGTAACTACTACACAAACAAAATTATGCAACATGATTTTAATTATTCTAAAATCTGACATAAAGGAGAACATGTGGACAAAGTCTAAAAAATATAAAAAGTGTTCTTTTTTAATTGTCGTAAGAAGTTCTCGTTCTGTGTTTTCTTAAAGAGCGTGATCATATCTCTTTATCGAAAAGACATATAGATATCAACTTCAGCAGTTTGATAGGCCTGTTTGCATAGATGATAACGCGTAATTACTGCTACTCTGCTGCAAGCCATATATAACGACCCGCAAAATAGATAAAAAATATATAGATATAGATATATATCTATATATTTTCTAGATATATATCTATAAAATATATAGATATAGATAGATAGTCTGTCTTTTGGTAGAGCTTGTAGACAGAAAAAGGTACAGGAGCACAGTTAAAAACATTTATATATTTACTCGAGCAATTTTCAGGTGCCTAACTTTAATATATTTCATGACCAAAGCCAAACCAGCAGAGCACTGAAGTGCAGAACTCCTCTTCTTGGTCTTTAAAAAAATTTTGGGCAAAACCAATTGTGGATAGCTCCTCTCTAGTGATTAGGCAACAATGAATGAACTCGGCGTATTCGCCACTGGCGGCTCTGGGGATGAAAATGATTCCCCTTGCAGTCCTCGCGGCTGACCATCTGCTCCTGGTGGAGGACCTGGGTGGGCAGCAGGCCCCAGCAGGTGGGGGGCAGCACAGGTGGTCCAGCATTGCCCCTGCGGCCGCCGAAGAGAAGAGCAAGCCCAGGAGCCGGCTTCTCAGTGGAGTCAAGTCCCTCATGCGCACGGGGGATGCCCGAACAAGGTCAGTGCCCATGCTTGAGGTTGCTTCGTACAGAATAATGCAAAAGAAGTTGCTTATCTCTAGTTTGGTTCTGCTCTGAAATACCTCCATGGGAAGAAATTCCGAGACCCATTACATTGTCCTGCAAATGAGACAACAGGCTGTCCTATTGTGGCATTAAATTTATTGAATGTAGATGCATTTGCAGCAATGTTTATGTCAGGACCAGGTGATATTCCTTCTGAGGCAGCGAAGAGTCCTTGTTACCTTATGCACCTAGCAACACAGCAGCAAACCAGCAGAGATCGAAAAGTGAACTATGTGGCATTTGTTGTGAAACACTGATAAAAACCCTGAACACCTGACTAAATACATTTAAATGTCATTAATTTGATCCCTGTTAATTCAGAATTCCTGATACTTCAGACTACTGATGTGGTCCCATCCGACGTGCGTGCAAGTTTGTGGCATAAGACACTTTCCTATTTAGATGTTCTTTATGTTTCACTACCTAATTCGGATGGACTTCTGAAAGGTGTCCATGTCGGAGTATGATTAGCATGGCAAGCACTGGTTCAAATATTCCTCCTCAAACGTCAGTTGCGTTGTACTTTTTTGGTCATGGACCTCTGAGGGGACAGTACATGCAACAGCGATTGGTGGGCCTCATAACTTTATTTGCTTTATTTGCTAGCCAATAGCAGCTATTGGCTGTGTATCAGCCAGCCAGCCAGCTGAGCCCAGCTGCATGCTGTTTTGTGCATTGATTGGCATTTGGCTGGTCTTTCCTCTTTTTTTTATCACTGCTTCAGCGCCAGTGCGCGTTTCCATTGCTTCCTGTACTTTCTGAATTTACTGAATTACAGCAAAAATATTTACAGCAAAATATTTAAATATTTACATATTTAATACTTAAATTTGTAATGTTGCTGTAAATATTTAAATGTTTATTTAAGTATATTTAAATGTTTAATACTTACATTTGTAATATTGCTGTAAATATTTAAATATTTACAACAAAATATTTACATGAAAGAAACCCCTAAAGACCTTTGGTGTTTTTAATTGTTCAACGCTCCCGACAGTGTGCACGTAATAAAAAAATGATGAAACTGCAAAGTCATTGTTGCCATGCAGTTCACGTCTCAAAAGCTGGCATACAAAAAAAAATGCAGGCAACCATTTTCCACTGTTACAACAAAATATTTACTATGATGCAAATGCTTTTTGGCAACTCGACCTGCAGGCAATTCCCGTCCCTTGAAGCCTGAATTAACAAGGGTTTACTGATGTACCACAGTTTTGAAATACAAGCCAAAGCACGTTTAATATAGGGCATTCTCTCGCTCAGATGGCAAGGGGTCGTGCAATGCAGGCACAGCATGTAGTTTTTTTTGTTGTTAACTAGCATAGAGGAAAATGGCACCCTTCAAAATCACTCTACAGTCTAGCCCGGTTATAGGGAATCGGAAATTGCTTTGCTGTGTCCACTATTTCGTTATATTTGGACTATGAAAGAAAAAATACAGATATCGGCAGATTGATATATTGTCGCTGTCAGAACTGGTCCAGTGTTCCCTGAACATGTTTCGCGAGTGTGGACTTGATGATCGTGGCCGTCCAACTTCGAACCGAAGTTCTGGTCGTGGAACATGCACACTGTGTCAACTGTGATGGCCGGTGCAAAGGCTCGGGGGCAGAACCAGCATCATCGCAATTGCTGCCAGATGCGCTGTCCATGACACTCCCGGCAACTTCGTCAGTCGTCAAGTCCTCGGTGGCAACAAGGTCATTGTTGGCGAAAACCAAGTCCATGTGGCTCAGACCCGAAGGCACAAGATCCAACCCGCCAGTGGACTCCCAGAGCTGCTCCAAGGAGGTGGCACCACCAGCTGTTGCAGCTATGTCAACCGTGGCAGCTTCTGCCCTGGCAGGCGCTGCACCCGCACTACTACTTCAGGAGAAGCCGGCCTTCTCGATGCAGTGGACGATGGTCGAATGCTTCGCGTCCCTCCAGGCTCCGCTTGTGAACAAAATCACGTTCACCAAAGGGACTGGCTTGTTGGCCACATTGTCGGCAGCGTGAGCATCGATGAGCGATCACTCGGCTCTGGTAGTGGACCTTGAAGTTGGCAGTAACCCCCTGATCCATGGGCGGTAGTATTTGGTGGAAGGAACAAAACCTCAACAGCGCTCAGTGTGCGTTGACATGGTGCGCACTGCAGTTGTCAAGCAACATCAGCAGCTTGCGCTTCCTTCAGACCATCTCTTTGTCGAAGTCGACGAGCTAAAAATGGCTCGTGTCATCCATGCCTTCTTATTGCTTACGTACGTCACTCGCATAGGCAGCATCTTGGCGAAGCTGCGCGATTTCTTGGATTTGCCAATGACCAGCAAGTCTCTCTTTGTCCGAACCATCCATGTTTGCGCAGATCAGCACAGTGATCTGGTTTTCGCTGTCCTTGCCGCCCACGCATTTGTTCATCTTCACTGTGATTGGCAGCAGTGGGAAAAACAGACCGGTTTCATCTGTGTTGTAGATATGCTAGTCGGAATACGCGAGAATCCGTCCGCGGTGCTTGGCCGTCCACTGCTGGAGCGAACCCTCGTCAACGGATGCAGCCTGCTGCAAGAAAATGTTTTTACACGGGATGCCCTGCCTCTCCTTGAACTGCTGGAGCCACCCATTTCCTGGCTGGAAGCCTTCGTGACTGAGAGCAAATCCCCTTGCCAGCATGACCGGTCCACTGAGCGGAATGTCCTTTGATTGCATATCCAGGAGCCACTTGTAAAGCGCGGCTTCTGCGTCCGGATCTGCTTTTGCAGATCCCCGTTGCCAACAACATCGCTGTCAGAATGGCGTTGATCACAGTGTGGACTGCGCGATTCCACTCTTCTTGACATTTTGCTGCACTTGGTCGTCACCTCTCTCTTCCCCACCACTCCACAGAGAAGTCCCAGAATGGGAAAGAAGCGGAGCAGGGCAGGAAGGCGCATGCAAAGACCATGAAAGCGGCGCAAACGAGCGCTTCCAATACGCACAGCTCTCTGATCCCTGCTTCAAGTGCCGAGAACCCACTGGAGAGAAAATTATTCAAGAACCGCGATTGGCCCAGTTGGGCGCTCTCCGTGACGTCACTGACGACTCATTTCTTTCTCGGGACGCTGGGGTACAGTGGAGTGCACCACTGTACAGGGTGGAGACGCGGCCTTTGTGGCCACCATCTTGGCCATACATGATGTAATAAAGCTTTGGAGTTACTATTTCTTGATTTTATCTTAAAAAAATAATGTCGAACATTATAAGCAGGTCACTGATCTCGGTTAAGGAAACTAGCATCCGTCCACTTGAATGCATAAAACAAAACTTCAAAAATGGAAAAGGTAGAAGGAAAATACAGAAAGACAACCAGCATCGTAAATGATTGGCTTCTCTGGCCGAAGCACATAATTCACTGTGCCTGCGGCAAGCTTGGGCCATATCAGAGTTCAGCGAGCACATGCCTTTGGTGCCCTCAGTTTTCACAAAAGCTGCTCCGTAGCTGTTCGGTTTTACTTTATCGCGTGCTGTTGGAAATTTGAAGCCTTGTACAAACCGTGGGAGATGATCCCTCTGTTGGTCACTAGAAGGTCGGTTGTCTGCACCGAGATCGTCTATCACATTTTGTGCCTCAGTCTCAGGCTAAGCTTTCTCAAGTTGCGCGACTTGTTGCTGACGGATATTTTTTGTTTGCTGAATTGTCGCACCATCATTGCAGCACAGCAATTTAGAAAATGTGCTGTTAAACTCACTTTGTGCTCAGTACATAGAATGCGATGCAAGCATTTCACTAGCCTATTAGGTACCAAGAAAAATCTAACCAAGGGACTTTCTTTATTTTTAGCACATAAATGCTGCCTTTTAAAGAAAAGCATTACTGAAGTCACAATTGCTTCATTCCTTCTGAAGTTACACTGGCGTACTTTTTCTAGTACGCTGGGTCCTCCCCATAGCACACGTGGCTACATCGCGCCATTCCGACTTGATGGCGTGAATTTTGTTAATATGTCTGTGATTTTTGGGCCCTCATGAATCTTTTTCTTGCTATACTGGCACCGCAGTTATTCTGATTTGCGTGGGAAGCTTTCTCCTTTTCAAAGAAGCATCAGACACGATTGAGCCAGAGTGTCTGCGAACCGCTGGTTGCTGCATGTCAAGGCGTAGGTGATGACATTCTTACCAAAGCAAAAATAGTCAGCAGGCTCATCTTTAGCAATTTGGTAGATTGTTCAGGTGTTCACAATTGCAAAGTTGACGGTTCGTGTCAACAGCCACTCCCACTTTTTGTCCCCGATGCCGATCTAGTAGCAGTTGATGGCTTGATCCGAATGGTCGACACCTGCCTTACCACTGTTGTAAAAGGAAAGGAGTTTTGGCTTTCAAGAGTCCTGTTTTTCATGTGCTGTAGGCAACCACCGCTTTACAAAACATGTAGGCTCAATGCGGTTATAGTTACAGGCCATGCTGACTACACTGTTGTCCTTAGACTTCAATAAAAGCACATAACCTGCATTATTGAAGCAAGAACAAATTTTTCCTGGCTGCTTCTATTCTGTTGCTTTCTTTGGGTGGAATGGACTCGTCCTAAACCTGTTTTAGTGAACAGTTCCTGTAGCCAGAAATTCCTCCCGGCGGAGCGTTACAAGAATGTCTTGACAGGTAAAAAAATTGCCAAAAAAATTAAATGGTCACTAAGTGTCGAAATCACTTCAGGCAATGACAGGACATGTGCTCCCAAAAGTCTCTTTTCTGAATTCAAGGACTTTCCACAGTAGGTGTGAAATGCATAGCAGTAACCACCTGCTCTGCAGAACATCCAGTTCTTATAACCAAACTTCATTATAACCAATTAAAATCGCACCATCGTCATATTCAGGATAGCTCGCAACTGGTACAGCAGTCTCCGAGGCCTCGCTGAGCACACGAAGTGTTTATTTTTGTCGAAAATTTGCAAGGAACCTTGAGATCTATAACATGGAATAGATAGGCGCCGTTGTCCACGCAGGAAGACCCAATGTACTATAGAATGCAGCAGCATATAATTTGTCACAGCGCAAAAAAAACCGAAGGTGCGGGACATTCGAAGCATTTGTACTGCTCTATACTTGAAACTAGCATAATAGCATAATATATTCATAAACGTGGCCACGAGAAAATTATAAGCCAGCGACTACCGGTGCAGTTCGCGGGAAACAAACATCCTGAAGTTTCACCATGGAAAGATGCCATACTGAGGACAGGAAACGTGCCTTCTTAGTTAAGGGGCATCGGCCAATCCCCTGCTGACAAAAGCATGACGTACTTGAAAAGAAAAATTTAATCTTTAGTGTTGAAATCATAAAAAAATTAACTGTACTTTTAAAAGTACGCTGGGTACTAATGGGTTAGCGGTAAGGTGCACACATTGGGCTTTGCAGCATGTTTTCTAAAAACTGCTTTGTTTGAGGCAACCATTGTTGAAATCTTTCTCGACTAATAGTCCTGTGAACACGGTTGAGAATGACCTTTCGCTATGCTTCCCAGCAAGTTCTATCTTTGGGAGCTTTGAAGAGCGGTACCTGCTCCTTGCAGGTCGTGTAGCTGCGATTGCAGCCCGGCACAAAGAGCTTTTCGTGCTTACTAAGACATAATTATGCAGTAGCCAAATGCACAAAAAGTAGATGAAAGCACATTTCTGCAGTCGCAGTTGAAGGGAACGCATGAGACGGTCCTGTACATAACAGCTGAGTTGCCAGTCACCCGATCAGGGATTGCGGCACAATGTCATGAAGTGCCTCTTAATTGGCGGGATGAAGCAACTAATCACTGTATGCGCCTCTAGTGCACGCTCCGAGGCGCTGTGTGTCGTCTGCTCGAGCAGACGACGTGCCTCTCTGCAGTCGGAAATGGAGGTATTTGCACAGTAAGCGGTATAAAAGATTTTACCTGCTTAGAACTAGACGTCTAAAAAAGAGAAATGCTGATTAAGTCGAAAATTTTCCGCCCGTGTGCCACTGTTTCTTAGAAGGAAGCAAAGCCCCCTTAACACGTGCTCACTTCCGGTCACACTAGGTGGCTGCTCTCTCACTCTGGTCTTGCGTGTGCACACCTCAGGGCATCGTGGCCCCCATCTGGTGCATCCGGGCACTGATCTAGTACAGGCACTGCATGTGCGGGTGGTTCTAGGCGGAGCCTCATCAGAATGACAATCCGCCAGTATGTTTGTACTGCGCGTCTTCAGGGAATCGGAGCAACAGCATTTCTGGCATGTCGTCTCAAGCATTGATTTGTGACCATTACTCAACGCACAGTGTCACATGCATGCCTATGCCATGGCAGACACAGTCTTAGTGCGGGTTCTCGCTAGACGAATCACAGGAATGCATGCAGAAAAAATATATTAGTTTTGATATCAAATGCAGTGGGCGTTTGTTACGCGAATGTCTATTGTCAGAGATTTCCGGAGTACCAAGAAAATTGTGCCATGGCTCTGATTCACACTGCGAAAGATGGAAGCTGACAGATTTTTGGCAAATGAACGTTTTTTTGTGAACTCTGTAGTCCAGTCTGTAAATTTTCCGGCCCGATTTCAAGACGTCAAAGCTTCTGCTTCAAAGAAATTTTTCACGGGTCTCGTGTATTCTGTTGAAGCAGGATTCGGCTCTAATCCTTCTCTCAATAGCACCATTCTTCCATGGTCCACTACTACCAGCACCAATACTGTAGCTGCATTCTTTTGGCCTCTGTTGCTTAGGTGAGGCTTTCGAAACTCATTTTAGGTTATCTCAGATGGTCAGGGAACTAGCATGGTGTGAGGGATATGTTGTTTGCTGGCTGGGAAAAGACTGTTTCAGCTTGGTTACTTTGCCCAAGAAAGTAGTGGCATAGTGCAAAACCTTTGTGGAAGAGATGCTAAATTGCTGTACTGCTGAAGTACCTTTTGAGATGTTACACTTATTCTCATTTATAAAGACAGTAACAAGCCATGCCGCCATAAAGAATTCCACTGTTTCAGACAGAAATTTGCCCTAATACCATGGTTGCTGGCCAAGTATAAATTAATGAATTGTCTCAAGTGACAAAACTGGCATTGTCTGTTGCATTGGCTAATAGTAAATAATTTGAGGCAGGAGTGAGGATGTCCTGAGCTTCTCTTGGTTTGTGCCTGAATCCATTTTTTTATGCATTGTGTTTACCATTCTGATGTTTTGAACATCATCTTGGCTCATGCAAGAGGAATACATTTACCGGCTACATTTTAAACTCTCATTGTCCGTCACGGATCCATCCACCAAGGCTACTGGACACTTATAGGTGCCCTAGTGAGGCTCAGAGGAGTTTCAAAAATTTTCGCATGTTGTTGTTTTAAGTATTACTTCAGGTATTGTCAAGTGAAGCAGTACTAACTGCAAACATTCTTTTTTTTAATTACTGCCTACAGTAGCAATGTTGTGAAGGCGCAAAATTGTTAGTCTGGGAGAGTTTCTAGCATGTGCGCCCCGGTGCCACGGATTGCCGCTGCCGTGCGGTACACAGCCGTTCAAACAAGAATCGCAGTTGTGGCGCCAGATGGTGTCATTTGTCTGCGAGATGGCCGAAAATCCGATATCTCTGTCTTACTTCAGTTGCCACAAGCCGTTTCTTCCGGTCCTACTGTTTCAGAACAGTATTTTCTGAAACTACTGTGTCAGAAAATAGATGAGCAAAGTCAGGCATACGTAAAAGCTCAAAAACGTTTTTATCTTCATCTCGTGACTTACCAAGTAATACTGATTTAAGGGTGGATTTCAGTATGCTGTTGACCTTCTTTCGCCAAAAAGCAGAGCAGAAATAAAAGCAGCAAATACCATAGCGTAACACACTGTAGGCTAAGGCGTACACTATTTGTTTGCGTATACAGTCAAGCCCACTTATAACAATATTTAAGTGCCATGGAAATACCATTGTTATAGCCAATAATTGTTATACAAACTTCAGAGCATTTATTGACAGTAAATATCCGGAGTGGTTTGATTGTTCTAATGCCTGTAAAAGCTCGTTAATTTGAACTTCAGGGAACCGGAACAATGTTCACCGTTCACTGATGACCAAAGCATCGCCATCACTGCGCCACCGGGAGTTTCGCGCACCTCCGCGTCACAGGAATCAAGTCGGCTTTCCGGAAGTGATTCTTACGGGAAATTCAAGAAGCATGCAAAACTAAGGGTGCGGTGACAGCTGAGAAGAGAAAAACCGCGCTGGCTGCACGCACGCGCATTGCACTGACTGATTGGGGGTATGCATGGCGTGCGTAGCCAATGCAGCAGCTCTCGTGACGCGATGACGCCTGCCTCTTTTGCTTTCGTGGCGTTGCTGCGCCAGCTTAGTCCATTGGTCGGCCCCACATGTGCGCGCTTTTGTGTTGTAAGCATGGTTTTGCTGGTGTGGTTGTAGCATTCCCTTCTTTTTTTTTCTATAATGGTTGACGCTCAATTACCAGATTTAATTGTTATAACCAATAATGTGCCTTGACAGCATTGATATAAGCAGTTTATTTTACCATAGAACACATAGCAAAGCTGATGGTGCCATGACTGACCATTGTTATATCCGATATATTGTTATAACCAGTATTGTTATAAGTGGGCTTGACTATACATAGGGCAAAGGAACTTAACAGAGTGCAGCAAACATGCAACTTTGCGGAGCTGAGAACAGACAAAAGACAAATGAGTATTCCAAGACCTGTCTGAATCGAAGAATACTCCTAAGTATTTGACCGTTGACACAGGCATGATTGATGGACATTTGCAATGAGCACAATTAGGTCTGTGCAAACGAATTGACATATCATTAGGAATTCCCTTTAAATAATTGGGAAAAAGTACTGATTTCTTAAATACTAATTTTTTTAAAAAATAATAAAATAAATGTGTTCTTCCCGCTTAACTACGGCTGACTCTCCAAACCATAGACCCCACCGCATAATCGCGAGTGCTACCAAGCGCACGCTGACTACGTCGGGCCGAGCTATGAGAAAACAAAGCAATGACAACACTTTCTGGCTGACACAAACAAGGCATTCATTGCTACAAAAAACAATAATAGCAGCTAACAACAAAAGGCGCTGAGGAATCGAGGTCGTCCAACTCTCCAGCGAGGTTACGAGTGAATGTTCCTCCACGCTAGGGCAGGGGGGAAGTTGTGAGGCTGGATGAAACGAGAAAATGTTCCCACGAGGCCTTGCTTTCGGAGAGTGGAGCGCCATGCCCAACGTCTGCTTGTGAGGTGCCCTCCCTTGTTGGTTAAGGTAACTAGGGAGGATGCATCGCGGGTAAGCAAACCCTCGGAGGCGACTCTGGGCGAGCCTGCACTAGTTAAACCTCCATTTAACAAAGACGGTAAAATCCGTAGTTTACTTCGTAACATTGAAATTTTGCTACATTGCAATGTGTCCTCTAGCGTGGTAAGAATCTGCCAAAAACGCGCTGCTAGATAACTCATGGGAAGAGCCTTTATTTGCATTGAAAGTGGTTCTTTACCTCTGCCTTTTCTTTTCCATCAATGGCGTCAGCATTTCTTCCAAGCTCGCAAGCCGCCTCAGCACGTCTGTCGTTCACTTTGTGTGGATGATGGGGGGTCGTGAGTTTTGGTTTTGCTGTCTTGTCAGTGCCTGAGAACATCACCGACACACAACAGTGCCTTGTTGTGCCGCTGTGGCCTCGTGGGAGGGAGGTGTGGAAACGAAGGGAGGAATAAAAGCTGCTGCTGCTCCACAGCGAAGTCGGCATGTGTCACAGGTTCTGCCCCACTCATCATGTGAACCTGCGCCCGGCCGCCGAGGTGCTTTAAGAAAAAATGCACTTTTTATTTTCGCGATAGTTTGAGGACAGTGCAAAGGATGAAAAAGTAGGCTTACGTGAAAAGGTGGGTTTTATTGGGTGAACGGTGCCTACAATTAAAAGGAGTGCCATATGTCTTGCGATGGTGAAGAAGAGTGATTTTTTTTGCAGTAACTTCCGTTTTCTATTAGAACAGGAACTATTTTTGCAACAAATGGACACTCTTCTTAATTTTGTTTTTACATCTTAATATATCAATGCGGTGTTTAAATAGCATGGGCGAAAAAAGACCGAAAGGAGGGGGAGGGGGGCAGTGCAGCGCTCCCCCCCCCCCCCCCCCCAACAAAAAGCAGAACTTCATGCCCTCAACCCAGTAATGAATATATTCAGGATCTGCACAGTGTATTTCATGCGTGGAAGCTACTGCCAGAATGACAGGGGACGTAATTAAGTTTCCTGTTGTGGTCATTTCGCTGGTTGCTGTATACAAAGTGGTTGTAAGTACGTAGTTGAACCTCTTTAGTTGCTTGGGCTATAAGTGCATTACGGCAGAAAGGGGATCAGAAACTCTTCTTCATTAGACTCACTTGTAAATACCATGAGGCTGTAAGCATCATTAAAAAAAAAAACGAGTTAAGCTCCACGTTAAGGGTATGTGTGCAGAAATGGTCATAGATCTCTTCTTGCGCCCTCTTACCACTACTTGTGCAGTCAAGTTAAGCACCACTGCCCTTGTCAGCCACCAGTGGGGGAGCCAGGTTGCTCTTCCTCCTGCCATTAATTGAACTGCCCACTGTGGCGGGGATTTTTTGCTCGCGATACCGCCGCTGCTGCCAATGCGGGGTTTCCGCTGATCAAGAGCCTCAACGCTTGGCGTTAAAGGGACAGTGAGGAGAGCACTATTAATATTTTTTTTACAGCAAAATCCGATAGTTCGGCATGTCATGGGTTTGTTGCCACTTGGCCGGCAGCGAAAGATGCATTTATTTCTAAGAAATTTGGATTCGAAGTTGAAAAAGTTTTTCCCGCCGCTCTGATTCAAACTTCGGATTCTCCTATGACGACACAGGACTAAGTGACGTGAAACATGACGTAATGCAGACTCCGTGATTTCTAGCGGCCAGCGCTGCCTAGCAGCAGCCGAAACGAAAGCTACCGCCGGCCGCACGTTGAACGCATCTGTCGGCTATTGCGGTCGTCGCTACAGTCGCTTCGCTTACGTTTGCACTGGCGTTTTGCCAGCGTTACGATGGATCTCGTTCTCGAAGTCGTCAACGAAGTTCTTGCAAATAGACACCTTTAGCATACCGTGTACCTTGTTACCGCTAGCGGAATACCGGGAGCCCCCCTCACGCCGGTGAGCAGGCGCTGATTGGTCCCGATGCTTCAGGCGCGCGCGTAGCTGCCAGGCACGTGGCGCCATCTGGCGACGTCAAGGAGATTTGCGCATGCATTGGCTGCGCCTCAGTGATTTGTGGCTTCTCGGGTCCTAGAGTTGCTAGAACCATTGGTTCTAGCAACACTGCTTTGTCCTATGACGTCATCACGCTTGTACTTGCGAGTTTGGCCTGTGGCGGCGATACCTGTATTTTGGTTCTTGCTCTTTTCTACGTTACAAGAGCTTTGTTGTCAGTATGAGTGGCGTTTTTGTAATCAGGAGCTGGTACTCTGCCGATATAAGCCAACTTCAATTTCTCCTCAGTGTCCCTTTAAAGCACAATTTCTAACATTCATAAAAATCAAGCTCTGCCTTTTGGAGTGCAAAAAAATCATACTCTGTGAACTAGCGTTGATGGCAGAAAAGCTTTGCAGCACAATTTTTCTACAACTCTCGCTTGCGAAATATGTTTAGCATGTCATATGTCATCCATGTAAGCTGATTGGTGTTCTTACTTGCAGTATGTTGATTGTTTTTGAAGCATGCGCCATGTTAGATTTTTCTCAATGCCACCCCAGCTTTCTCTGAGAGCTGTGGCATCGGTGCTTCCCACAGCAGAAGTGCTGCATATAGGGCTGTAGTGTCTTATTTATTTTTTTATTTTTTTTTTATTTATGTACATACTGCAGACCATGGTTAGGTCCAAGCAGGAAGGGCAGGTGCACAAAAAGCAAAATTATAGCAACAAAAATACAACAATACAGCAAAGATAATGTAGTAAAACAACAATACAGCAATGCAAGACAAAGCAGAAAAAATACATAATACGCAATATCAAAAAAGATGGCTGAGGAACGCGTCTGATTTTCAGGCCAACTTCAGTGTGTCCCAGAGCTGAATAAAGGTGCTTTCTATTCATATAAGTTTAAACAACAAATTGCATGTTGCAACAAAGATTTTATGTGCTAAAAACGAGATTTTAGGAAAAAATTGAACAAAACTTGCAAAGACACGCTTGTATTTAAAAAAAAAATGTAAAAAATTTTCTGAAATATGCAAAATGTTTTTTACTCTATTGGCCACTATCTGCAAAATAAAATCATTTCTATCTTGAATAGTATTCTTGCAACAAAAGAATAACTGGAAACCCTATAGATGTGCATCGGAGCACGGCCGCCTGTGTTTCAGGCTGGTTTCCATCATCACCGATGTGAAAACTGAATCATCTTCAGCGACTTGCAACATTTCCAGGTTTGTTGTTGCACAGATCATCGATTAAATCACTCGCAGACGAAACAGAGTCCTGAGATTTGCTATGTTTCAGAGTGCATAGTGCGCATGTGGAGGCTGCCAAGCGACTTTGATGGTACCGCATCTTCGGAGCGCGTTCAAAAATGCCATTTTGTATGGGCAAACAAAACTATATGTCGGAAACAAAACTTCAGTTCTCCGGCTACAAGCCAGATGCGCATTGTGCCTGTAAGCAATGCGGAAAGCTCCAAAGTCGAGCGGCGAAGGTGTCATCTGCGGGCAACATGGCGGGCAATAAGCGCAGGTCCGCGTCTTCATTTCTTAGCAGCGCGTTAGAAAGTGCCCCCTCGTGGGACAAAAGAAAACTACATCGGAAACAAAACTTTGGTTCCTGGCCTACAAACTTCATCTGCAGTGTGGTCATTAGCAACGCAGAAGGTTCTGAAATCAGGGTATGAAATGATCGTTAGCGGGCTAACGATGCTCAATGGGCGCGGTAGGGAAAGAGTTAAGACTACGTATGGCAAAAAAAGGTTGAAAGGCCAGTCGTGGTATACACGTGATGTGTGTGGATGCAGAAACCTTTTGCAAAGCTGGGTTCTTTTTTCTTTTGACAGTATTGAAGAAGCACTTCCCCTCAACGAATGCTTGCAGCTATGCTATCATCAAGCAGTACGACACCAGCTTTTTTTGCTTTACCCAAAGAAGATATTTGTCGTGGACACTGAAGTGCAACAGGTTTGTTTCCTTTTCATTGATTCACTCCACTTGCTGGGCCTGTGTGTATAATTTGCACCACACATACTCTTATACCTGCGTAAGATGCAGGTTGGATATTGCCTCGCAAAGTTTTTTTCTCAAGTTGCTCTGATTAACACATTCATCTGGGAGGCCACCAGGCTTTTCTTGGTGAGGCCAAATACTGTGCAATGTACTCAGCTAAATTACTTTCACAACTTCAGTCTTGATTTTATTGAAAGTGCTTTTTTGTTTTCTAACCCTTGTTAAAGGTTTGTACAACACATCATAGCAAGCATTTTCAGGGAGTGCTGCAGGCAGTTTCTTCAGCTGGCTTTGTGCTCTAGCAACATTGCATTCTCCCTGAAAGGGTGACCAGAAAAATTTCTCCTTCGGCTAGTAAGCACAGTGGCAGCCATAATGGGGTCTGGCTTTGCTCAAAAAGTGCTGGCATACTCTTTGCTGGGACCTAATTTTTGCGTTATTTTGCAAGTCGCATGCACTTAGTGAAAAATAGGTCCCACGAATAATTTATTCACAATATATTTGCTTTTAATTCGGTAAAAAAAGAAATGTCTTCAATACCAGCACATTTTTCCAATTCGCAACTATATTCCGTTTCATACATCAGGTGCAACGAAAGGTACGGAAGTAGTCCGTGTGAAAAAATAAAGGGAGAGGTGTTACTTCGCTCTTATTCTGTGGCCAAATGATGTACGGCTTGATAAGGTGACAGCTTGTTGTTAGCAAGTGCATTTACTCAAGCTCGTGATGAATGTGTCATGTGATAAGCCTGCAGGCAAAGCACTCTGCCCACCACAAGGAATGCACTACTTTTTGATTGCGGATGTAGACAGTGCAGGCAAGGGCACTATCTTTGACAGCGTTGCATTTGATATGTGAAACGGAGTGCAGAAATTAAAAATGTAGGAGGAAACTTTCTGTTGTCTTCCAAAAGAAAATGCACTGCTGTTTCTAGGAATGGCTCAGTTTGCATCTCACTGATAAGTGCTGAAAAGGAAGCATTTAAAGGCTAACGTTCATAGTTCATCGCTAAAATTCCTGCTGGTTTGTTTCCCTTTTGCTTTTTATTCTCTCCATTAAATGTTTGAAACATACAACGAATGTAAAAGTTGCCATAGCTTTTAAATGCCATTTGCAAGTATGGTTCTGCATTCGTTGTGTGAAAAAGTGAAACATACATAAAGAAATGATACGTATGGCTCCTGGCTGAGGCTGGGGAATTTCATAACAGTTGAAGTTACTTCCGAAGATGTTATGTTGAAGTGTGTTAGCTTGTTTCTTTTGAATGCATTTATCTCTTTCTGAGTTCCTGCCCAGTGGGTTCGGTGAGGGTGGGGCACCATTTTGTATAAGTTATGAACTTGCATTTGCAGCATCAAAAAGCTTGTAGATGTGAAAATGGAGAGAACTAGGGGACCTGCGACACGTCTGATGCAAATTTTATTGCTCATGAAATGCTTTAACTGCCACCTTAGCTGAATTGACAAAATTTTAAGCTCTTGAAAAATGGGTTGTTTTTACAGTAATGCATGCTATGTTCATTTCTTTCTTGACTGCTCAACTGCATGGTCTGCTGTTACAAATGCATGAAGGGGATGTAGTTTTCAGTAATTATTTTTTATTTCTTTATGGAGTGACGCGAAACTTTTTGAGTTTCAGTCTTGTATCTGAAGTAGGATGTGGAACCGAACCTGAACCCAGAACCAAATCCGTATTTTTGCCCAGAACCAGAACCGAACCCATATTTTTTTTTGCCATCTTGGAACTGAACCCGAACCGGAACGACTCAAAGGAATTTTTCAGGCCTTGATTCGGCCTCACTTTTTTTGCAACCTGGCATACTTTTTTTTTCCAGACAAAATGAGACATGCTAGCACGTAGATTTAACCACCAAAAGCTGTCTGCGCTAGACAGTGCGAAAATGGGAAAAACAAAATTGAAGGAAGGCTTGTTTGTAGGAAAAAATCTAATAATTGGCACTTGTGCAATCTATTTTTGGCAATACTAAAATATTGTACTCCAGATAGATCCGAAATCTTGAGTTTATTACAGTTTCCCGCTTTCACACGTTTGTGTATGGTTTTAATGAAATTGTTAGCACTGCTTTAACTCGTAATGCACTGAGTGAGAATTGCTTCCTTTTCTTTTTGTCATGTACCATAAATATGTGAAACATAGGCGCAGTGACTCAACCACGTTGTGCAACATTTACTTTCGAAGGCATTCTTAGACAACAGGTACCTCTCACGATGGCTCAGCCGTGGCTGCATTTTGATGGCTGTGCGATGTCAGTGCACGTTGAAGAGCCCCCGTGTCGCTTTGACATATAAAACCTTGTATATTACTACTAATATATTACAAAATAAAGGATGAATAAATTGGTGCATTTTTTTTTTTCACAATCTGAATATTTCTTGTTGCATGCGACACAGGTAAGCAAGGATAGGTGGGCTTGTGGCAATGGTAGAGATACTTAAAAGAAAAAATTAAAGAGCAAACACACAAAGGGGCAATGCGAAAATGCATGTGCTCACTGGCATGCGATAATGATTATGCTCAGAAAGATGCTACTGCAATAAAATGATTTTGTGTTATGTCGATGCGCTGAAATTGTTCTGCTTATAAAAAAAAAAAATAGATGCCAATCACCAGCGGGCGACTTCATTATGCTGTTCCCGGACTGCTGGATCTTAAATTCTCTCTTGGGCGGCTTATATCTGCGTCTCGCTGGTGCATTTCAGGTTCTTGGTGTCTGAGACAAGAGGCTTATGCTTTTCGGGTTCATTTGTAGAACGCTTTGGCGACGGCATACGTGGAGCATTCACAGCAATCCACATCGGTTCCATTGGCTGCAGGTGGGGGTGGGGTGGGTAAAGATGGGTGAAGGTGCATTTTTACCAGTGAGTGCCTGGATATGCACCCAGCGGAGTGTGCATCAAGGATGAAGGCTGCACGCACGCGCGCATGCGCGCACACACTCACACTCACTCACACTCACTCACACTCACTCACACTTACTCACTCACACTCTCACTCACTCACACTCACTCGCTCACTCACACTCGCTCACACTCTCACTCACTCACACTCACTCTCACTCTCTCACACACTCACTCACTCACTCTCACACTCACTCCTCTCACTCACTCACACTCTCACTCACTCACACTCTCACTCACACTCACTCACTCTCACTCACTCACACTCTCACTCACTCACTCTCACACTCACTCACACTCACTCACTCACACTCTCACTCACTCACTCTCACACTCACTCACACACTCACTCTCACTCACTCACTCTCACACTCTCACTCACTCTCACACTCTCACTCACTCACACTCACTTTCACACTCCCTCACTCACTCTCACTCACTCACACTCTCACTCACTCACTCTCACTCACTCACTCACTCTCACACTCTCTCACACACTCACTCTCACACTCACTCCTCTCACTCACTCACACTCTCACTCACTCACACTCTCACTCACACTCACTCACTCACACTCTCACTCACTCACACTCTCACTCACTCACTCTCACACTCACTCACACTCACTCACTCACAATCTCACTCACTCACTCTCACACTCACTCACTCACACTCTCACTCACTCACTCTCACACTCACACTCGCTCACACTCTCACTCACTCACTCTCACACTCACTCACTCTCACACTCTCTCACACACTCACTCACTCACTCTCACACTCACTCCTCTCACTCACTCACACTCTCACTCACTCACACTCTCACTCACACTCACTCACTCACACTCTCACTCACTCACACTCACTCACTCACTCTCACACTCACTCACACTCACTCACTCACTCTCACACTCACTCACACACTCACTCACTTACTCTCACTCACTCACTCTCACACTCTCACTCACTCACACTCACTTTCACACTCCCTCACTCACTCTCACTCACTCACACTCTCACTCACTCACACTCTCACTCACTCACTCTCACACACTCACTCACTCGCTCTCACTCACTCTCACTCACTCACTCTCACACTCTCACTCACTCACTCACTCTCACACTCGCACTCTCTCACACTCACTCACGCACGCCCGCCCGCCCACCCGCTCAGTGCTGAAGCTGCAGGGTTTTGTAGATGAAAAATGCACCAGCCTTTTGTCATATGTACAGGGGTAGTCAAAAAATCCCAGGCCGCTCCGAACAGCCGCGGAGCGGCTGCTCTCCGCTATCGGGGCGCTGTTATCGCACGCGTGTCTCGCCGCACTCGGGTTGCGAGGGTATGCGCTGAGAGGAGGTGACGCTCCCTCTCTCTCTCGCTCTCCATGATAACAAAGCAGTGAAAAAGACGGTGAGGCGCGCGCCTTCACGCCTTCGCTGTTCGAGATTTCCGCACTCGGCTGCGGTGCAGCGCGTCGCGGAGCAGACGACCATTTGCGGAAAGTGACGCGCGCTGGCGGCCGTATTTAAATGGATTTCGTCTGCTTCCCCCAACTTCTCGGCTTCCTGGCATACGATATAATGCACTTACCTTCACCTAAGCTCTGTTGCGGCTCTCTGAGCACTCACTTTAGAGTTGTGACGTCCTATATTTATAGCATTCTTGTTCAACTTTCTGGAAATTTAGTACACTCGAATACGATTTCAGGACGCATTCTCTGCCTGAAATTCTCAAGGGTTTTTATTGCTCCGTTATTGCCATGTCGCCATCTCGAGTCTTGTATTAATGAGTAGGTTTAATGCTTTCGCGCAGGTAAAGCAGATAGAGTCGGTCGTGTGTTGGGGAGTTAGCACGTGTTGCTGAAGCTTTGGCGAGTATTTCATGCAATGCTATGCAGTATGCTCCAGCTAAGAGGTCTACGTTTCCGGCACTTGCACTCCTCCCTCGGCGCTCGCGAATTCGTAGCGAGAATGAGTATTTTGTCACAATGTCAGAATATAAGCGCCCAACGCGTGGGTTTCACGACATGCCGTCATATATGGGCAATCAAAATTGTAGAGATTCAGCCAGACATTCTTGCACCGTTCCTTCCATTTCAGGCACCGCGCTGCTCTTAGACGCGCCAATATACTTGTCAACTCTGGATAGGCGTAAAGTCGGCATCTGTGATTATCTGCCTGTACTCGGATGTATTTGTGGTTGGCTTGCCGGACTGCTGTCCACTTTGCGTTCAATGATGTTGCGTTCGGCTTCGGAAAAAGAGCGAATCATTTCGCGTCTGGGCACTTGTACGCATCTCTACTATATACGCGCGGTGTCCATGTCAGGGAACTTTTTTTGCTTTTGCGTCCTCACTGTTTCATTCAGGAGCGCAGAAATGGTAGGAATTTATTATGTTTAGCCGAATATCATATACGAAAACAAGCTGTTTCTTTGACAAACTTCCAGTTTTTTATTCTTAAACGGCGGACTCCCACTGTATTTGTAGTGGAGCTCGTACTATAAGCCGACTGTCTCCGCCGTTGACGTCAGTATCTGGCCTTCCGTGCTCAGCTGTAGTGGAACTAAATTGCTCATGAAATCTGTGTAGCTATACTCCATCCGCAGCCATCGTCCGGCGAGCCAACCACAAACACATCCGAGTACAGGCAGATAATCACAGATGCCGACTTTACGCCTATCCAGAGTTGACAAGTATATTGGCGCGTCTAAGAGCAGCGCGGTGCCTGAAATCGAAGGAACGGTGCAAGAATATCTGGCTGAATCTCTACAATTTTGATTGCCCATATATGATGGCATGTCATGAAACCCACGCGTTGGGCGCTTATATTCTGACATTGTGACAAAATACTCATTCTCGCTACGAATTCGCGAGCGCCGAGGGAGGAGTGCAAGTGCCGGAAACGTAGACCTCTTAGCTGGAGCATACTGCATAGCATTGCATGAAATACTCGCCAAAGCTTCAGCAACACGTGCTGACTCCCCAACACACGACCGACTCTATATCTGCTTTACCTGCGCGAAAGCATTAAACCTACTCATTAATACAAGACTCGAGATGGCGACATGGCAATAACGGAGCAATAAAAACCCTTGAGAATTTCAGGCAGAGAATGCGTCCTGAAATCGTATTCGAGTGTACTAAATTTCCAGAATGTTGAACAAGAATGCTATAAATATAGAACGTCACAACTCAAAGTGAGTGCTCAGAAAGCCGCAACAGAGCTTAGGTGAAGGTGAGTGCATTATATCGTATGCCAGGAAGCCGAGAAGTTGGGAGAAGCAGACGAAATCCATTTAAATACGGCCGCCAGCGCGCGTCACTTTACGCAAATGGTCGTCTGCTCCGCGATGCGCTGCACCGCAGCCGAGTGCGGAAATCTCGAACAGCGAAGGCGTGAAGGCACGCGCCTCACCGTCTTTTTCACTGCTTTGTTATCATGGAGAGCGAGAGAGAGAGGGAGCGTCACCTCCTCTCAGCGCATACCCTCGCAACCCGAGCGCGGCGAGACACGCGTGCGATAACAGCGCCCCGATAGCGGAGAGCAGCCGCTCCGCGGCTGTTCGGAGCGGCCTGGGATTTTTTGACTACCCCTGTACCTCATCCATGGATTCTTGCATATACCGTAAAAACCTGCATATAATACGGACCTGCTCATAATACGAGGTGCAATTTGGGATACCAAAAGCGGAAAAAAAAAAGTTTTCATCCGCATATAATGCGAGTAAAAAAGGGCAGTCAGCTTGAAGGCGTATGAGAAGCCAAACGCCGGCGCGCCAGATACGAGGCGTGTAGTGCGAGCGGCAGGTACAGAGGCGCCGCGAGTATATGCAGACCGGTTCTGGCCTACGCGCTGGTGCGCACACTTCAGAAGTGTTCATTGGAGCTTTGATGATCGTCATCACCTGGTGTACCGGTACCATCGAGCGCATTAGATATCCCGCATTTCCTGAAATAAAAACCGCCGAGCTCCTCGGAAATGCTGGCCCAAGCCTGAATGCACATCGTGGTTGGAGGGCCCGGGCCCGTGTCCGGCAGCAGTAACTGCAGGCTCTCCCCACCTCATCCATGATTACTTTCTTTTTAAGCAGTTGTCATGTGAGGGGCGACCGTCCTTTGCTTCACGATGTCAGTACTATGGCTCTCGCAGAGTGGGTTTGTGCACCGGCTTCGCTCAGTGAGCAAATGGGAGCGCTGCTGTGCATGTGCGAAATGCTCAGACAGGAGTGCAGGAGTGGAACAGCCTCTCTGTGCCGCTCCCGGGTGAGCCACAAAACCTGCTGGTCTCGTGCGGATTTTGACCGAAAATCGTCTGGATCCGCATATAATATGAGGTGGAAATTTGACTTGCTAAAATTTTGAAAAAAAGGACCTCGTATTATACGCAGGTTTTTATGGTACAGTCTTTGTCAAAAGTAACCAGGCTCCATGGTTTGCTTCTCATTCGCGTAACAGAGCCCTCACGGCTTCCCTAAAGATCAAAAAGTTCTTTGAAGGTGAGAACAGGGGTTCTCCTTTCCCATACAGAGATTTAGAGCTTGAGGGCTGGCATAGTAGCTTTAATGTACGACTGAGAAGAAAAAAACGTGCAGCCTGGTTACTTTTGACAAAGACTGTACATAGCCGATTTACAGTAATTTTGAGTTAATGTCATATCGCAGCTCTTGCTGTAAATTGGTATCATTTGATCGCAGGCAGTAAATTAAAGTAGATAAAGTGAAAACCTCCCCCATAAACAAATTTTGCATTTTTTATTTTATCTACCGATTTCACACTGAAATGTAAATAGCATAAAAAGCTTGATTAACCCTTTCACTACCAGGTTTTTTTGCTCCCTGCTGCACACTCCCTGTCGGGTTTCTTTTTTTGCATGTTCGTTTCCTGGAAATTTTTTCTTAGTTACGCACTGGAATGCTCTGCAGCACATGTAGACATTTTTATTCAGGATAATCTTGTAGATATTAGTTGTACTGAATCAAATTTTCCAGCAGAAATCTTGCCCGTCGGATTTCTTCTTATGCGGATTTTTCGGTGGCAGAGGGTCTTCATCACTGTCATCACTCGACAGGGTACTTAGGTGGGCTGCTTCCTCGTTGTCACTATCATTGGACTTGGAATTCATAAGCAGTTCTCGATTTTCTTTATCCTTCAAAGCGCGGATGCATGTGGCACGCTGTGTCGCCATGGCTGCTGGGCTGAGACTGAAACCACCAAAACAAAGCGACTGATGTGGAAACATGTGTACCATCTGTTGTGTAAAATTTACCCTACAAGTCCTATGAATTTGTGGGGCCTGCCCATAGATGGCACATCGGGAGGGGCCGGGAGTGGGTTAAGAAGCCAAAATGAGTTTAAGCAGGGGCTGTGCATATGTGGCCACCCGAGTTACCTCGGGAGCGGCAGTGAAAGGGTTAAAACCCTGCTTCCTCCTCATCTCGCTCTCTCACATATGTTCAAACTTTTTTTATCCTGCACCCATTTGAACCAGTTCGAAACAGAACAAAATGTCCCTCTAGAGCAAAACCCGGAACAACCCGAAGGCCGTGAACCTGAACCCAAACCAAACTTGAAAAAATTCGATGGAACACCCTGATTTGAAGAGTTTTTTTTGTATGACTTTTCTCTCTTAATTGTAGTGAAAAGTGAACGAAATGTGGCAGAAGGCCGATTCATTATTCATCGTGTTTATGCTGCAAGCCAATAAATTTTCTGTATTGAATTTTTTCGATGTGCTTGTGGTGGACACTGAGATGCTAATTTCATACAAGAAATTCATAAATTGCAAAATTTTAAGGCAAAGAATGTCTTGACTTGCAGTATGGTTTTAGAACTGCAACAACTCAAACAAAACTGCCGCTAAATGAGCAACAAGTGAGAAAAAAGCACTCCAAGTCCACCCCAACACTTACTTCTCCTGAACAGTCTGTGGTGCCTTGCATGGCATCCTGTTCAGTTGGCTGTAGTCGACTGTTGCGTGCTAACCACAGAATTGAGCTGTATGTCCATAGCGTCTGCTGATCAATCCACTTTCGCACTGCTAGGGGGTCCTGAAAATGCGCCGTGTTATACTTCTTTAGGGCTCTTGGTCTATTAGCACAGAAGTCCAAACCTATACCACACCTCCTCTGTTTTATGGCTTTGCCAAAACAATATAATCCAAGATGATTGAGTAAGCATAGCCAACCGAGTGCAAGAGCAGATGCTGCTTCATGGACTGCCGCATAAAATCAGCTGGTTGCTAGCAGCAACCACATTGGAGACCAATGCTGACATGTGGCAGTCTCATGCATGTACTTTGGAAATTTTCGTTTTTATATTAAGAGGGGGGCTTACCGTAAAAACCGGCATATAATACGAGCTGTAGTTTGGAGATAGCAAAAATGGAAAAAAAAGTTTTCATTCGCATATAATGCGAGTAAGGAAGGGCAGTCAGCTCGAAGACATTCTGGAAGTTACGGGAACGTCCTCCACCCATCTGTGCATGCCCGCTTGCTGGATGTGACGTGTGTAGCGCGAATGGCTGGTGCCACGCTCGAGCCTACTTGAGTTTAGCACTACGAACGCGCACAGACCACTGTTGCGGCATAGGCGCTGGCGCGCACACTTTGGAAGTGTCAGTAGTCACAGCTTTAGTGTTTGTCCTGATCGTGTATGTTGTCTTCCGGGAGGCTTCTGTCAGTGACGCAGTACCGTCAGCCGCGTTCAGATAACAGCCGGTGAGCTCCTCGGGAATGCTGGCCCAAGCATCCAGCTGCGCAGCGTGGCTGGAGAGGTCCAGCGGCAGTAACTGCATCCAGACCACGTAGCAGCGCTTGACGCGGTTGGAATGCTTTCGGCAGCTGCGATTGCTCTCCTTTTAAAAGCAGCCGAGTGCTGCTTTCACTGAAATGTCCCCAAGGTCAGGTCAGCGTAGTGAAATGGCGTTCATGCCGAAACTACCGACCTACGCGGCCGCTAGATAGTGCCTCCTCTCGCTGGACGCGTGATGGTGATCGCGCTCAATAATAACGAAACCGGAACTGCTGATTTTGGCCGAAAATTGTTCCGATCCACATATAATACGAGGTGGAAATTTGACATGCTAAAATCTGGAAAAAAAAACCTCGTATTATATGCAGGTTTTTACAGTAGTTGGGCTGGTAGGTGTATGTTGATGGAAATGACTGAACAGTGCTAACAGACAGGACGGTAGAGAAGAATTCAGACACATGCACTGACTATCATCCAAATGATTTACTGTGACAGGGAAGGTAGCAATATAAAGGAAACATGGAAAGCAAAACATAATGGTGTCTAAGATAGGCAAGTTCCTGGGGGATCAGAGCCATTGACGGCACATGTCACCGTAGGGTATGTTGAATGCTCTGAAGATGAGCCGTGAGGTCCGGTCCTTGTATCTGGCGAGGGTCTTATTAAGCAGTGCTTCACAGTCTTCGCAGTCCGTACAATGCATGACCATGTTATTTTTGCTTGACTGGTTTTCTATATCTTTCGCGTGCTTGCGTAGACGGTCATTGATACAGCGGCCTGTCTCACCGATATAGAATAAACCACATGTGAAAGCGTGCATTGATCTGGCACGGTGCTGCAAAAAAACTTAGGTTTAAAAAAAACGCAGATTTTTCTGCCCTTTCATGACATACAACATGCACCACAATGGTTAATGAAAATTTTTTTTTAGAGTACTGCCCGGTAGGTTTCTGCAAATAAACTTGGTGACAGTGTAGAAAACGGGTTAGCCGAAGAGACAATAAAAACCTAATTTTTTATCATGATCTGAAAACTGCATCACCCCTTAATGTGGCATACATTCGGTTGATAAAAATAGAAACATGACTGCAAAGGCAGCACTGTTTAGTTTATGGTACCATTCGTGTTGTAGCTAAATGTAGGTACTACAGTATTAATTGGTTACAATGGTGACCTTATTGTGGGGGCACACAGTCTACATCATTGAGCAGACTGAAATGAAAAGGTGAAGTTTACTAAACAGAGCTGGCTTGTAAGCAGACTACAGCAGCACTTTGTTCATGTTTCTCCTGGGAGGGGTCACCACTTTCCTCACAACTCGGTGCTCCTCATTTACAATAGTTTACAGTTGCACTGTGGAAGTTTGTGTATTGGTGGCTCCATGCATTGACACGGCTCGGTGTTCCTGCCATCCAGCTATGTTCACTGGCACTACTTCAAACATCTACGGGCACAGGTTTATTTACTGACAGTGAAACCATCCAAAGCACTGCACAAGAGCTCATGTAGTACGTGTGTGCTGCAGAACTGATACTTCCTTTTCTTCAGAGTAAGTCAGGCAAAGAAAATTTAAAAAGCTGTGTATTTAAAAGAAAATTAATGACTTCCATGCACGCGCTATGTCTTGCAAGAAAGGAAGGCCATGGGCTTCTAATGCGGGCGTCAGATGGGCAGAGTTAGTGCCACTTTCAGCAAGTGCATTTTGTCTCGTTGAGTGCCACTTCAGGAGCACCAGGAAGAAAAGCGCAGTTTGGAGTAGGCCTTCTGCACCTGCTCGCCCACAGCTGGTGTTTGGTTAAGCGATCAACTGCATATAATGGACGACTGAAAATTTGGACCCCTTGGCATCCTGACGTGCCCCCCCACTGAGGCAGTGTTGAGAGCACCTGAAATTTCAAACACATATCACGGGTGATTTCTCAATTTTTTGGACTTCATTCGCGCTCTATGCCACCGCTGCCAATAACTGAACCACCATATAATGTTTATAGTAGAACTTGGTTAATTCAGACTTCAAAGGGGATTCAAAACCTGATCAATTAAAGTGGAATGCATGCGAAAAGTGAGCCTGTTTACGACGGTATTCTCCATAGGCTCGCACAGCGCGCATATGTGACTACGCAAATCTGGTAGCATTCTTGGGCATTGTTTGCTGTTAAAACCATTATTCACAGAACTCATCCAACCTTGTGTTTGGCGCATGATAGCCATAGTTGCTTATGCGCCATAAAACCCCATATAACTAACTAACTAACTCATCTGTTCCGAGTTCTTCGTCTTGAATATGCAAAGGTGCAGCTGCAAAGTGGTTGAGAGGCGAACAGCTTCACGTGGACGGCAAGCGGAAGAAAATGGCGTTTTAAAGCGAGCATCTTGTACCTGCAGTGAAACGCACCACATTCCTAACTGTTGTATCGTAACAAAATTTGTATTTTGATGGCAGGCAAAATTCTTTTCATTATACTCAAACCACAACAGAGTGCATATAATAATGTATGTACCACTGGTTTAGAAATCGGTTTTTAGCTTAGTTGCTACTTGTTTTCAGCTGTTTTTTGGTTCTTTCTTATCTCTATTGCCATCTTCATTTCTCTGGTTCATGCCCTCCGTACGGTAGGTGCAGCATGTTCACACAGCAGGGGGGTTCGCTCTCGTGCCTTGACTTCCGACAAGACAAACAAGACAAACCTCTTTGTGAAACATGTGGAGACGAACTCACAATAAACCATATTTTAATGTCATGCTCAAAACTTGAAAGACTAAGGAGAAAGTACTTCACTCAATTTTATAATGAACACATACTTCTTCATCCAATGCTACTCTTGGGTGATAAAGCAATTGTTGAGATAAGTTCTGTTTTTAGCTTTTTCTCGATAAACTATAAATTTTAACCCATTGCCCTACCTGTTTTTGAAATACCTCAGCCACTCTCTCATTCCTGAGAAGACAGCTGAGGTCCCTATTCCATCAGGTGGGAACCTCGAGATCCTTGCCCAGCCAAGGATAGCTGCTGATGTTACCTGACCCTTTTTAAAGCTTTTACCATAAGTGACTTGTAAAATTTTGCCGTATTTTTTTTTTTACTAGGTTGCATGAATGAACTTTTTAGGCCCTTTGATTTACACTTTTGCATAACATGTTCTACACCCTGAGCTTGGCGCATGGTAGCCTTAGCCGCTTATGCGCCATTAAACTCAACACAACACAACCCATTCTCCACCATACTGGCAAGTTGTTGTAAACTTCCAAGCCATGCAGGTGCACACATAGTCCTTGCACTGACCAGCCTGGAGAGTACTTCTGTGCCCTGGAGTTGAGAATTAAGCGCAGTGTCCACTAATGGCAAGTGCACATCTGCTCAGGCTGGATGGTGCCAGTTATTCCTCCAGAGCATGATGCAGGAATTTTCACCATGCAGGGAAGCTCACTGCATTCAAGCTGAATCATTCTGCAGTGAGTGTCACCAAAGTTTATCATGTGACGCTGTGTGAATGACACTCATTGAAAGTGGCACTAAATTTGCCCTTTTGACAGGGGTATATATCTGCCCTCACTAGTGGTGGTTACTTTTTGTGACAGGCGATGCAGTTTGGAAGTACAGTGGAACCTCGATTATACGTCCCCCGGTCATGTGACGACCCGCATTTTACGACGAATTTGTGCGGTCCCGGCAAAACCCCCATAGAGACAATGCATTAAAAACCTCGGTTATACGACGCAAATTTTAGAAGGACCCCGCTTCGTACGACGGCTGGCTCGTACCGTCCGTCAAAAAAGGTCGTCAGCAAACGCAGGCCGGGATGTACCGTATTTTCGCGATTCTAAGCACCCCCCCTATTTTCGGAAAAAAATTTCTGAAAAAAAAAAACTTCGCATGCGAATCTAAGCACCCCCGTTTTTGCGCGGAAGAGAGCGTTGCCGAGGCCGCCAAGTGCACTTGCTCTCTTTTTCGTCGAGCCTGTGCAGTCGGAGTCCCAAGGAGGCGCGGCCTGCGTGTTGTTGCGACTGAGAGAAGGATGAAAAGGAAAGCGCACGGGCCCGCCTACTGGCGTGAGCCAAGCCACCACCGCTGCCGAGGAGAGTTAAAAGATCAGAGGAAAGATAAAGAGAAAAGATAAGACGCGCGTCCCAGCAACAGATGCGTCCGCAGGAGCCGACGCTGATGAAAAAACAGATAAGCGGGCGAGGCCGCGCTCGCCCAAGCGAGGACAGCGGCGTCCACGGCGCTTTTTGTAATGGAAGTAATGGATGCTTGTGCCCCACGATAAAACTTCCGAAGTGGACAACGATGCAGAGGTTTGCGCTCCCATTCCTAGTTACGCGGACGTGTTGCAGAGCGTCGAGAACATCCGGCGCTTTGCTTGCGCGCGCGACGATGTTGGCGACCTACTGCCGGACGTGGCAGCCCTTGAAAGAAAGTTGATGCGCCGAGGTTGGGCAAAGGTGCAAAAAGAAAAATTACCGATTTTTTTTAAACGGTAATAAAGATTTTTTTGCAAATCTGTTTCAAACAAATGCTGGGTTTTGTCTTTTTTAATCTGATTGGCGTACTTGCCGCGGGCTTGAAGCCGGTCAACAGTTTTCGGCGCAAGGCCGAGCGCCACTGGCCGCATTCTTTGATTTTCGATTATACGACACCCGGATTATACGACGGTTTCGCGCGGTCCCCTGAAAGTCGTATAATCGAGGTTCCACTGTATCTAAATCTCTTCAGGTGGATGTTAGCGTGTGATGAAAGAGGGATCTTTTATATTGCTTCGTGTGAAGTGTGGTTGTCTCTCTAACTGGCCGTCCTACAACTCCAGGTTTTGGGTGCCATACCACTGGAGCGCAATGGCTCGGCCTTCCTGCGCTGCAGCCCATGCTGGCAGGGTGACTTTCTCTTCTGCCTGCACGAGTCTGGTTCTGTTAGTGCGCATGAAGGGTCTCTGGCTGGAGGTACGTAGTTTTCACTGGTACAGGTGCTGAAGCTGATCATGTCGCCATAGATGCATAGGCTGAGGAACAAATTGTCATCATCACAGTTGTCGGACACTTGTTAATAGTCATTTAACATAGTTCACTGTGTGGTTTAAAGCGGTGGCATAGAGCTAGAGCATCCGCCTCACATTCAACAGGCTTGTGGCTTGAATCCCAGTGCTTACTCAATAGGGGATATTCAAAATTCCGCAAGTGCGCTTTCCCGCATAACAATTTTGTCCCAAACAAGATGGCTGGCCATGCGTTTCCAGCTGAAACAAAGCAAGAAAGACTGGTTTTTTGTTTGATTCTTCCAAAACACGTTTCTTACTTTCTATCCACACCTTTAGCGCCTGTCCTGTAGCCCACGTAGTTCCTTTTTGTAGCGAAGTCGGCCATCTTGTTTGGGGCAACATAGTTATGTGGGAAAGCGCACTTGCGGACTTTTGAATATCCCCTATTCTGTGTTGGTAAAAAAAAAAAATCCTAGGGTTCTGATGGTGTTCAACAACCAGACTTGGAGAGCTGCTTGTTCCAAGCGAACAGAGCTAAGGACTAGTAAAGCTATGCCAGTCGCACACTAGAAAGGTCACCACCTCCCATATTGAACGCCAATTAACTCCTGCCCATAGTCTTCAGTGGCTGCGGAGCCTCTGACCAAGGCAGTGGTCAGACCTGTGACATAGTGGAAGGTGCTAAAGAGTCAGGATGGGGGTCACCATTGGAAACTGAGCCTGGCAATAGTTAATGCCAGAGCCTTATAGGGTGAGGCAAGCTTAGCAGTGCTGTTTGAGGAGCTACTGGGCATTAGGATTTTAGTTTGAGCTAGTTAGTGAATAGACATTGGAAAAGGAATACAATGGTGCAAGAAAATGAGTTCCCTGGGCTGTCACTGGGTTGGTTGACGTTAGGAGGACGGGGCATATACTGTGTTGAAGGGTGGGCTTGTATTCTGCTTTCAGGGTCTGCCATAGAGACACGAATAAGGTGTAGGAACCTTGGCCAATTGGTTAATAAGGATACAGCTGAGAACACTAATGATTCTTGAGCAATAACGAGGGTGGAATTTATCAGAATTCAGTGTTATAGGAGGTACAAGTTGAAGGCTGCCGACGCCTACACTCCTACATAAAGCTGTGATGATGAAATGGGGGAAAGGTTCTGTGAATATGTAGAATTTTAATGAGTGCACTAAAAATGCAGTGGACTGTACTGACGAGCAACTTCAGTGCCAAGGCTTGGAAGAAGAGGCAGGTGACCACGCAGTAGAGGACTATGGCATAGCCTCTAATATAATGAAATTTTAGTAGTAGAATTTGTATTACAAAGTAGTTTATGAGTCGTCAATACCTTGTTCCACTAACGGAAGAACAGGAAATGGGCCTGGGAAAGCCTAAGTGGAAAGTATGCCGTATTTACTTGAATCTAGGCCGGCCACAATTCTAAGCAGACACCTGAAAGTTGAAGGCCAATTAAAAAAAAAAAATTTCCTCAAATATAAGCTGGCCAAAAAAAAGAATTAAAAGCGATAGCAGGGACAGCATGCATTTATTTCCATGAACCTGCTTCCGCTCACTTGTCATCACTTTCCTCCTCTCCACACAGTGCGCAATCAGGTCATGCTGCTAGCTACTCCTAGCAACGTGCGCTTGATGCGGATGGAATGCCTCGCTCTCTTGCCACCTCTTTGGCCTGTAACACTTCACAAACTCTGCCCGTGCTGATTCCCCTTCGGGCCCTTCTTGTTGTGGTGCAAGCAGACAGTTCATCACGCTTCCCCCTCTAAAAGTGAACATTATTTTTGCCCATGCTGAAGCCCTTGAGCAGCACAACTTTTCGCTTTCACTATGATGGCACCGTCTGCTTGGTGTCGGTGAAAAAGCACGTGTGGAAAACATGCACTGCCGCCCCACACAAGGAGAAAACGAGGTGTCATGGAGGGACTCAGGGCTGCATGCCAGAAAGTGTATGGGAAGTCGCATGCTTTCGGAAGTTACTACTGCTGACAACGTAGCCAGTAGTGGATGCAGCAGTGTTGCCTGCTGCGGCAGCCAAGTGGGAGGAGGATAGTAATGGCTACAGTCCTGCCTTCTGTTGGTGTTTTGTGGTGGTGCCACTTTTTTTTTTTTCATTTCTATGCATTGTCGTCATATTTTATAGATATGACGACAAAATTTTCAAATTTAAGTCAGTGTAAGAGTTCCATATCTTGTTTTTAAAAAAAAAAACTGTCGGCGTAGGTTCGGATAAATACGGTATAAATGAAATAGACTTGATATCGTGTATCCATCTCAGTGGTGTATTTGAGGACTTTCCTCAGTGTGGGTAAGCACTTGCTCGTAATCGTGCTGGTGAGGCGGATGTCCTCGATTCCTTAGTGCATTTTGTTTGCTAGCTGGCGTAGCAGCAATAAGTGCGTTTTTCTCCCAGCACGGGTCATCCCTTTGCTCCCAAGAGGACAGCCCCTCATGGTGTTTGCGCTCATGGGGTGGGCTGGTGATGTATAGTCGCGGATAAGCGGGGAAAATGTATTCCTCCCCCTCATAAAACTCCACATGTGCAAGATGTGGAAGTGCGAGGCAAGGTGAGCTACCATATGATGGCGACGTCTAGAATCAGCCTAGATTTCCTCTTTTCATACCAGAGCATTTCTGCCCTATAAAACAATCCCTAAACCTCTTGGACCTTAATATTATTATGTGATGGCAAGCCAGATGAACCAGATGTTGATGACAGATGGCAATGAAATGATTCAATGGCTGCGGGCCTAGCACAAGCACTCCTGCCCGCGCCACTGCCCACTTCTAGGCCGTCACAGTATGTGATGGAAATTCTTTTGCCTATCATTTTTCCGCTCCCTTTCAACTCATCCTTCGTATCCAGGCATGATCAGAGCAGCTCGTCACATGTCACCTCGTAGAGACAACGAGCATAAAATTCAACCAACCTTCACCTGCATGAACAGATATCAGAATTCCCCCATTAGTTTTGTCTGTGAAAGATTAGAGGGCCTCATCTACTAGCGTTGCAACAATTGCCGAATTGTTATCATTATCTTTCGAATCATTATTATTACTAACATTTCTTGAAACGGATGCAGCATTATGGTTTGAACTTGCCCCAATTTGATAGTACATTTTGTGTTGTTTGTTTCTTGTTTTTTCTATATTTTATTTGTTATGATGTGAAGCCTTGTGCAGCCTTTTGCTGCGTTTCTTTTTCTTGGGAGGTTGTGTTACCTGCTCACCTCGCATGTGGTGCCCAGCTGGGCCCGTAAGAGTGCTGAAATAAATTTGAATTGGGAATCGGAAAACTTGTGAGGAAGAAGCTCATATATGAGACAGTGGAAAATGAAAATTACTGGAGTTCAGGATCTTGGATCAAGAACACATATCCCGCTTTAGCCCGGGAAGACAACTCTAATGTGCAGGCAGTTAATGACAGTGTTGGCAATGTAATCACAGAGTGCACAATAGAAGTAGCTAGGCAGAGTAAAGACAAGCTCTCCCAAGAGGGAAAATGACAAAGCATGAGAGCCCCATAGACAGAATCGAACTGTCAAAACTAGTCGGGAAGTGCAGAAGTAAATTTTATGAGGAAGCATGTATGGAGAGGATTGAGTGTGGTGTAAAAAATGGAGGGGGCCTGAAAGTGGCAAAGAGAAAATTAGGCATGGTCATATGCATGCATTGGGAGGCAAGCAGGACACTGCCATTTGCAATATGGGTGAGATGTTTGTTCAAGGAACCGGGAAATTTTACACAGATTTGTGCTGTAGCCAAAATAACCATGGTGCTAATGACAGAGGAGAAGTTGAATGTTGTGCCGAAAACAAAAGTGGAAGTAAAAAAAGCCATGCAGAGGGGAGAAGTGGCAGGTGAGGGTCAAATGGCTGTTGGTCTGTTCAAGGACGGTTCTAGAGAAACTTTGTCATTGCCTGGAGCATACCGGAAGCATGGGAGAATGCTAACACTACTGTGAAAGGAGAATCCCAGACAAGCCAATGGAGGGAGCGGAGCTGCCGGCAAGCCGAGACGGTGCACTGCCGACATCCCATCGCATAGCCTCTGCGCACGCCAGCCAAGCGTGGTGGGATATGTCGACTTCTTCCTGAGCCGGGCACAACCTGTACCCTATAGCCCATAAGAAAGGGGACTCTAAGAAGTGCATACTGGTCAGCTTACTCTCCGTTGCCTGCAAGGTATTTGCCAAGGTAATTACTAGCAGAGTCAGGAGAACCTTGGGCTTACCTTGGACCAATACAAGCTGGTTTTCGGAAAGGGTACTTGACAGTACACCATGTTCACAGTATTAGTGACATGTTAGAGCAATGCACAGAATATAACCAGTCCCAATATATAGCCTTTGTACATTAGGAGGAAGCATTTTATTTAGCTGAAACCTCAGCAGTCATTCAAGCATTGTGTAACCAGGGCGTGGAAGAGGCATAAGTTAAGGTTGTAGAAAATATTTATCGGGACTGCACAGTGGCCACAATGCTCCACAGAAGAAGTGATAAAATACTGCTCAGGAATATTGTACAATCCCTCCACTGTTATTCACCGTGTGTTTGCAAGAATTGTTCAGAGGGTTGGATGGGGAAGAGGTATGGTTAATGGTAAACACCTCAGTTACCTCCGATTTTCTGATTGCGTTGCCCTGCTACGTATCTCGTGGCAGGAATTGCTGTGCATGATTGAGGACCTCGACTGGCAGAGCAGAATGATGGGTCAGAAGATCAATAAGAAAGAAAGTAAAAAAAAAAATTATTCAACATTCTTGGTAGAGAATGGCAGTTCACAATAGGCAGCGAAGCATTGGAAGCAGTCAGGGAATTGGGAGACCAGGAGTGCATTTTCAAGTGGCACCCGCATGCAGTGCGGCATGGTTTGGAACTTGGAAGAGTAGGTCGGTTACTTTGGCCCATTAGTACGTGATAGTTATTTATTGCCAATACTTGCTAATGGGGCAGGAACTTGGAGGAGATTAAATTTAGGACAGTGCAGTGCGATGTGCAAAGGAAAACGGTAGGGTTAACGTTAAGTGAAAGGAAGAAAGAATTGGTTAGGGAACCAACACAATGTAATGGTATCCTAGCTGAAATCTAGAAGAGGCATGAGGAATAACCCATTGCGCTAGTGGTTCCTAGTGGTAGTTAGAGAAGGGGTGGCCCGGTGAGATTGGGAGGTTTGCAGGGATTGGGTGGCCACAGGGTTTAATTGGAGGCCCTGCTGTGGATGTAAGTGATGATGATAATAGGCTGCATACCTCTTTATGGCTCACTTACTCCATGATTTTGACTTTTTAATGACTGTATGGTGAAAGTATATGATGCGCAGTGAAGAAATTTGGGCGAGTTGGTAGTTACGTGATTCAGCAAACACGGACGGTCTTGTCTGTCTCCCTTTTGTCCACGTTTGCTGTGTTGTTGTGAATCATGAATGTGTATGATACTTTTGTCATTACCTTAGGCTGTTGTGTTGGAGCTAGGAAAGAGGGAACCATATGCCCATGTTTGGCGTCTGGTAAATCATGTAACATCATTTTTGATCAGTACAGCTAGAAAATTCTGTATAACCGTTTCCTCAGCAAGGTAAACATGTTTGTATGTTCCGTCACCACTTACTCATGGCTGTTAGAATGCCATTGGTCTGCTTGCGAAGGTAAGCTGAAGCATTTGTGCTTAATTTTTGTCTTCCCTCCAGAACTTGACCAGGCCTGTGGCTACAACACCCACTGCTCCTCCGAAGCCCTGCGGTTAAGCAAGCATTCCAAAGTGGCTGGCATGGCAGTGTGCCCAAGCAGCCAGTGCAAGGTGGCCCTCCTTTTGGGTGATGGCCGCATTGTCTTCCTGAAGCTGACTGCGACTGAAAAAGTGCGTGGGAATTTATTGCTGGTCTCAAATGCCAACCCTGGAGGCCTCCACTACGGCACCTCTTTCTTCTTTCACTCCTCCCTTCCCTTACGGTGCGGTTTGGGTGTCCGCCGAGATATGCGAGACAGATACTACATTTCCTTTCCTCAAAAACCCCAAACCCTCTCGAATGCAAATGCTTTGGTACAGGCTCTCAAGTTAAAAGGACATTAAAAGGGAGTACTAAGACAGGCTAGACTAATAGGTTAGCTTATATGTGATAGCAAATTTTTATTTTTGCCTTAAGCAAAGCTTTAATAAGACAGAAAATTGCATAAGAGCTAAGTACACCTGCTCCGTCCCCTTTGGCTTCCCCATGATGCATCCTCACCTTAACTAACAAGGGATGCATTATAGTGACGGGACAGCTGTCTCTTTGGCTTGGGAACTCATGTTTTGGCGCATTTTGTTGCCAGCTGGCGTTATTGTTGTTGCAGCAGTAAATGCCTTTGTGCCCTCTGAGCAAGGCCCGCCGTGGTCATTGTGTGCTCGCTTTGAGCTTTTAGAGCAGCGAGTTTTTTAGATTTGTCTTTTAGTTTGCCGTCTGTTTTTAGCGATTTTAAATGGACGTTTCATTTAGCAGACTGGCAACTTTTTAGAGCAGAAAACACTTTAGAAAAATAATCTTAACATTCATGAAATAAGTGAAAACTGCATGAATTGTATCATAGCTGTCGCACACACTGCGGCACTCAAGCTGCCGCGGTGGCTTATGGTGCTCGCCTGCTGGCCCGGAAGATCTCGACATAAGCGAAAAGTTAAGAGGCCCGTGTGCTGTGCACGTCAAAGAACCCCAGGTGGTCGAAATTATCCAGAGTTCTCCACTATGGCGTCCTCATAGCCTCAGTCGCTTTGGGACGTTAAACCCCATAAAACCAAACACTTATGTATTCCTTAGTCTTAGACAAAACCCCAAAGTGTGATGGACACAAGACTGCAAGGAAGCAAAAAAATGACAAAATAAATCTTGGGGTATATTTCGCAGGTACCCGACGCAGGAGAACCTTGGAGGAGATATGCAAAACATGCATGACATGCAAAAAAGTTCATGAAAGGCACATGAAGAGCACGGTGGAAATAAAACATTGCAAAAACGTACGGTCAATATTTGCTGCTTCTATCGCACACTCATCTGGTTGACTTTCATGAGAGGTGCTTCCTGCTGCCAGCCAAAATACAAATATGAAGGGGTATTAGAAACACATCAATAATCAAAGTGGTGACAAAAAATGCGATGCAATATACCTTGTGCAACCTCGCTTCCATGGCCTAAACGTTTTGTCCCAGGTACGAAGAAGTTGTTGATCTTCTTTTGAGACCCAGATATCTTCCGAGGCAACGATGTTGTAAATCTGCAGTTATTAAAAAATGCACTCAAGGGATGAGAGACGTGCAAGTAGACCGCGTTACGTTTTGCAACCGCTGTGCGAGATCAACGCCGCTACAGTGGACGCAGGAGTATCATCCGAGCAACGGACAATTCGCTTGGCCAGCTGCCGCCCAGAGCCGTCTCGGGTATCGTGTCCAGACAGATCCACTTGCCACGTGTCGTCGTGTGCATGCGTGCATGTGTGCAAATGCCTGGTGAAAGCACGGTGCTCGGGGAGAGAGTGTTCGCCCCGGGCCGGATGGATCTGGATCACGGCGCTGCCGGGTCTGAGTCAGCGACGCTTGCCATGAACATGACTGCTGGTTTGACACGTGCGCATCTTCGGAACCTTTCCCTCTGAAGGATGCTCCTGCCGCTAGGTCACCGTCGAGACACCTGCTGTGTGGGCGTGTCAGATTTCTCTCTGGGCCCAGCTTCTCTTGCCGTTCTTACGAGATGCAGTATTAAACCTTGTTCGTGTTAGACGATGCCGTCGTCCTTTGCCGGAACCTGCCGATGCTCTCCGCGGGACACCGGACTGCCAGGTCAACGCTATCCTTGGGGCTAGCGTGCGACAGCGGTGGGATGTCGCAGGCGAGCCCCATGTAACAACCAGTATAAGTCTATGTTTGTGCTTAGACCGAAGCGGCGAGCACCGCCGATCGGGCGAACCGCATCAGCTATCGGGAAAGATCCAGGGGGGGAGGTGGCTGGAAAAAAGTTGGAGGGGGGGAAGTGGCTGCCCCCCCCCTGGTTCCGGAGTCCCTGCATATGGGAAGTTTTTACTACTTGTAATATCAGAGAGCTCTGCTTATACCTTGCCGTTATGGCAGACCTGACCAGTCAAAGTCTGCTTTCTAGTTTCGGCTTCAGCAGAATTGGTGCCTGAAAGCTCCATTGCAAAGTGGTCATAGAAATGATGTCGCAGTAGTTCATTTTTTGCCAGCACTTTGAATGTGGAAGGGCTTTCTGAGCGACACAGCTACCTTTCTGTGCCGATTTAACATCAGTAGTATTTCTGAGAAATAGTCTGTCTGGCTTGTTGTTTTTCCCTTTAGTGTCCCCTTAAGTAAAGCTGTAATGAATAGGGGGTAGCTGTGGGCCAGTTGGGAAGACATTTATGAAACGAAGGGCTGCAACAACAAAGCACAGCTGTGTCCCCTTTTTGACATCCTGAGTTGCTGTGGTCCTTCAAGAATGGCGGTAATTTTAAAATTTGCTGCTTTCTTTTAAACCTCTTGCTTCACTACCAATAAAACCTCATGGGACAAATAACTAGTTGGTCAGGCTTCCTTTGATGTGTTTAACTGTGTTAACTGAGGGCTTGTTGCTTTTGAGAAAAAGAAAGTGGTGAGGGCACATTGCAATTGTGTTGATATGTTTTGTGCACGTAAATACCATATTCAGTGCAGTTTAAAGTAGCAGAGAAAGTTCTTGCCTGTTTGATTGAGAATGGTCCCTGGGAACAAGAGTGGTCAGCAGCAGTGCCTTGGGAAGCTCATGGCGCTGTGTGTTTGTGACTTCCGCAGCCCATTCCAGTGCAGTAGTGTTGCAAAGAAGTGCACGCCTTGCAGGGGCTGGCTCCTGAACAGCCGCTGCGATTGGCTGCCCTGATTGGAGACAGCAGGGGGTGGTCTCTGCGCCTCATCACAGCTGGCCTCTTGGAGGCCCTGGCCCCTGGACCACACCTGAGTCGTATGTGCCCACCAGTGACGTTTGGCAACTGGAGCACGTACAGACCCCTGGTGGCTGTTGGTATGCCTGTTTTCATTCATCAAGGTGTGCCCTAATGGCAAAAGGCACCGGGAGTGTTGTGGATAGCTTACAAATGAGTGAATATACGTGTGTGCATGTGCTCTCTCAATACAGTGACGATAAAAAAAAATGATGGACAATTTAGCGTGGTTGGGCCAAATGTGAATTATGAGCTTTTTGGTTTCTAAGTCAAGCAGGCTTCAGGCAAAGATCGGACTTAAGCTCCGTCTTAAAGGGAGGCTGCAGCACTGTCTGGCTTGCAGCGGCGTTCTACAGTTTTTCATGCTGCAAACTCGAATACCAAACCCAAATTAGGCAAGCGTCTTTTCTAGTAGAAATATGCAGCCGGTGCTGCAGGGCACACTGTGGGCCGCGTCAACGCCTGTGATTGGTCAAGAGGTTGTGAAGGGCAGCAGAAGCTGCGAATGGGGATCAGGCGCTGCGTTGAGTCCACATCACAGCTTTCTGCGGTGTTGTAAAGTTTTCGCTGGCCTCCAAAGAAGAGGATGCCCCAGTTCCATGAATCACCTGAAACAAAAAAAGAGGCAACCAAAACAATTCTACACCTAGCCCAAGTGTAAGCTGGCGGGAAAGATGCATATGCATTCCTTGCTTAAAAGGCGTCAGTGAAACCTCCGCTCGGATTCTCGGAAATGAAGGGATGTGACCAAGTTGATTACCACCATGGGACGCCTGTTGCCCCACCCGAAAGACCGTCATCCTAAAGAAAAGGCCCAAGGTGTTCTACCCTGCTCTGAGTGTCCACCATTGTACTTTGGGGAACCAACAAAATATTTCACGGAAAGAGTGAAGCAGCTGATGTCAGAGTGAGCAATGTGCAGTGGCTAAGCACTATGAGGCATGTGACCACAGGATAGACATTGACGGAACTATTGTGCTGGAGACCAAGCCAAACCCGCACACAAGGCTGCTGCTTCAGTCATGGCATGCTCAACTGACACCTAGAAATATAATTGCTCCGTCAGGACCGTTTCCTCTTCTTATATCCATAGTTTAAGTCCAGTGACCTGGCGATCAACAACTATATGAGAGTTTGAAAGCCAAGCTGCACTTTGCCCACAGTCACACCTTCATGAAGAAACCGAGCGAACGTCGTGTTTGCTTACAAGAACTTGGCTGGCGTTCGTTTTTCTGTATGCATCCCAAACCAAACAGACCTCTGTTGAACGTTTTCATTTTAATCGTGTGGTGATTAGTGACGAGGCAAGCCACTGGTGGAAAAACAAGATGCCGCATGTGAAAGTGTCGAAATGAGCACAACCCAGGAGGCCTGTGCTGAAGAGAGGGACACATGCCTCTGTAAAGCTTCTGCAGGGGCTTCATGAGGCATTTCGCATTGCCACCACAACCTCTGACACAACAGTGGAGCCTGTCCACCCGTGAATAATCGTGCTGCTGATGGGTTACGCGCTGATTGCCACAGATGCCTGTAGTGTGTCCCCCTTGCATGAAAAAGGAGACACGCAGGCTCTGAAGCTGTCTTTCCGTCACATCGTGGGTGTACTGTGGGTGTACTCTGTGTACTGTCAGCTGTGGGGATGCACTCGCCTCCCTGTGGTTCGCTTTCCCGCAATGCACCCCAACTGTGGTTAGCTTCCCCCGCAACGCACTCCCCTTAGTTGTGTTTCTTTAACTAACAGGGGAGGGCGCTCGCGTCGCAGCGACACCAGCGCCACGGATGGCGTTTTGCTGCGGGCGCGCAGGGGAGAGTCGGCTCTCTTTGGCTTGGCATCAGGGAAGCACGTGGACGTTCACGCGCAAGGCTCCGCTCTTCGCCGGCGGGTGACCTTGTTGTGGGAACATGTTCCCCTCAGCTCGTCCCGTCCGGCCTTGGAGTTTTTCCCACTGCCATAGCGTGGGCGAACCTTCGCTCGTAACCGTGCTGGTGAGTCGGACATCCTCGATTCCTCAGTGTATTTTGTTGCTAGCTGGCGTTATTGTTGTTATAGGAATAAATGCCTTGTTTGTGTCAGCCAGTGTGTCGTTCCTTTGTTCCCATAGAGCAAGGCCCGTCTACCACGGGGTGGGGTCCGCGCGGTTTTGAACTGGGTCAGCCGCGGTTAAGCGGGGAGAACGTATTTATCTCCCCAATTCAAGCCCACAGCGCTAAGCTCCACACACGGAAGGACCGGAACTGCCGCAAAGTAATTAAATTAGAATCGCAAGTGGAAGCCTTTATCTCATGTTTCTTCTATATGAACAGGCAGGACTCTGGTTTCTCCTCTCAGTGTGTGATGGAAAAGATGACTGATGGCATCCAATCCCCTTTTGCCGCCTGCTGTTAGTGCACGGTATACGTGCATTTAGCACATCTGCTTTAATGGCACTGCCAGCATTGTCCCAAATGAACACGGCGAATACGGGTAAAAATTTCTAACTGGTTTAATGGATCAAACTTGTTTTGGGAACAATTCCGATTAAATTGTTGCTTAAACCAGCTGAAACCAACTGGGAATTTTTTGATAGACCAGTTTGATAAGTTAGGATTTTGTCTTCTGGAAAGAAAAAATTGCTGTCAAGAGGCTCAAATTTGGGTCCTGTTCAATCTGTCGAGCTTTTGCATAGCACTTTCACGTGTCCCATAAGGTGTGTGTATGACTGAGTAAGGTTTCGCACGCATTACAGCGGATAGCTTGATTTCACTGAACTCATTCGCATTGCTGTAACAACGGCATCAGTATCGGAACTTCCGGTTTGTTTCTGCAGTAGAGCCACATTAATTGGAACTTTGAGCATTAAAATTTGGTTCTTATGAATGGGAGGCTTTTGTGTTTTTGCCGAGCATGTTCCGCTACATGAGCTTGGATTATATTTATGGTGCGGGGAAATTCGAACTGAGTCTCTTTGCCACAAGCACCTGAAGAGGAAGCACACGGCAGCGCTGCGACCATAGTAAAACGATGGTGCTTCTTGAAGCGAGGACTGCACATGCGTGAGAGAACACTTCGTCGCAAGATAGCGTAGCTATGTTGGACTGCAGTTAAGAAACCTGTGCTGTGCCATGAAGTGGCAATGACTTAGTCGCGTTCCTGCTGCAGTGATCATGATAGCCCTAACAAAGCACAGTGCCTGCACTTATCCCAGAACCATTGCTCTTACCACTGCAGACTTCCTTTAATTAGGGCACACTTGCGAGTTCCAACATTGCGATGCAGGAGTGCAGAGGCATGTGCTGCAGATCGTAACATTTTGCTGGCTTTATTTTGAGCTTGAAAAGTTGAACCATGCTGAATTTATATGGAAGAAAATAACTGAAATGGGCACTTTTAGTATTTTTTCAACTTTTCCATAGAAAATTTTTCATTAAAGTTAATAAAAAAGTGGGTTAATTTGCTTTGCTAAGCACTTAGCAAATAGGTGCGTTCAAAAATGTGCAGACCTGATCAAGATTGACGGCTTACAACCCTGCACTATTCAAATCTCCGTGCAGCACGTCATTTTTTAACCTTTTGCAGTTCGAAACTTATGCCCACTTTGCAGCGATTCGGTCTGAAACTATTTTGCTAGTTTTGGGCACTGCGAAAGGAAACAACAGCTGTGTAAGAACAACTTATGGAATTTTTATTTTTGTTGTGTCTTTATGCACCCAGCCTCAGCGATAATTGGGCAGTGTGTGGCACTGCTCAAAGCACTCTCCTGGGTTCAGTCCTGTATTATGACTGCAAGTTTTGCAACTGCTTCTTTCTTTCGCCCTTTTTCCTTTGCAGCCAACTTTACTGTCACTACAATCGAATCACTACTATCTCCATCATCTGATAAAGGCTCATAATTTTCTTCCTTGCTAAAAGCCTTGTCGTCCTTGAACACACATGGCAAGAAAGCGCCCATGCTTTGCTGCCAGCGGCGCCGCAACAGAGCCACATAGCACTCGGATGTGCCAAGGCTCCGAAGCACCCAAGCCTGGTCCTTTAGTGTACGAAAGCAGACCTCAAAAAAAACAATAATTTATTCACTCTTTAAAGGACGGCGCGTCATGTGTACAGTAAAACCCTGTTAATTCGGATTTCGCAGGGCCGGAAAAAATGTCTGAATTAACTGAATGTCGAATTATCGAGAGGGGCAGAAAAAACACAACTAAGTGCCCCACAACATACGTTTATTTTTTGAAAAAAATCTGTTATTGTTGACTGCCTTGAGCGGGAAACTTACATCGCTACTGCTACTTTGCGCACTTCTGCCAAATGATGCAGTGCGCGCACGCTGGCTGCAGATCCTGCACATATGTCTTCCAGGACACTCAGGGCCTCAACAGCCTCCGTCACAGTGTGACGCGGCAGTTCATCATGCGCGTCGTTGTCATCTTCGGAACTCGGCTATTCACTCCCTAAAGCTTCTTCCACAATTTCACTGTCGGTGAGATGGCCGGCAACGGCAACGTTACTGTCGATTGCGACATAAATGTACAGCTGAACCTTTTGTAGTCTCTCTCTTCCTCGTAGTTGGCGTCCGGCTCATCCACATCATCGATGGTGTCAATGCTCTCAGGGAAACCACTGTGTTTGAAGCAGTTTGCAGTTACTGCAGATGTGCCACACATGCACTGATATATGCATTGCACTAAGAAGAGTGATGTCATACCTGCTTCCAAACATAGCAACATGCATTCAAGCACCTGCTTGCTGTACCGGGCTTTTAGGTGCTGAATTATTCCCTGATCCATGGGTTGGAGGGAAGCAGGAAGCAGAAAGAGCAGCTCGATATTCTCCAGCCCTGACACATTGCTGTGTGCACTGCAGTTGTCGAGGGCAAGCAGTACCTGCGGTCTAGTTGGCGCAGCCAGACTTGAAATATTTCGGATGTCATCCAAGCCTTTTTGTTGGCTCGGTAGTCTACGGGTAGCTCTCTTAATTTCTTGAAGCACCGCGGTTTCTGTGATTTTCCAATAACCAGCAGCGGCAGCCACTCCGTGCCGGTCATATTCGTAGCAAGCAAAACTGTCGCCCTGTCCGTACTGCCACCCACGCAAGGGTCTCCTTTGAGAGCGAGTGTCTTGTCTGGCAGGGCCTGGTAGAATAGTGCCGTCTCATTGGCATTAAATACGTTGCAGCTCAGTCCTCCAATCATTCTCTATGCTTGCATCTGCAGCACCTTTCTCGCTGCAGACACTGCGGAAGACCAAATTATTATGCCTCTTCTTGAAGCAGTCCAACCACCCTTCTGATGCACTGAAACCTCCGATGTCCATCATTAAGCGTACTTTTCTGCTTGTGCGCAGATGAGAGGTCCGCTCAAGGGCAGCTACATGTTTTGCGCGCCCACAATTCATCGAAGCAGTGCTTCTTCCAGCTTCAGGTATGCTGCCGTTAGGAGTCTCTTCCGCTTGTCTGAGAACTGTTGCCCATCGTAAGCTTGCAAAATTTGAGCTTCAGTTTTGACGTACGAGCTCAGCGTGCTCCTCTTCATGTTAAATCTTGCCATCATGGCTTGTCGTGGAATTCCTTCCTTGACAGCCTTCAGTATTTCGACTTTCTCTGCCACGTCCTTCGCCACATACTTCGGCTGCTTCGCTGGGGCCTCGGTAGCCATCGCAGGAGCCGAAAAATGCAGTGTGATTGGGATTGTTGTGAAGAAGAACACTGTCCACACACCACCTCCAGCACGCGCACACCTCGCTCCACTGCGCATACACAAAGGAAATAAGAAATGGTGAGACGCAGCAGCGCGGCCGGGCAACAAAAAAACAAGAAAACCCATCCACTGCCTTCTTGGATGATGTTTACAGCAATGTGGATGGCACCTTTACATTTCGGTTTAAACCAGTGCCACTCCCGCTATCATCATCATCTCACCTCCGCTGCCCTCATGGCCTCCCTGTACACATGCAAGCTCCACCGCCTGTCCGAATTAACCGAAGGGCAGTGAAATTTGTCCAAATTAACGGGAGTTTTATGCCATAGAATATATATGTGGTTGAAGGGACTGGATGGGCTGTCCAAATTATCCGATTTTCTGAATTAACGAGGTTTTAAGAAAAATGAGCACAGTTCAACCACGGAAAATCTTGTCAGGCAGTGCCTGACAGCAGACCAGAACGACTGTGTCACATTATCAGGAGGGGTCTGACTAGGGACCGCAAGTGTTAATGCTTAGCACAGATTGGTTGAAACACCCTCTACATTCGCATTTTTATTTTTCGCAATATCTGGCTACTGCTACAAAACACTAGGAAGCTGCTCCAAACTGTTCCGAAAATTGCTCTGAATCATGGTTTGGAGATAGTAACTGAAAGAGTGCCTTGTTAAGTGGCGAAGGGGGACGGAAGTTGTGGTTTCGGGTGAAAGAAATACAGTAATCCCTCGTTATAACGAAATCGCTTTACTCGAAATATCGCTTTATATATCGAAATATCGAAATATCGGTCCCGACCCAAACGCATGCATTTTAAGCCTCATTACTCGAAGCGCACGAAGAGCTTGACCCGCTTAGAGCGAAGTGGCAAGCGGAGGCTTCGCCGCCGCCGTGCGTAGGAATCGCCGCCGTGGCGGCGACCCTTTGCGCATGCAGTGCGAAATTAACACCACCGACGAATTAGACTCATGCAGGCATAGAACAGGCCACAAAAGTACCAAACCCACGATCGATGACCTGCCTGAGAGTGCCGAGTGTCCCCTGCTCAGCGAGGCCAAATTCCATGGTGCAGCGCGCCCAAACCGTTAATCTCGGTCGGAAGCGCATTCCTGGTGTTCCCCGTGACAGAATCCACACGAAAATAAAGTTTTCCTCGCGCTTTGCGATACCAGAAAACCACGGTGTCTTGGATGCAGAAAAGTGACCAGTCATACTCGATTCGCGCCAATCAACAAGACAAACGGTCTAAATGCGTGGTAGGGTCACTGAATTTTGTTTTTACGGCGGGGACACATGTGCGAAAAGCGAGCGCGATTCACCGCGGTGCGAAGTTACGAACGGCATCGCAGCGTCCGATCGCATCTCGCCGCCTGCGCCATGTCAACGACGGTCCGCCCGCGGCAAACGCAACGACTGTTAGCGGGAGCCAACGCGAGCGCGGAGAGCCGCAACGTCATGATGACGTAGGGCGCGCTCCTTTGAGCCGGGCCGACCTGCCCACGGCCGGTCTCGACGCACTCGCTCGCGCGCGCGCGTCGAGACCGGCCGTGGCCTGCCAGCCTTGATGCTGGCCGCCGGCGTCTGAAAACGCGATAGTATTGTTTGTTCAAGTTCATAGCAAGCCCTGGGGGTAGAGGTGATGACTGCGATACAAGCAAATTTCATCTGCTTTGGTGTTGCTCCTGCCTGATGCGGTTCGCCTGCCGTCTGCTAGCTAGCTCTGTTGCTGAAGGCGTCGCGGAAATCTAAAGTTTATTTTATTATGGGGCCGGTTGACAGTAAAGGGGTGCCGGGTGTAGCGCCTTTATTTGAGTGCTGGCCAGTCCCGAAGCGCTAACAGCTGCGGCATCGATGCGAAACCGGCTAGGCTTAGCGGCGACCAGGGAACAGCGCGCAGTTTGTCACCCAGCGTTCCTGCAGGCGGCGTCGTTGCTGAAAGCTCCACTCTTGCACAGGCATGCTGTCGTTGCTCGAATTTAGGAGGCAGACTTTATGGCAGCATGGCTGCTTTGTATTTTTCTTGTGTGAACGGGAAGTAAGCCGAGCCTGCCGGCCTGTCGATCAGCCTGGATCCCGTCTGGATCACAAAAATGAGCTAAAGCTTGTTCTCTATATAGATAACAAACTCTGGTATAAGAAATTTTAACTGTATCATCTTTGAGGATCGCTGACGAATGCCGAGTTGCTGGGAGAAGTAACAAATGTGCTACGAGCAAATTTTGTAGCGAAAGCTACATTGGCCACGAACTTGCGATTTCGCTGTGGCAGTGCTCCGAGGAGGCACAGAGACCGACCTTGAGCCGTTGCTTAGCAACCGCCGCAGCTGGCGGACGCCGTGCGGCGTCCTCCGCCAGCTTCCTCGCAGTTGTGGCGCAATTAAATCTCGACTGTTTTAGCTTTTTTTTCGAGCGGTCGCTTATATCGAATTATCGCTTATAACGAATTTTTTCGCCGTCCCGCTGACTTCGTTATAATGAGGGATTACTGTACCATAAAAACCCGTAGAAACACAGTGATTGAGGAATCAGCCTTCTGCCACATTTTGTTCACTCTGCAGGCTTTTCACTAGAATTAAGGGAGAAAAGACGTAAAAAAAAAAGCAAGGTCTTCAAATCAGGTTGTTCAACTGGAATTTTTTCAAGTTTGGTTTGGGTTTGGGTTCACGGCCTTCGGGTTCAGTTCTGGGTTCTGCTCCGGAGGGACATTCTGTTCCATTACGAACTGGTTGAAACGGGTTCAGGAAAAAAAAAAATTCTGAACGTATGTGAAAGAGAGAGGTAAGGACACTGTACTTCTGTTTTATGCGTAGTTTGTATATTTTTAAACACCTGTGAACAAGTAGGGGCTCTGGCATTGTGCTCACAGCACAGCGTCAAGTGCGTGCATGGCTTGTGCTTGGCAGAATCCTACTTCCCGCAATTCTTCTGCATCTACAGGCATCAAGCCGCAGTGGCTGTGGTAATGAAACTGCATGGTCGGTTTTTGATTCCGGCGATGAAATGGTGCAGCCCTAGTTGGGAACGTCGACAGCTGTCCACCCATCGGTTAGCTCGTTCCTGGAGCCGGTTCACGCATCGCACTGGTGTAATGAATGATATTTCTGGTTTCTTCTGTGTCTCAACATCGTATGGGCAAGTTATCGGCCCAGTTGAAATCTATGCATTGACCTAGGATTGACACTCTGTAGTAGCCCGTGGTGGTTCGTGAAAGCTGCGGATGTCTTCCGACTGGCCTGTTGCCTGAAGCATTTTCTGGAATAGGTTCTTGCCAAACGAAATCATTCTGCAGGCTGCTATGGTGGCTCAGTGGTTACGGAGCTCCGCTGCTGACTCGAAAGAAGTGGATTTGATCCCGGCCACGGCAGGTAAATTTTGATGGAGGCGAAATTCTAGAGGCCCGTGTACTGTGCGTTGTCAGTGCACATTAAAGAATCCCAGGCTGACGAAATTTCCAGAGCCCTTCACTATGATGTCCCTCTTAGCCTGAGCCGCTTTGGGGCATTGAACCCCCATAAACCATAAACCAAATATATTATTAGGTTTTTTCATTTTCATGCCAGTAAATTGTCACAAATGTATATATATGTGATATGCTTTTGTGTCACACATATGATAAATGTGTGATATGCTTTTTGTGTTTTTGCAATTTTTTTTCGAACTCTTCAAAAGGATTCTTTGTTAAAGCTTGTAATGTTTAAGTACATTTGTCAAGCTATATTTTGATGTATTACATTGTAGATACTTCGAAAATTTTTTGCTCAATGTAAAAGTTTATATCAAAGAGACCATGAAAACAATTTCTTCATGTAGTGTCAGAAAACATTTTTAGCTCAGAAAGTTTTGAGCGATATTTTCAAACTTTGAGTGGCTAGTTTCTAGACAGATTAAAAATTTTTTTACATTCTAAAATTTTTTAAATATTTTTCTCCAAGAGGTATTATCTTGTCAATAATATTTTTTTCTCTATTTTCAAATTTTTTTGTTTGGAAATTTTTTTGCATTATTCACACCAAGTGTATGTGTTGCAATAAATGTATTTAGAAAGTACGCTTTGTTGTGATCATTTTCTAGCAGTTGCATTTTTTTTACGCCTTACATATTTTGCAGCTGTGTTATATCTATCAAAAATAGTCATTTTTCCTATGGTGACGAAAAGTTAAAGAGTAGAATGGGTAATCTTGCTACATGACTGCTTCTCGATTGGAGCATACTGTCTTTTCTGTACACTTTCATTAAAACTTTGCTGCCACCCTCGTGGAAGTGGAGTTAACGAGCTTTTACTGTATTTTATTGTAGCTGCTGTCTGACTAAAAGGCAATTTTATGGGCACAGAAGTGTGTAGTAGTAACGTTGGTTATTCTCAACAAACGTGGAGTGGCATCAAATTGTGCAGCTTGCATGCTGCTGAGCTGTGAGAGAGTCCTCTTTTGTCCCCTCAGGAAGTGCAACAGGAAGCGTGCAGGTGTTTGACCTGTCCTCCGGCACCTTGGAGAAAGAGCTGAACCTGCATGCCACACCTGTGAGGTGAGCGTGACCTTGATGAGTAATTGGCTACCTCTCCCCACGTTTTTTTGCGCCAGGTTTGCGTCACACATAACAGCGCCCATGTTTTCACTGCACCCATACCTTCTGAAAATGCCTGTTGCTTAGCTGCTTTTTAGCACACAGCTTATTGGAACATTAATGGGTTTGATTAGTTTAATTATTTGTGATTCGTCACGGATCAAAGTTGAGAAACTCAGTGGCTTGGCTGTGTCCTGAAACAGCAGTTTTTTTATTCCACTCTCAATTTCATATTGTGCATGGTGTCATACTGAAACAGATGGTATTTGCCGACATTGCAACATTTCTGCTGGTGTCTGTCAGTGAATGCACCGAGTTCTGCCTTAAGAGCCGGCATTAGAATACTATTTCCAAGTAGGTTAATACCATGGCGTGAACACAGCCAGTGTGAGGCATTCTTTTTTTCTACTGAAGGGGCCATTTTGTTTTCAGAAGGGAACATGGAGCAAACTGTTCAGGAAACTGAACAAGGTAAGGTAGGTAACCATATTGCCGGTAACTGGAAGTGTTGACAGTAAACCTTGCATTTTGTACGCTGGTTTGTTGCATGTGCCACACAAATGCAAACATAGATGCCCCTCTTGGCCCATATTGGCAGCCCTTAGCCTAGGGAGGATGGTTAGTATCAAAGCAGGTTTGCATTCATTCCTATGCTTTTTTTCTCTGCAAGATTGTTATTGTACAGTAATGCCGTGTTGTGTTGTGAAAACAAGATTTATCCTGAAGTATCAAGTGGATGTACCCTGCGGATACTTCTTGCTCCGTCTTCTCTTAGTGCCTGTGTGCAATACTGTTCAAGAATATCAAAAGGTGTCACCACGTGGAAGTTGCACTGTGCTGGTGGAGTACCGTTCGATAACTCTACCATCATTTTTTGCCATGGCGGGATGACATTTGACTCCCTTGCACAGTGCAGGGGTTTCTACATCATTTTTATGATATTGAATGCTTGGAAGCCTCAGTCCATCATCATTGTCATATTTTATTTCAGTGTGCGGTACGTTTTAATACTGTATATGCTTGTGCACCAGCCGCACTTTTTTTCATCAAATTTTCTCACTTGCGGGTTATACACAAATCAGGCCTATAGCTACTCATTAACAGACTGTGGTGCCACTACGACTACGCTGTTAGATAATTAAAGAACTGGCTATAGATACACACATTTTATTTCACCAGTCATTGCCGCTTTCGCGCTAATCGCTGTCGGATGAGCTCGCCTCATTGGCGTGCTCTCAAAGCTGGTCGTCCTCCATGCCGTCCATGGCGTTTCGACAGCCCCTTGACTCTAAAACTCTTTGAGATGGTGCCCGCTGACAACAAACACCACATGTGCAGAATCCAAGCGCACTCTTGCTGGAGGGACGCTCGCTTCAGCCGCCCTGTTGGAGTTGCTCCGTGGTGGCCCATGGCCATCCACTCGGTGTAGCACTGCCGAAATTCGCTCTTGAATGGCCGGCTAACGCAAACAAGCTACTGCAGTATGCTCGTCAGGCCACCAGGAATTACGGCCAAGTCTGTTCGGCAGTCTTCACCCTCTAAGGCCACCAGAAGGGCTTTGCAGCACAATAGGCCTCCTGGTCGGTTCTGCCACACTGTTCTCAGCTGGTCTGGAGCCCATTCACCGGACCCTGGGGGAACTTCCCTCTTGGAGACCACATGGATTCCTTCCATCTACGGTGGTGCACAGAGACAGAGGCTTCCACCGTGCAGTCTTCAGGGGCATCGAACCAGGCAGGCATCTCCCCCCCCCCCCTCCAAAGGGATGAAACTTGGTGTTCTCGTACTCGGCTGGCGGCTTCTGGCACAACATTGTTTCACGGCAGGGGGAGTGCCGTTTCAAAAAATGTCATCCTCAGCTGGCTTTGAAGTTTCATGTGCTGAGCGATTGCTTTCATGCTGATCATTTTCGTAGACACCACAAAGTCCTGGTAGTGCAAAAGTACTCGACGGGGTCGACTTGCACTGTTTCCCACGGAATGCCTTCTGGCGAAGTCTTGCATTTGCATACACCATCAGCGAACACACTTTTCCTTGATGTCAAACTTGCGCCTGGCCTCCCGTTTACAGTGTTTCTCAGCGTGTTTTGCCACTTGAAGTTTCAAGTGTGCAGTGTAGGACCGTCTGCGCTTGCCCATTGCTTGTTATTCACATTCAAAAGTGTGCAGCCTGCCACATGACGGCGTACGCAACACAACAGAAGCACTCCGCACACTTCCGAATGAAGCACCGGAGGCAAAGGAGGAAAAGGGCCCCTCCCCCTGAGCCCTCTTCCTCCGTGGCTGGGCAGCGTGTTGTTGATGACAGTGGATGTGGTGTGGTGGGAAAAAACTAACTGGCATCATCTTGTAACACTAGGTGTGTTTTAGTTTCCAGTAAAATGCGTTTTAGTTTTTTTTTTCATATTTTTGCGCGAAAGGAGGAGGTGCGGGCTATAGATGAGGGTGGCTTATGCACGAGTATAAACGGTACATAGAATTATCCGTGTTATATAAAGAGGTCCCTCAGTATACACTGCCTGGGGGACCTTCTGCTAGAAAATCCCCTTAGAGAAACATAATATTAAAGAATCCCCAGCCCCATTTTCGTGTCCAAAAATTATAGCATTTGTAGCATGCTCTATGATGTATTGAGTAAGTGACCAACTAGTGATCTGGAGGCTGTTGATTCAAATCTGCTAGGTGGTGAAGTTGGGTGTTTTTTTTTCCTTGTTGTTTTTATATACAGGGTGACCCAGCTAACTTGGACCAAGATTTTAAAACAACCTAAGCATTCTTGAGAACTGAAATTGCGTGGATGTTGTTAGGGTTTATCTAAAGTTACAGTACCATTTTTTTGCTCGACCTACTTGAATAATTAGTCAAAATAAATTAATTAACTTTTTAAATATAGCTTGAAACGTTCAGGCGCCAGTAGGAAAGTTGTGGAGCTCCGCAAATATTGTGCAACCCAGGCACTTCCAATGAGATAGACTTAGCATGGTCATTTTTATTCAGGAAAAACGAAAGCCCACGGAGTTTAAAAAATACCACGTGACAGTGCGCTTCGTGTGTCTGAATGCGCCGCAATTACAGCGCCCTCATCCGTGCTTTGTGAAAACATCGCCCGCACCGTGCCTTCTCTTTGCTTGCAAGAAATGGCTTCGACCTTTGCTCGGCTCTGACATCACTGGCAGTGGCTGGCGATGGCGCTCCGAAAAAGCGCTTCGTCAACAGCTGCTCACCGATGTTGCCGAAGGGCACAGTTATCGCCGCAGAAACGGGAGCCACGCTTTCTTTCAACTGCCGCCCGAACCCACTGGCGCTTATCTTGGAACCAAGTGCAATGTGAAGCCTTGTCTTAGGCAGCACGAAAGGAGTGAAGCGAGCAACGTTTTTCGCAAAGCACGAATGGTGGTGCTGTAATTGCGGCGCATTTGGCCGCATGGAGTACGAATGTGGCATTTTTTAAACTCTGCGGGCTTTTGTTTTTCCCGAATAAAAACGACCACGCTAAGTCTATCTTGGAAGTGCCTGGGTTGGACAATATTTGTGGAGCTCCACATCTGAACACATTGACGCCTGAACGTTTCAAGCTATATTTAAAAATTTAATTTATTTATCTCGACGACTTATTCAAATAGGACGAGCGAAAAAATGGCACTGTAACTTCAGATAAACACTAACAACATCCACGCAATTTCAGTTCTGAAGAACGCTTAGGTTTTTTTTAAAATCTTGGTCCAAGTTAGGTGGCTGGGACACCCTGTATACTGTTGTGATTGTACTTCTGGCCACGTGGGGCCGATCAAGCAGCAACCGTGAACAGTCGACAAGGCCGACAACCTCACGACGGCGGCGGTGCGATGTAGTGCTTGTGATGCCCCCCTCCTAGCCTAAGTGGATTAGTGCAGTGGACTTCCTTGAACGGAGGTGACCACGGCAACAGCGGCGATGGCCGGAGATACGAAGGGGGCTTACGGAGGCATTGTCAGCGGCAAACCACAGCAACAGCGGCGGCGACGTGGCGGCGCCAGTCAGGCTGAGTGTATACCCCCGGGTCGCCGAAGGACAGAGGGGTGCTACGCACAGTCACGCTGGCTGTTAATTGAAGACGGCTGTGTCCTCGACAAAGGTTGTGTTCTGGACATCCGGCGGGGAAGCACGTTCGTTCACCTGCTGGTAGACTGCGGGAGATTCCTTTCCAGCCGTGTTGGATTAGTCAGCATCTACCCCTTCCCATCGACCGAGCTGCGAGAGGGCGGAACGGCCCGCACCGTCCCTGCCGTGGATGGTAACACCAGCGTCCCCTTTGGTTCATCCGATTGGACAGTGCTCTTCGAACTTTATTCCCTGAGTCAGGGATGTGGGGAATCCGAACCCTATTTAACTCAGCTGTGAGTGTGGCCGAGGGAGAAGCCTGCTAACTCCCAAGACTCCGGTTGATGAAGAAGTTCCCTTCCACTGAGAGTCTTTCTCAGTTGCTCTTTGTAAATAATGTAAATAACTGTATAAAGATTTTTCGTTGCCTTCCTCTTAACCCAGTCTCCCATCCTCCTCATCCCATCTCCGGTCCGGCCATGCTACACGGGTCGCAGCAATACTGAGATCTTTCTTTTTTAAACAAACTGTGCCTTTTATTTCAGGTTGTGAAGTAATTTTTATCATTTGTGTTCTGGTTTTCTGTGCCAGCATACTGAGTCCAAATGCCACACTGGGCTTGCGATCACAGGGGTGGCAGCACTGGCTGGGGGGGTCCCTTTTGCAGCAAAAAACGAAAGGAAGACAGCACTAGCAACAACAGTCTGCCAAAACATTCTCGTTGAAATTTCTGCTCCTGGCAATGGTGCTCTGTACTCCATTTCATACCTAGCAGTCAGAGCTGCCTGTTCGCACAGGCTAAGTCCACGCCCAAAAAGCAGTTGGCCATACAATCAAAGTGCACAGATCTCAAGTACCGTGAATGGCAACCTCCTGCACCTCGTTTTACCTCTTGCCATATTTTTGACCTGTGACTCATTGAGACTTGGAAAAGTAAGAATCACATGGGGTGGTATGGTACACAGCTAGTAGGGCAGTTTGCTCTTACTCCATCCGCACCTACAAAGTAGGTCACACTAGGTGAAAATTAAAGGGCTCGAATGCTGAGGCTTACTTTGCTGACCATGGGATATGGGATACGTAGGTCCCTGGGTCCCCGCATGACCCCACTGCACTATACGTTCGTGAATTCGTGGTGTTCCATGATGTGGGCGGCCCGGTCAGTGGCAATCTTCTGTCTGGCCGGGTCCGTCAAGTGCAGTAGGATCTTCCATTCCTCCCGTCAGGAGCTCCAGGCCCCACGTGGGAGGGTAGGGGTGGGTGCACTGGGTATGCGTATGCTCCCAGGTGGATGCGGGAGAGCAAATAGGGGAAGGGTCTGGAGGCAGCGCCATAATATTTGGTGGTAGGGATTGGCGGGGTGGTATGCCTGGGTCAGCTCACTGAAGGAGTCCATGCGCTCCCGGGAAGAGCTTGACTCCAACTCCGCCGCCGCCTGGTTGATGAGACCTCGGGCGGGGTCATTGCCGGGGCCCCCGGAGTGTGCAGGCACCCAGGTCAGCTCCACATGGCGGGGCAGGGTTACGGGGGGGCAGCTGAGGATGCCGAAAGTGGTCTCATGGACTCGCCCTCATGCAAATTTTAAGAGTGCAGTTTTTGAGCCGGTAAGGATGTACCGGGCATTAGGTGTGTAAGGGCAAACCTGATTGCCGCCTCTTCCAAGGATTGTGGGGTGGGTGTGACATGAAGGTGAACAGTGACGATGGGTTGGAGTGTGTGGTCAACGACTGCAATTGCCGCGTCTTCACCCATGCACGCTGCGTTCACCCATACGGCGTCGGCTTCCGAACCATAGTATTTGTGGAGAGCTTTTGCGCGGGCTATGCGGTGGGCCGAGTGATAGGCGGCGTGGATGTTTTGAGGGAGGGGTTTTACCAGGAGCGGTGCGTGTATGTGATGTAGGGTCGGTTGCTGGTGTGTGAATTCGGAGGGTGTCAAGTATGTGACGTCCTGTGAAAGATTGAGCTAGGTGAGTGTATTGTGCTTGTCTTTGGGCCTCTATGAGTTCATGTGTAGTGTTGTGGAGGTCAAGCTGGAGAAGTTTAGGGGTAAGGTGTAGTGCCACCTTGTAAGCTTTTGGAGCACAGCATCTAGGGTGGCGATTGCTTCTTGTCGGAGGTATGGGACTGTGTAGAGGAAACGGCTGAGTATAAACGCATGAATGAGTCGGTAGAAATTGTGCTCCTTCGAGCCATAGTGTGGATAAGGTGCGAGAGTGCTTCCGTTACCCGCTTGAGTTTCCTGATAGTGAAAGTGTTCCGGCCGTTGTTCTGGATGTGAAGGCCCAGGATCCGGAGTGTGTCAACTTCCGGGACAGAGGTCTGTCCAGAGTAACAGTGATGGGGGCTGTGGGAAGGGTTCGTGAAAAGGGGCATATGAGGAGCTCAGACCTTTCCGGGGAGCAGGAGTGGTGGTGATGGTGAAAAACTTTAATACTCAAAGAGAGTTTGGGGGTCAGAAAACCACGCTGCATGGTCGGTATCCTTAGTCCAGGACATCGCATGACGAGGCCCCATCTCGCGCCCGCTTTACTAGAGCCCTTTGGTACTCCAGTGTGGAGCAGTTGAGGAGGGCAGTCTCCCATGCCTCTCGGGTGGGACTGAAAAATCAGAAGGGGTTGTCGAATCAGGTAGAGTTTGCTTTTTCTGTTGATGTTCAAGATTTATTTTACTCCGTGCCACATGCAAAGCTGTTTGAATCTGCTAGGGACTGTATTGAAGGCTTGAGGGTGGTGGCCTTCCAGAACAATGCTGGCATTTCTCTTGATAACTTTTTAAACCTACTAGAATTTTTGCTTATGCGTCACTTTTATGTTTTATAACAACCATTGTTATCTGCAGCGTAAAGGTAGTATTTGCATTGGTTCCTGTGTTGCACCCATTTAATGTGACTTTTTTAGCCTCTATTGACTTCTCTGTGGCTCAGACTTTTCAGGGGGTCCAGTTTTTAAAGTTTTTGGATATGTCGATAACTTTTTAATTCTTTTAAGGTCGGGGACCTTTACATCCCTTGACCTGGTTGTTTAAAGGTTTTAACTGCTTTTAATCAATTCGGACGCGAGTTGGTTTTTACCCATGAACCTAACAAAAACCAGCTGCGGTTTTTGGATTTGAAATTGTTGTTCTACAGGGGCCATGTATGCTACATGTGCTCCCCCCCGAGCCAACAAAGAGTTACTGAGTTACAACTCGGCTCACTCCAAGGTTGCCTAGATTCTGTGCTTCGCAAGTCATGCCCTCACAAAGTGCACGATAGTGTCAATGATCAGGTCTTGGGTCTTTTGACACCAGCCTTCCCTGGACCGGTCATTTCAACAGTTGCTGAAACCTTCCTGCAGGAACAAAAAGGCGGCCAGAAAAGGAGACGGGATCTTCCCTCTACTAAGCTGGTGGTGCTTCCATATGTGCACCAGCTTTCACACAACCTTAAGAAGGTGGCCGGCAGGCACCATGCACCTTCGGTTTTTTCAGCCCCCAATAAGCTTTAAAAGCTTTGCTCATGCATATCTGGCTGTCTTCAAGGGGGCTGTAATAAGAAACATGGTTTTGCCTATGTCAACTGTGCCGAAGGAGTGGTATACAGAATCCCCCTTTTTTGCGAAGCTTCCTATGTAGGCCAAACTGGCCGTTGCATCAATGAGCGGCTACGGGAGCATGCTAAAAATATAGAAAGTAATGACAAATGCTCTAATCTCGTGCGTCATTTACCCTCTTGTGTCAACACGTGTAAGGCATAACTTGAGGAGACCAGAGTGCTGGGCACAGCGCCTATGAAAAAGCTCGCCTTTTGCTAGAAGTGTTTCATGTCAAAAAGCTGTCAGATCGACATTTGAGCGATACTTCTGTCCACCTATATGATTCTGAGTGTGCATTTTTGAATTCGTTTTACTGAGAATCGCAACTGCGTGATGTGCCTCCTACTCTTCTGCTTCTGTCTGCGCATGCTCACCTTTTCCCTATACATTGCGGTTTGTAAGCAATGAATAAACAGTTGATAGTAGCGCCTTTTGTCGTGTAGGTTCTTCTTTCCTACGTCCCTTTCGTCGTTTGCGCTGATTTTTTCACAAGATGCAGCACCAACTGGCTTGGCAGCATGCTCTCCTGAACTAAGGAATCGAGGATGTCCAACTGACCAGCAAGGTTATGAGCGAATGTTTGCCCACACTAGGGCAGGGGATACTTCGCGGCCAAACGGGACGAGATGCGGGAGAACTTTCCTCCCCTCGAGGCTTCGCCCTGCCGGCGAAGAGTGGAGTCCGCGGCGACACGTTCGTACGCAGCAAATTTTGGAGCCGAAGAGGGCCGTCTCCTCCGCGTGCACGCGCAGCAATCACGCTGTCCATGGTGCTCCTGTCACTGCGACGTCAGTGCCCTCCTTTGTTAAGGTGACTAACTAAGCTCGGGAGAGTGCATCGCAGGGAAGCCAATGGCAGGGGACGAGTAGGGGCGCGTCCCTACATCCCCCCAACCTTAAATAGACCCACGTGCCTGAAAGTGCTTGCTATGGAGGAGTCTCCTAGACTTCATGCACTTGAGACAGGTCTTGCAGCGGAGGTCACTCTGACAGCGTTCACACAAGACTTCCATGTTCCGAAGGCGGCGGGAAGATCTCCGCTGGGACAACTCGCATGGCCCTTGGACTACGTGTCCGCAGGCCCACGAAGAGAAGGCCGGTTAACAACTGCAGGCCAGGACTCTGTAGTTGTCACCAGGATAACAACAGCCAGAGGTGACTTCTGACTGGTCTCGCCACGGCTGCCCCGGATGGATGCGCCAAACGGGATTCAGGCAGCTCCATTGCAGCAGGCAGCAGCGTGACGGTGTGCACAGGATTGCAAGCCTGGTTGGCCTCACTGGATCTGCAAGATTTGCGAAACACACTCCGCATGCCTTTAACGTAGGTCACGGGAGGGGAAACGGCGTCCGCAAGGGCCTCGTGGCCCAATGCTCAACTCGCTAGCATAACGTGTCGGGCGGCTGTGCATACGCAAAGTTCGGGTGAACAAAGCCCTTTCTTGAGTTGAACGAGACTGCTCAGTTTGTGCGAAGTTACAAAACGGTTGGGCAGCAAAGTGCACCCCCTCTCAGCACCACGGTCCCGTGGTCGTGTCTCTTCCGACGTGGCGCAGACAGCTCCGAAAAGCCTTAGGCCTAACACTCTGGCAACGACCGTAAACAAAGCGAAGACCCAAGGAGGGCTACGTGCGCGCAGCCGCAAGAAGACATCAGCTCTGTGGGGTGGTCCTACTCCACTCACTGCACGAAGCAGTTTCTGTGCAGTCGGCGCCCACCGTATCAGATGATGTCGAAGCGCCCGGTGCTGAGCTGCAATACCAGCGAGCTCATGGCAGCACCCGTGGCCCCAGGCCATCCGGCTCCTGGAGCCGTGACTCTTAGAGTCTAAACAGACAGTGGAGAAAATATGTACTATGGGGTCACTCCGCCGGCTATGCGCCGGCTATGCGCGGGCGTTTCTCGTATGCGACTCGTGTCCCCCAACTCGTGGCGCAAAGTCGCAGCCATGGCAGGTTCGGACGAAATAGGCTAGGAAAGAGTTTATTAACCTAACACAAGGCAAGCACACTGCGGAAGAATGTTCTATCCGACAAAAATAGGTTCAGTAGCTCACCAAGTCGTCGTCGACCGGCGTGTAGTCGTCCAGCAGGCAGGAGTCCGTAGGGGGGGCAACTCGCAGGAGGGCCACGGCAGGAGAGCCCTTCCCGCCACGCGCGGCTCCCTTTTTAACCTCTCCGACATCCCTCTCTTCAGGCAACCAGTCGCGCTCAAGGTAAGGCATCGAACCCTCCCCTACAGTGCCAGTGCGTAGTCGTGACGTCACGTCCGAGCTGGGAATGAGGAGAGTGGCCGGGTGCCCCCTCTCCCCATGCCCGGCGGCACGCGCGCTTGTCGCGTGACTCGGCGCGGGGGCGGTGAAGGATATCTGTATATCCCACATCCTCCCCTCCTTAAGAAGCGTCCCGAACAGAGAAGAAGGTGCAACGTTACTTTATCTTCTCCGCCATCCAGGGATCGAAGTTCTTCGGCTCCCGCCAGTACACTTGTTGATGTCCGCGCCATGCCCGCACCGATCAGCTGGTCCGAAGGCTTGGCCACCCGAAAGATGCTGATGTCAAAAGGTGGCTTGCTATCGGTCGCCGTTTTCCGATTACCCGCGCCTGCATCGCTCCGGGGAAGGTGGTCGACCGCCTCCGTGGCAACGGCCGAGAATGCTTGGAGGCCACGTTCGTGGCTGCGCCGCCCTGAAATGCTGTGTCAGGTGGCTTCAGGGGCAAGGGCCGCGGCGCTTCCATGGCAGAGGTCGCCGTCAGGCCGCCCTGGCATACTTGATCAGCTGGCGAGGGCCCAGGGTTGAGGTGGTAATGGGGGCCGCGGCTGCTCTGTCTGCGTTTGGCCAGCTTGCTCTTGGGTGGGCGGGTGGGGCGGCGTACAGTCGGCAGGCGGGCAGCTCCGACACGATGTGGCAGGTGGCAGGGGTCGCCAGGATACAGCAGAATGGCGGCTGCAGGTCGCGGCTGGGCGTAGCGGCAGGCCATGGGCGCAGCGCGTTGCCGAAGCTGGATGGTGGCTCTAGTTGGTGGTAGTGGTGAACGATGTCGTTCTGATGCGCCCTGCTTCTTTTCCATCTGCGCTGAAAAAGGTCAACACAGATGTAACCAACTCCCGCAGCGCGTGCTACGTAGCTGCTCGGCCCTCACGAGAGTCATAAGGGTTAACGCAAGTAAGTCTTACGTAACATTGATCGGCATGAGCGCCCGTACGTTCATGCATCTAACGAGACTGCGTGTCGGCCTGCACCCTTGCTCTAGTCCGCGCAGGCAGATTTTATTTCTGCCTACGGCGCAAGTTATAGCGGGACGCGGAGTTCGCCGGCTGATCGCAGCACTCGCTTTCTGACTGCGGCGCAGGTCGGGCTGTGTCCTGGACCCACTCATCTCGCTGCACGTAACGTTTCAAGTTGTATACGTGCACCGGTCCGCCTGTCGGCTTCGACCGCAAGTCCTCGTGCCTGTAAACGAGCGAGGAAAGCTGCTCTCGCATGCGGAACGGCCCGATCCATTTCGGCGCCAACGAGGCCGCAAACTGTCTGCTAGCATCGCTCAGAACGTGTGGCGCCGAAGCACCAGATTGCCCACTTCGTAGTGAACATCCCGGTGCGAGCGGTCGTACTGTGCTTTCTGCTGCGCCCTAGCGGTGTTCAGGTTGCGGCGAGCCTTGCGCAAGGCCTCCGTCATCTTAGCGCACAGCTGCGTCGTGTATTCAGCTTGTGCTGACGAAGCGACTGGCGTGTTCCTGCTGTCCGTTAGAACCCGGTCCATCGGATTTAGCAGCTCTCTACCCAGATTGAGAGAAGACGGCGCATACCCAGTCGAGCGGTTAACGGTAAAACGCAAAGCGAGCGCGATCTCCGGCAGATAGGAGTCCCAATTTTTGTGCCTCTCAGAGTACGCGACAAGCATGTGCTTGATGTTGCGGTTCACTTGTTACGTGAGGTTCGACTGAGCATGACAGGTGGTTGTTCTGCCAACACCTTCGCAGTGAAGTAGGGCGCGTTGCCCGTTATCAGCTGCTCTGGGAAACCGAACCTGGTGAATACGTCCATCAGCTTCTCTATGATCACTCGTGCCATCAGCTTTCCAAGGGGGAAAAGTTCAACCCACTTGCTGAAGTGATCCGTGACCACCAGCAAGAACTTGTTCCTACTCGGTGTCGTGGGATACGGTCCCATGATGTCACACCCCGCGATTTACCATGGAGTCTGGCTGTTAATCGGCTGCATGAGGCCGGGCCGTCGTCCACCTCGGGGCTTCACGCTTTGGCACACATGGCACGAGCGGGCCCAGCGTGTTACATCCCTTTTCACGCCAAGCCAGGTAGCAAAGCGACACAACTTAGTGTAAGTCTTGGGGCCGCTTGCATGTCCAGCATTGCACGAGTCATGAAAGTAACGTAATAGTGCCGCTCTCAACACTCGCGGTATCACCACCTTGAACGCCTCGCGAGTCGCTTGTGTCGTTCTCGGAAGGGATATACCTCAGCAGGACGCCGTCGGAATCCAGCAGATAGGAATCTAGTGCGCTCTCAGCACTACCAGCTGTTTCCAAGCGCTCCGCACTGGCAGCAAAACCAGCTGTCCCCATGTGCACGGCGGCCCGACGGCCCAGTTCCCGGAGCCTGTCGAACACCCTTCGACAAAACGGATCCATCTGCTGAGCTTCGAGCAGCTCCTTTCTGCTGAACACGATCCCCACGGAACTTGCGTAGTCCACGTGGTTCACGCTCTCGCCCGGGATCAACGGTCGGTCCGCGTCCCTTACATCGGCTACGGCTGGGGCAGTCCCTCACTCTCTCTCTCTGTCGGGCGGTCGGTCGCGTGACCCTCCTTGCTCTGGACAGGCACTTGCGAGAGTGTGTTAGCCACGGCGTTGTTCTTCTCTTTGCGGTAGCGGATGGTGAAGTCGTAACGCTGCAGCAACAGGGCCCAACGTGCTAGGCGGCCGCTCGGCTCACTGAGTCGTCTCAGCCATGTGAGCGCCATGTGATCCGTCTCGATCACAAATGCCACCCCGTCGATGTAGTAGTCGAACTTTCGCAGAGCAAAAACTATCTCGAGACATTCTGTCTCTGTCACCGAGTAGTTCCTCTCTGCCGGCATCAGTGAACGGCTCGCGAACGCTACCGGTCGGAGGATGCCTTCATGCTCCTGAAGCAACACTGCTCCTAAGCCCAGGTCGCTTGCATCTGTTTGAATCACAAACTCCCTGTTTAGGTCGGGTAGCTGCAACTCAGCCGTGCCCGCGAGCACCTTGGTGAGGTTGCGCAGTGCAGCCTCTTGCTCGTGACCCCAACTCCAGCGCTCGCCCTTCTCCAAAAGCTTTGTTAAAGGTGCCTGCAGCGCTGCGCAATCTGGCATGAACTGGCAATAAAAGTTCGCCATTCCCAGGAAGCGTCTGAGACTGGCTAGATGTGACGGCGACGGAAACTTCAGCAAAGCCTCGAGGTTATCCTCGCACGGCAGAATGTGGCCTTTGTCGATCGTGAACCCCATCAGTGTTATCCGGGTCGCGGCGATCTGCACGTGCTTCGGGTTCAAAGTGATTCCTGCGCACCTCAGCCTCTCTAGGATGTCCCTCAAGTGGCGCAGGTGTTCCTCGAACATTTTTGAGTACACCACGATGTCGTCTAGATATGCGAGCGCATGTTGCCACTTCACATCTCCCAGAACACGGTCCATTAGGCGCTGATAAGTAGCGGGTGCTCCTACCAAGCCAAAAGACATTCTCTTGAATTGGAAAAGACCTCTGTGACAAGTGAAAGCAGTTTTGTCCTTATCACGCTCATCCATTTCAACCTGAAGTTATCCGCGGCTAGCATCGAGCGCTGTAAAGTACTTCGCCCCACCTAGGTAGGACACTAGAGAAGAAATGGTTGGTAGAGGGTACGCATCCTTCCTCGTAATCTCATTCAGTCTGCGATAGTCCACGCAAAGCCGATATGTATCGTCTTTCTTCGGAACTAAGACTACGGGGAAGCCCCAAGGGCTGTGAGACCTCTCAACAATGCCAGTGTCGATAAGTTCGTCTAAGACGCCGTCTAGTGCTTTTCTCTTAGCCAAGCTAATTGGTCAGGATTGCACTTCCAAGGCAGTGTATCACCCGTGTCTATTATGTGCCTTACTAGTGTAATGAGGCCAGGACGATTCCTTGAATGTCGCCTTGAATTCGTAGAACAGAGATGACAAACGTGCCTTCTCCCTCTCCGATACGCTGTTCACCTCCGACAACAAGGGGTGCATTGCCCTCCCCGGCACGGCAGAACAGCTTTCTACCATGACAGCATTCTCTGTGGGCCCTCTCTCAGCAGTGAATGTCTGCTCTATGTCCGCTCGCATGCGGGTTCTCGGGCCGGCGGGGGTGATTCTTCACGGTCTCCCCCCGCTCGTGGCACGTTCGGAGCCTGAATTGACTGCGAGGCTGCGGGTGCTTTCGCGAAAAGCTTCAAGCTGCCTATGGTGCGTTCTCTGTAGCCTCCGCTGCTTATGTCAATCACAATGCCTGTCTTGGCTAGGAAGTCTCATCCAAGAATTACAGGAACGGATAAACAGGGAAGATGAACGAGGCGTTGTCGCCGCACGCGTCTTTCCCAGCGAACCACTATCCTAGCTGTACCGCTAGATTGCGCTGTGCCGCTCGCGAGGCGAAAAGTGGTATCGCACTCTCTGAACCGGATTTTGTTCTCGCGGAGATGGTTTAACACCTCGTCACCGAACAAAGAAGCGCTTGCCCCTGTATCGCGTAAGGTGGTGAATTTCTTTCGAGCTATCGTTAGCTCAATGAACGGCGCTGGCAAGTCAACAGAACTTCCTACGCGACATGCCAAAGGCGCTAGTAAACCGGGGTTCTCTGTGTACACTGCCCTGAGTCGAAGATCGATCACCGGCGGCTGTGGCCGTTTGCCGACTGTGTTTGCTCACAGGCGGGAAGGCGGCCACAGTCGCGGCGAAGTGCCCCTGTTGGTCGCACCGGTAGCAACGGTTGCTCGGGTTCCGACGGGCAGGGCGCTGGTCGCCACGTCCTGGTCGGTCGTGTCGTTCTCGATCTCGCGGTGGGGACGGTGGGGGCCGCCACGTGTCGGCCTAGCGATCTCGGCTACGTGTGTTCCGCTCTGCGGCATCACGAGCTGTTCGCAACACGTAACTGAATGGGTCCAAAGCGCGGTCGGACAAATCCCAACCCCTCGGGTCAGCAAACTGTGCTGTCGCTTCAGCTCTAGATGGACTGTGTGCTGAGCTGCCATTCCACACGCAGCGCGGCTCAAGTGACTGCGATGCGGGTGGCGGTGGCCAATACGCTCGTGCTGAGGTGATGTTGTCTCCCAGAATGCGCTTCACCTCAGCAGCTAGCTCGTCCAGATCTCTAAACCTGCCTCCTCTCAGGTAGGCCGAGAAAGTGTGGTGCGCTTGTCGTGTGACACGCTCAACTTTCTCCGTGTTTGTGGCGCGAGGGTCAGCGAGGCGATAAAGTTCGTCCATCGCTCGGACGTACTCTAACAAAGACTCGTTGGGGTGCTGGGTGCGGAGCTCCAGCTCTCTCCTCAAACGGCACTCGTAGTTTGTGGGAAAGAATTCGTCGCGGAAGCTTGCGCTAAACTCCTCCATTGTCCTCGCTTGGTTGCCGGTTAGTCGGTACCAGCGGGCCACTTGCTCTGTCAAAGAAACAGGCACAACACACACGAGCAGTTCGGCATTTGCGATTTCTGTCGCTTGCTGATAATGCAGCAGACGGTCAAGGTACTCATTTGCCCCTGTTCTGTCATGGTACCTCGTGTAGGTAGGTAAGTCTAAGCTAACACGTGGTCCTTGGGCCGGCGCTTGCAAATTGTTTTGCAACATACCCGCTAAGCTCTGCATAACTTGCATCACATTCTGCAAGAGCACCTCGAATGACTGCGGACTAACGCCCCCGGAGTTGGGCGCAGCCGCTGATGGCGTCGAATGATGAGGCCTAGATGCCTCATTGTTCGCACCACGGAGCGGCGAGGTACCCGATGTGGAGCCCCCCGTACCAGGCCTAAGTCCTGCCAACGCGCCCGGGGATGCAACTCGGCTATTCCGCGTGGAACACTCAAGATTTATACCTTCCAAAGGCAGGTCAAGTAGGGAGCCCTGGCTCTGTGCCGCTAGCTCTGACAACATGAACAAAGACTGGAAGTCAGGCCTATCAGCTGTCATCCTTTGTTTGGGCGTCGACAGTCGTTCGCTCCAACAAAGTACACTGCTCAATTACCTAGTTCACCCCACGTTGGGCACCAAGATATGGGGTCACTCCGAGGTCTCTTTGATTTGGCTGCACTAGCTGCACGAGTTCAAAGAGTGCAGCACTGTCGTATACGTTTTGCCAGTGCAGCGCACGGCGTCTGCACTTTCCTCTTCGTTTTGTACAAGTGCAGGCCTAGTTCTCTACTGCGCTGCACTCACTTCGGAGCCAGTGCCAGCCAGTTCACGATGCCGGGTGGCCTGCACAGTTTGTGAACTTGCCTATTCGTTTTGACAGCGACAGTGCAGCGCTAGTGTTGTGAACTGCCGGAACTGGCCTTGCGCGCTCGTTGCACGGTGGCGGAACTTTAGCAAAACTAGTGCAGCCAGTGCAGCCAAATCGAAGAGACCTCGCATCCAGCCGGCCGGGAAGGTGAGCTTCCGTGCCGGCTATGCGCGGGCGTTTCTCGTATGCGACTCATGTCCCCAACCCATGGCGCAAAGTCACAGCCACGGCAGGTTCGGACGAAATAGGCTAGGAAACAGTTTATTAACCTAACACAAGGCAAGCACACTGCGGAAGAATGTTCTATTCGATAAAAATAGGTTCAGTAGCTCACCAAGTCGTCGTCGACCGGCGTGTGGTCGTCCAGGAGGCGCGGGCAGGCAGGGGTCCGTAGGGGGGGCAACTCGCAGGAGGGCCGCGGCAGGAGAGCCCTTCCCGCCGCGCGCGGCTCCCTTTTTAACCCCTCCGACATCCCTCTCTTCAGGCAACCAGTCGCGCTCAAGGTAAGGCATCGAACCCTCCCCTACAGTGCCAGTGCGTAGTCGTGACGTCACGTCCGAGCTGGGAATGAGGAGAGTGGCTGGGTGCCCCCTCTCCCCGTGCCCGGCGGCACGCGCGCTTGTCGCGTGACTCGACGTGGGGGCGGTGAAGGATATCTGTACATCCTACAGTACAGAAAACTCGAACCACCCACGCGGCTTCCGTACTCATTCGCTTCGGGCTCGGCAACTCCGTGGGCGCTAGGCCTCACATTCTGTTGATGTGGACCCAGTGGTTCTCGTGCTGAAGATACTCCCGAGAAAACTTGACGAAAAAATGTGCTGAGCATATTGAAAGGTTAAAACGTTGCAGTGCAATCCACCTCGCACTCAAGAAAGCATGTCGCAGATCCTAGCAATCAAAATTCACGCTAGGCCTAGCACTTGTCAAGTCCGGACAAAGAGCGTTCCTCGAACTGAACAGACAGTCATGCAATGTCCTAAGAGCGGGCCCCACGTTGGGCTGCCAGATGTGGAGGTTTTTAATAGGGGGAGGTAAATACGTGATCTTGGTGACCAGAACCGACAACACACTTCCACACCAGAACAGGATTTGGCCACCCTGGTGCAGTACTTGGCCGCAACTTTCTATGAACAAACAAATTAACCCTCAGCCCTCAGTCCCCAGCGGCTGCAGAGCAACTGATCCAGGCAGCGGTCAGACCTGTGATGCAGCAGAGGGTGCTAAGAATCTGTGGCTCCAGACAGGCCGCCATTGGAAACTGAACCTGGCAACGCTAATTTAAAGCTACAACCTTATCCAGTGAGGCTAGCTTAGCCATACTATTGGAGGAATTAGCGGGTATTAAATAGGATGTCGTAGGGCTTAGTGAGTTTAGGAGGACAGATGAGGCGTATACAGTCCTAAAGGGCGGGCATGTGCTGTGTTATCTTGGATTAGTAGACAGACGGGAACTAGGTGTGGGATTCCTCATCAATCAGGGTATAGCTGGCAACATAGAGGAGTTTTATAGTATTAACGAGAGGGTGGCAGCTATCATAATTAGGCTTAATGAGAGGTACAAGCTGAAGGCGGTGCAGGCCTATGCACTTGCATCAAGCCATGATGACCAGGTTATGGAATGCTTCTAAGAAGTTGTGGAATCAGCAGTGACCAAAGTAAAATCACAGTACACTGTATTGATGGGTGACTTCATGCGAAGGTAGGCAAGAAGCAGGCTGGAGACCAGGCGGTAGGCGACTATGGGACAGGTTCTTGGAATAGCAGGGTAGAGTTATTAGTAGAGTTCGCATGTAGAAATGATTTACAGATCATGAATACCTTCTTTCGCAAACGAGCAAATAGGAAGTGGATGCGGAAGTGCCCCAAGGTGAGACTAAAAATGAAACAGACTTCATACTGTGCGCTCACCCTGGCATCATAGAGGATGTGGAGGTCCTTGGAAAGGTCTGCTCACCCTGGCATCATAGAGGATGTGGAGGTCCTTGGAAAGGTCTGTTATAGCGACCACAGAATGGTAAGGTCTCGTATTAGCTTAGATTTGAAGAGGGAACGGAGGAAACTAGTGAAGCGGAAGGCTATTAACGAGTTAGCGCTAAGAGGGAAAGTAGAGGAGTTCAGGATTTTGCTGCAGAACAGATTTTCTTCTTTAACTGAAGAAGACGATCGTAATGTTGAAACAATGAACGATAATCATAACGGGTATCGTTACGGAGTGTGCCGCAGAAGTAGATGGTAGGATGGTTCGACAGGATACCGGCAAGCTATCTCAGGAGATGATAGATCTGTTTAAGGAACACCAAAGCATGAGGATGTCTAACTCCACAGACAGGATAGAACTAGCACAGCTGTCGAAGTTAATAAGCACAAGGTAAAGTTAATGAGAGAGACAATGCCGCGCAGCAATGGGACATCCTGCCAGTAAGGCAGGAAGGTAGGTGACATAAGGAAGTTTAAAGGGGTTGTGAAAAGAAAATGAAGCTGCCCGGTTTTAATTTTTACTGCAGGGTGCGCACAGGTCCTTGAAACCCTTGAATTTGAAAATTGCGTCTTCAAGGCCCTTGAAAGTGCTTAATTTTTTTTTAACCCTTGAAAGTCCTTGAAATTTCCTGTGCGAGATGGAAGTTGCGATATACACAAAGAAAAATCGGTGCGAAACCCGTGCATAAAGTGGGGAAATTATTATTTTCTCAGCGCATAGTTTTCTACTGACCGTTACACGAAATTATACACGAAATTTCTTGAAATTTTAACAAGTTTGGTGGAGCCCGTTAGACAGCTGGCCACATTGAGGTGGCGTGATCGCCCGTTCAAAAGTGAACGGCCGTATTGCCATCGACATCACTCCCCAAAGCAGGTAAAGCCGTGACTACGGACAACTTGAGCCCCATCTCATTAACCTCGTGTGTGGGAAAGCTCATGGAGACGATGGTTCGGGATCGCCTCTCTCCATACATGGAGGGTAAGGGCCTCTTTGCAGACACTATATTCGGGTTCCGCCCGCACATGTCTGCACAGGATGTCCTACTCCAACTACACAGGGACATAATACGACCCAGAGCCATGCAACAAAACGACAAGGCCATTCTCGCCCTCGATCTTAAGGGGGCGTTTGACAATGTTAAACATGGCACCATACTCTCTAACTTGAACACCACTAACTGCGGGGCCAAGGTCTTCGCCTATGTCAGAGACTTCCTCTCTGCGCGTCAGGCACTCCTCCGGATCGAGGACGAGGAATACGGCCCGTACTCTATGGGTACACGAGGTATACCACAGGGGGCGGTGTTATCACCGCTCCTTTTCAACATCGCCATGATGCACCTGCCCGGCCGACTGGCTCAGGTGGATGACATAAAACACGCACTCTACGCAGACGACATTACAATCTGGACCACCGAGGGGAGCCTTGGGGAGATGGAGGACCGCCTTCAGCAGGCCGCCTCCATAGTCGAAGCATATGCTGCCGACTGTGGTCTCCAATGTGCTCCCGCCAAATCAGAGCTTCTACACGTCAGGACAAACCACAAGGACAACACATCTCTACACATATCTCTGTCAGGCGGTCCCATAAGAGAAGTGGCGGAGCTCCGGATCCTGGGTCTGTTCATCAATAACAAACTTAGGCCGGACTCTACTATAGCGAAACTCAAGAGCATAGGTGAACAGGTAGGGCGCATGATCCGCCGTGTTTCCAACAAGCGGGGTGGTCTGCGGGGCAGGGACGCGCTACGGCTCGCCCATGCCTTCGTGACCCAGCCGGATCCTCTACGCCGTGCCGTACCTACTCACTACCAAACAACAAGACGAGCACATTGATGCCATCATCAGGAAGGCAACAAAGCGAGCACTGGACCTCCCGGTGGCTACCTCCAACGCCAAACTGAAGGCGTTGGGAGTGGTAAACTCCTATCAGGAGTTGCGGGAGGCCCACCTCGTGAACCAATATACGCGGCTATCGCAGACGGTGCCTGGGCGCCGCCTGCTAAACCGCTTACACATCCAACACACATGCATACCAGAGGGGACGGAGAACATCCCGGTGCTGTGGCACCACATGCTCTTGGTCGCTCCGCTCCCGCGTAACATGGACATGGCTTCACATGAAGGCAGGCGACAAGCGCGGGTTCGCACGCTTGAGAGGCAATATGGCTATAAAAAGGGCGTCTATTACGTGAACATCACAGGGCCGTCGCCCGCGGTATTCTTCACGGCTGCCGTAGTCCACCGGGGAATGAATGTCGATGGGCTATCTTTTCGGGCCCCAAATTCAACATGAGCGGAGGAAGTCGCAATAGCTCTCGCTGCCGCCGATCCAAAATCGACAACGGTTATCACAGACTCTCGCCGGGCCTGTGAACATTATCTTGCAGGCGAAATATCCCCTCTTGCCTCGCAAATTCTAAGACGCGCTCTCGCCGATCCAACTCGCACAAAAGTGATCTGGGCTCCTGGCCACCAGGGTCTACGAGGCAATGAGGCCGCTGATGCGGCCGCCCGAGCGCTCACACACCGGGCTCCTCATCCTAGCTCTCATGGCTCAGAAGCTCATAAACCGCTTCTGCGGTTCCGCGAAATCCTAATTTATTATTGCGACGGCCACCGTCTCTACCCGGCACCTGCCAAGGGGCTGAGTAAGGCGGAGGAGCGAACTCTGCGGCGCCTGCAGACAGGAACCCTTCTCTGTCCTGCAATAGCAAAACACTTTGATCCGAACACAGATGGGCGCTGCCCGCACTGTGGAGAGATCTGCGATATCTTTCACATGGTGTGGGCATGTACTCAGAATCCTCACCTTCCCCCACCCCCAGCCGAGAGGCATGGGAGACTGCCCTCCTCAATTGCTCCACACTGGAGTCCCAAAGGGCTCTGGTCAAGCGGGCGCGAGACGGGGCCTCGTCATGCGGTGTCCCGGACTAAGGATACCGACCATGCAGCAGGGTTATTTTTTACCCTCAAGCTCTCTTTGATTAAAGTTTTTCACCACCACCATCGACATCACCGGCCGTTGGTTCGGCGTCTCGTGGTTTTGCTATAGTGCCTAGAATATAGTTTTGCGTTGCACGTGCGTACGCTGATGTTTACTCTGTGCAGCCGTGCGTTCAGACAGTTCTCTGCGTGTGACTGCAGCAATCCCGCGATCCGCAGAAATGCCCGGAAAGTGCAAATTTCAAAGCGCGTGGCTCAGTAACAGCGCCTGCAAGGATTGGGTGGCACCGGATGCTACAAATCCACATCTAGCAAAATGCAAACCGTGCGGGAAGTGCTTCGACCTGGTTGCTATGGGCGAGTCTGCACTGAAAAGCCACATGAAGAGTGCAAAGCACAGCGCCTGTATGAAGAGAGCAGCGGCAGGTTCGGTGCGCGAGTATTTTTCCGCTAGCGCGAGCGCGCGACCCGTAGATACTCCATCGGAATTGTCTGACGTCAATATCGCGTGCAAGGTAAACGAGCTGGTGACAGATGCGGAAATTTTATGGACGCTGAAGTTAGTCACATCCCACTGCTCCTACAGATCGTCGTCGGAAGTAGGCGAGTTGTTTAAACGCATGTTTCCTGATAGAGAGATCGCTAAAGGCTTCTCATGTGGCGAGAAGAAATGTGCTTACATAACCTGCCACGGCCTCAGACCTTTTTTTCTGTCATCGCTGCAACGAGATATAGAGCGGTGCGAGAACTATGTCGTACTTTTTGATGAGTCTGCTAACGAATGCCTTCAAGAGAAGCAAATGGACGTGCACATAAGATTTTGGGACGCGTCCAGAAAGGTGGTAACGAAGTACTACACATCTGTTTTCATAGGGCACGCAACGGCTGAGGATATTAAAGACCAACTTTTGAGTGCACTAGAACCGTTGCCACTGGCGAAGATTCTTCAAATCTCAATGGACGGACCCAACGTGAACCTGAAGTTCTTCAAGATGCTGCAATCTCACCTGCAGGAGAACTTTCAAGTCCACTGTCTTGACTTGGGTACTTGCAGCCTCCACACTGTGCACAATGCTTACAAGGCAGGCGTCATAGCGAGCAAGTGGGGACTCGACACCCTTTTGTCCAGTCTGAGTGCACTGTTTGAGGATGCCCCTGCAAGGAGGCATGATTTTTCAGCACTCACTGGGAAGGCAGTATTTCCTCTGAAATATGTTGCCCATCGATGGGTTGAGAATGTGGCTGTCATCGAAAGAGCTCTGGAACTCTGGAGTGATGTGAAGAAGTTTGTGGAATCCGCAAGGAAGAAGCAAGTGAGTCTGCCAAAGTGTGTGTCTTTTCAGAACATTGTTGAATTCATTCAGGACACATTAGCAGTGGCAAAGCTGAATTTTGCTCTTAGTGTTGCTGCCACACTGAAGCCATTCCTAATGGAATTCCAAACTGACAAACCGATGTTATTTCTTCTGGCAAGAGACTTGGAGACGATAGTCAGAAAGTTAATGACAAAATTTATCAAGTGTTCTACATTGTCTTCAGCAACGGGGATCACTGGCGTGCTGCAAATTGATATAGAGGACCCAAAGAATCATACACCACTGGAAAAAGTGGATGTTGGTCACACAGTTGAACAAATCCTGAAGAAGAGCAATGCAAGTGCAAAGGATATATTTCAGTTCAAGATGGAGTGTAAGCAGTTCCTAGTCGCAGTGACGAAGAAGGTCCTTGAGAAGAGCCCCTTGAGGTTCCCAGTGGTTCGAGGCCTTTCCTCGCTTGACCCTCGACAAATGTGCTGCAGGCCTAATGAGTGCCTGGCAGGCCTCAAGAAAGTGTTGGAAGCACTCATTGCGGCAGGGAGGCTGACAGATCAGCATCGAGACTCTGTACTTGCAGAGTACACGGAGCTGTTGCAAGAAAAACATCAACTGCGACTTTTCGAGAAAGCCACCAGTCTGGACACCTTTTTTTAGTGAACTTCTGCAGTTCAATGCTTCTTATGCAGAGCTGTGGAAAGTTGTAAAATCTTTGCTTGTGCTAAGCCATGGTCAGGCAACTGTTGAGAGAGGCTTTAGCATAAACCGACAGATCTCTGTAGAGAACTTGAAAGGCCTCTCTTACATCTCACAACGAATTGTGTGCGATGCAGTGGAAAAAGCAGGTGGTATCTTTAACATTGTCATCACAAAAGATTTGAGGAAGGCGGTATCAGCTGCAAGGCATCATTATAGTGCTTACTTCGAAGCCCAGAAAAGGCTGGAACAAGAACGTGTCAAGCAGTCAAAGAAGCGCTGTGCTGAGGACCAGCTTGACAGCCTCAATAAAAAAAGGAAGATACTGGAAGCACCTATTAGCGATCTGACTGCATCAGCAGACGACTATGCTGAAAAGGCGGAAGCAGCCAATGACCTCACTTACTTAACCAAATCAAATTCTATGAGAAAAGCAGCAAAGGCTAAGGCTGAGCAATTGTTAAACCCGAACAAAGAGATTGAGGCAAAGCTTCAGGAGGTCTCTTGAACTTTCCTTGGTGTGTCTTGACAGATATGTTATTTTACATTGAGTGCAATAAAGATATTTTTTGAAAATACTTTTGTGTTTCGAAACTACGAAATACAGCTTCGTAGCAAGTCCTTGAAAACCTCCTAGAAGGGCCTTGAAAGTCCTTGAATATCCTTGAATTTTTTTCTGTATAGCTTGTACGAACCCTGTACTGCTTCCATAAACATTAGACATGCTAATTCCGAAATATTTCGGCTCAATATTGAGTCTGCATTTATTAAAGCCCGTTCAAAATCGCTGCCTTTTTGCGCTCATGAAACGACCATGCGGTGCCGTCGACCGGCACACGCATTACTCCACTACGTCATTTTAAGATCTTTAGAAACGTAGAGATATCTTTAACTTTCATTTACCCTAAAATAATATCTTTATAAACGAATCAGAAAGTAAAACAAAGTTTTCCAATTATTTGCACACGTAATTGTACTACGTTAAGCTGCAGCATGTGGTCTTAGATCGATCACTGACCTGGGACCGGTTTCGGTTTTGGTTCTGCTTCTCTATCTTCCTTAGCTCCAGTATCAGCGGCTTGATGTAGCCTTGCTTACGTGAACTTGTTTAGGTGGTGCTTCTTGACAGCGGCGGTTTTGAGTCAGAGAATCGAGTTCAGCAAGGTCAGCCCATCTCGACGACTTTATGTTTACATGAACTTGATACAAACGAGTCTGCTATCGTGGCGCGCATCGGCTCTGCGCTTCTCTTCGCTGCAGAAAAAAATGCTTTCCCCAAGCGTGAAAGAGAATTAGGCGTAATTTGCGTAGGGGGCTGCGAGTCAAACCACCCCTTGCGATGGAGATGAGGACTCGAGTCCACGACCGGGTTCCGGAGGTTCACGGTCGGGGCTTCCGCAGGCAGAGGTGTCGCGGGCTCTCGGCACAACTACTACTTACCGGGCGGGCGACGCGCCGTTGCGAACGGTGTAACAATGACCGACAGCAGCTCTCGCCGTCTGCGCCCAACCGATGTCAATGACAGGCCACACGTGGCGCGTCACACTGACAAGGGGCAGAATGCGAGCGCGCAGATTGCCAGCGTCATAATGACATAGGGGTACTGGCCGCCGTCGTCAGAAAAACACGCTAGTATTATTTCACGTTCAAACAAGCCCTGGGATAGATTAATGCCAAAAATGAATCATATTTGAGGATGGTTGGCCAATGCTGCGTTGCTGTCAGTATTGAATACTGCGATACAAGCAAATTTCATCCCATGGCCACTTTATTTGCTGCCTGGTCACGGCTCGCCTGGCATCTGCTAGCTCTGCTGCTGAAGGCGTCGCGGAAATCGAGAATATCTTTATTTTATTATGGGACAGGTTCACAGTTAAAGGAGTGACGAGAGTAGTACCTTTTGCAGTGCTGACCGGTTCCAAAGCTCCCTCAGCTGCGGTATCGATGCGAAACCAAGTAGGCTTAGCGACGACCAGGGCCGCCGAGGAGCCTCGATCGTAGTTCATCGCCCGGCGCGCCTGCAAGCGGCGTCGTTGCCGAAAGCTCGGTATGCTGTCATTGCTCGAATATAGCAGGCAGCCTTTCTGATGGCATGGCTTTTTTGTCTTTTCTGGTGCGAATATGAAATACATCGAGTCTGCAGGCCGGCCGGCCAGCCTGGATCCCGTCCGCTGGCATTATAAAAATGAGCTAAAGATTGTTCTTCATGTAAATAACAAACTCTAGGAACAATAAATGTGGAAAATAAATCATTTTTGAGGATCGTTGAACAATACCGAGTTGCTGGTAGAAGTAGCAACTGTAATACGATAAAATTTCTTGCCACAACCGCCGCTCAGCTGCTCCTGCCCAGGCGTCGCAGTCCGGCTCGCGCGCCTGGCGTCTGCTAGCGCCATACCGAGCGCATCGCAAAAATGACCATATTTTTTGTTGTGAGATGATACTGTTGACAGTAAAGCGATGGCAAGAGTAGGCATTTTATTATAACCCAGGCTACTTACGAAGTGCTGTCCTCCGCGGCTTTGATGCGAAACAGGCCTAGCGACGACCAGGGCAGCCAGAGAGCAGTGCAGTTCGTCGCCCGGCGCGCCCGCGCCCAGCGCCGTTGCCGAAAGCGCGCTTCATGGGCAGGCATGCTTTGTCGCCGCTCGCGTACAGCAGGCAGTCTTTCTGATAACATCACTATTTTGCCTTTTCTGGTGCGAACTTCAGAAGCCAAGCAGCGCGCAGGTGCTGGTGTGGTGGCAAAGTGTTACACCGGCTGTGGGTCGGGCTTGAGTCTAGCGGCGCAAACATGCTTGCCGCTCCGTGTGTCCCTGCTTGCAGTAGGCGGTAGTTCGCAAGCGGTGACTGGTGCAGCGCGCTGGCCAAGTTTTCACACATGTGTCAGCTTAACAGCTAGCAGACTCCATTCTGAGCAGGTGACGGTCATTTTGACTCCACATTCGAGTCAATATAGTGCTGTGACCTCGGTCAACTATGGCTCAACAGGCCTCGCTAAGCCGCCATGTTGTGTTGACGACAGAAGCCTCTGATTGGCTTAAGATGATGTTTGCTGTGAGTTGAGGGGGACGCGCGCTGGGAAACCGAAATTTAGTTTTTTCGCTATTCAGTCAACACAGATGATGAAACGAACCAAGGTATACTATAGAATGAAGGGTCAGAATTCCAAATACACACGTCATTCAAAATTTTCGGAAAACATTTCACGGCCTCTTTAACACGGAGAAAAGGGAGCATGCTCTAAAGAATGGAGGTAGCCTAAAAGCAGTGAAGAGAAAACTAGGTATAGGTAAAAACCAGATGTATGCGCTAAAAGACAAACAGGGCAATGTATATGAATAAGATAGTTAAAGTAGCCGAATGAGTTTTACACAAATCTATACAGTAGCGAATGTAATCAGAATGGTACTGAGAGAGGCAGTTGAGCACAGCAATGGGACATCCCGCCAGTAACGAAGGAAGAAGTAAAGAAAGCCTTAGGGGCAATGCAAAGCTGGTGACGATCAGATAAGAGCAGATTTATTGAAGGACGCAGGAGAGGTTGTGCTAGAAAAACTAGCCACCCTGTATACGCAATGCCTTGTGACCTCGAGCGTACCAGGAGCTTGGAAGAATGCTAACATTATCTTAATTCATAAGAACGGAAACATCAAGGGCTTGAAGAATTATAGACCGATTAGCTTACTGTCAGTTGGCTACAAGGTATTTACTAAGGTAATCGCTAATAGACTCGGGACAACCTTAGACTTCAGTCAACCAAACGATCAGGCAGGCTTTCGTAAGGGATACTTGACAATAGACCATATTCATGCTATCAGTCAGGTGATAGAGAAATGCGCTAAATATAACCAACCCCTATATATAGACCTCCTTCACCCCGCAACGTCACGAAGATGCGGTGGCGCTGATGTCATTAGAGACTTTTGCGCGGTAGGCAAAACAGGTTCCGCCTGCCCGTGCCTTCCGCAGCTGCTGCAGCTACCGGCAGCTGCATCATGCCTGCGCACTGCAGAAGCAGCATGTACTGGCCAGCTGCGCCAGTGTTGGATCCGCGTAGTATCATAAAATGGAAGATTAGATTGGCCTTAATAGGTTTCTCGCAAATAAATACCGCATAAGGAAATGGGCCGTGGTAGTAAAAGCGTGAAGTCTGGGTGTCGACTGGCACTGCCAGTCAATGTACTTCATAGCAGGGAAATTGCTGCGCTCATTCACCTGAACATCACCATGGTACGCTTAAAATTGCGCAAGGAAAAAACATCATGTATGTAGCTGTGCACGCATTTATCACCCTGAGCTGGTGTGTACGGGCGCCAGCAGGGTCACTCACCACCAAGGAGTGCGTTATTTTGTTGATAGCACAACATGTTTTAACGTGTGTAGAAGTGATACGAACGTATAATGGCGCATTTTAGGGTATTTAATATATATTTGAAAATATTTCTCAACATGACGACATAATTCTTTGATTCTAGTAGAAAGAAATCTGGCAAGTTGTGCCAATCTTGTGCGGTCATGTTGGCATGCTTCGAACAGCGTACTTTAAGTGTGCTAAAAGCCACATGCTTTTCATTGCGTCATGCATGTGTCATAAGCTGCTTCATGAAGTAGTACATGATCGTGAAGCCTGTTTGGAAATAAGCAACCGCAGGCGGGATACCAACAGATGCATGTAGCAGGATTGACAGGGGATGAGGAAATGATTAGTGTTTTCTTTATTGATGCACGAGATATGTAACCAAATTTGGTGCAAATATGAAATTCCTCTGCTAATTTCAGTAGTGTGTTTCATCTTCAGCTATATCTGGTATATTTCTGAAGTAATTATAATTAACACCCTCGTCAAGTCACCCTGGGTTTTGAATAATTAAGTAGAAAGTGCGCAGATTTTTTATGCCAGCATGTTCCCAAAGCCCTGTTCTCTATGATGGCGGTATTATTTCATTTTTTTTAGATTCTCAGTACTTATGCTTGCATAGTGACATGAAAAATTTTCTTATAAGAATAACTAACATACTACTGCTCCTGTAGGGAAAAAATCGAGAGATTTATTGCACCCCTCAACGTCTCTAAAATCGTTCGCGACAAATAGAATCATTCTATTTTCATTCGTTACAAATTTACGAAGGGGTGTGTGATGCCAATCGCAGAAAATGTGGTAGATCACAAAACCAACCTTTAAGTTCATTCCCTCATTTATGGCCTCTTCGCTTTCGCTTTGGTCAAAGAAATGCGGCACTGAAATCAATGAAACCTCAGATCCCTCTTCTTCGTAGTGTTGCTTCCACTGTGGTGCTCCGTCGTCGGAAACCCGCAGAGTTCGCGACGTGCGAGGACCATCAGAAGCCCCATTACCTCACAATATTTGACGACCACACATCTAAAAACCGTCATTTTATGAATTTCTACTGAATATTTTGCTGTGATTTTTCTTTACCAAACAGAAGATCCAGGGCTAGGAAAGAATATAATTTCAGGAATCCAAACTTTTCACCAAATTGACCAGTTTAAGAAGGGGAGGAGTGGGCCTGGCTGGTGCCTGATCTGACGGCTAAAAACAGCGGTTACGAGAGACAGATGAGATCGGGACACGATCGACGCTGTCCCCACTTTTCACACTGCGCGACACGTGTCAACAGACGGTGAGCGCACGTCGGAAAACACGCCAGTGCTTCCCTCACTTCTTTCCCGAGGTAAAATCATTCTGGCTAGTGCAGAGTGTCAGAAACTTATTATTTTATTCAATGCCTAGGGTAGAAACCAACGACAGAAACGCTTTCTAGCCATAATACAATACACTGTGGCGAAATACGCCGTACATGGCCAACGCGAGCCCGTGTACTTCGAGGAATACTATGTTGAAAGCATCAACCATTGCTATGATTCTCAGAAACTGAAAATGCGCCTACAGGCCTTGAAAACCGGTGCTGCACCGCCTCAACTGGACGCCACTCCCTGGCCTATTGCCTACCGCGAGCCCACTAGTGACTGCAGCGCCACCTCACTTGTTTGCAAACATGGAGGAGGTCTATAGCCTTCAATGATTGCGAGAAAGCATTTGACTCTGTAGAAACTTCAGCAGTCATGCAGGCATTGTGGAATCAGGGTGTAGAAGAGTGTTATGTGAAAATATTGGAAGATATTTATAACGATTACATATCTACCATAGTTCTCCATAAAGTCAGCAATAAAATTCAAATAAGGAAAGGTGTCAGGCAGGGAGACACGATCTCGCCTATGCTATTCACCGCCTGCTCACAGGAGGTATTCCGGGGCCTGAAATGGGAAGAGTTGGGGATAAGAGTTGATGGAGAATACCTGAGTAATTTGCGATTCACGAATGACATTGCCTTCCTAAGTCACTTGGGACATAACTGCAAAGCATAATCAATAAGTTAGACAGGCAGAGCAGAATGGTGAGGCTAAAAATTAACACGCAGAAAACCAAAGTAATGTTCAACAGTCTAGCAAGCGAACAGCAGTTCGCATTTGGTAGCGAGGTGCTGGAAGTAGTAAGAGAATATGTTTACTAAGGGCAGGTAGTGACCGCTGATCCGGATCATAAGGGGGAAATAACTAGAAGAATGAGAATGGGGTGGAGTGCATATGGCAGGTTCTCTCAGACCATGAATGGCACCTTACCAATATCCCTCAAGAGAAAAGTATACAACAGCTGTATCTTACCGGTACTCACCTATGGGGCAGAAACGTGGAGTGCTGGAGTAGACGCAGCTGTGGATGACAGCCTTCTGCCTCATGCTGAGCAGAGCTCAAGGCCATGAGTTCGTCGTCAGGTGATGTAAAGTAAAAGCCGTGGGTGAGCAGTCACACCTCACAAGCAGAGAGTGGTACATAAGGTGTCTCTTTTGACTGGGTAGCAAGGGATAGGGAATGTTTTGCATTGAGAGCATGTGCAGCCTTGTGGGAGTGGCTTGTTCTTGGGTCAAGTGGAAACACTAGTGCTTGACCTGCTAACCAGTTCAGCCCCAAAAGTGTGAGCGAGCTTGCGCTGCTCAAGTTGCCGCACACAGTGGCTACACAAGAAGCCAGCAACTCTTCATCTTCTCATATTGTGGCTGCCCTTACTTCTTGCCGTGCTACTTACATTCTTACTTTAGAAAGCACTGAATCATTTGCCATCAAAGTGTAATTTTCTTTTGCCTAGAGCCGCTGTGGTGGCTCAGTGGTGATGGTGCTCAACTGCTGGCCCAAAAGACACAGTTTTGATCCAGGTGGTTGCATTTTGATGGAGGTGAAATGCTAGAGGCTCGTGAACTGTGCAATGTCAGTGCATGTTAAAGAAATTATCGAAATTATTCACTACAGCATCCCTCATAGCCTGAGTTGCTTTGGGACATCAACCCCACGAACCAAATCATCTTTCGCATACTTTTCTAGGTTATGAATGCTTTCTTAGTTAAAAATGGATATTGCTGTCAAGGAATGCTTATCAAATGTTCTAGCTTTACTTAGTTTTCGTAATTAGTGTCTCCTTTGAGTATTAGCCTGTGCCCTTCAGAGTGAGCTACATTAGGCAGGTAATCAAAGGGCCAGTCACTTAACAGGATATGAAAAACTGAATTTAATTGACATGTCTGGAGCTATAATAAGGTTGTTACTAGTGCTTTTATGGCACTGAGGCAATATATGACAAATGTAAATACTTCAGCAGCCTAATGGCGCATGAAATGGGCACACTGTATCACAGGTGGTCTGTTACTGCATTTACTTGAATCTAGGCCGGCCTTGATTCTGCAAAAGTTGAAGGCCAAATCAAAAAAAAGTTTTCCTCAAATGTAAGCCGGCCAAAACAACAGTTGAGAATGACAGCAGAGACAGGAAGTGAACGGCATTTGTTTCTACAAACCTGCTCCTGCTCACTAGTGCTCGTCATCACTGACCTCCTTATCGCTGTCCTCTTCGTGCAGTGCATTGCAATTGTTGTTTTGGAATGAGCGCCCAACCAAGCTTAGCGGGATGGCATCCCAGGCTGCAGCAACCTAGCTGCTACAACTGTTTGAGTTATTTCGCGTGCTTCACTGGTCTCGTGGAATGCGTCGCTCTCTTGCCAGCTCTCTTGCTTTGGCCTCTAGCACTTCTGTTGTGCTGATTCCACTTTGGGATGGCGGCCTTTCTTTGGGCCCATGATGGCTGTCCTCGTTGCAGCGCACACAAAAAGTTCATCATGCTGAAAACAGTGAACATTGTTTTCATCCATGATTAGCTTTCAGGATTGAAAACTGCTCTGCAGCGAGCACAACTTTTCACTTAAAGGCGGCGCTATAATGACACTGTCTGCTTGGTACCATAATATCGAGGAAAAACCACGTGTAAAAAACTTGTACTGCCATGGAACATGCCTATGCTGCCACACGAGCAAACGAGCTCAAAATGGCAGTCAATGTATAGCCAATGCTCGTGTGTTCGTTTATTGGCATTGGCTGTGGATAGTATTGGTTACAGTGCTGTCTTCTGTTGGCTTTTCCGGGGGGTGCCACCTGCGTGCTACTTTTTTCTTTTTTATGTGTTGTCGTCGTATTTTATGAATACAATGGCAAAATCCTCAAATCTAAGCCGACCTAAGAGTTTCATATCTCATGTTTTTAAAAAACTATCGGCCTAGATTCAAATAAATACGGTAATGCAGGTTATTAAGTATGAAATACCATTAAGCAATGGGTTGGGTAGTAACCACCCAGTCTCTCTCATAAGCATTCACGTGTCGCACTAAACCCAAGAACCAGCAGTGCAGCAGCTAACAGTGTGCTCTAGTTTTTAAAATTTCAGTGCAATACAGATAAACCAAACAGCACTAATTTTGACTTGCCTCCATGGCACCTGTTTGCAGGGGGATCGAGTGGGTGAGCCTGACATCGTTCCTGTCCTTTGCATATGCCAACCTGGTTACGGTTGGGAGCAAAGTGCGCAACGAGGTGGTCCTCACCAGCATCCCGTCAGGCAGGGTGCAGCACATTCGGGCAGATGCCAGTGAGGAATCGCCAATAACCTGCATCAAGGTGTCATACCTCAAGTACGTTTTCAAAGTTTGCCCTTGTCTGATAAGTGTGAATGTGTTCACCAAATTCATTGCAGCTTGTATTTGATTTCTCTGGTTGTTGTTCCTTTTGAGCGTAGGCGTCACCTGAAGGCTAAAACTATCGGCTAGCAGCATGGCATGCTTTTGTCTCCTCCTGGATTTGAGTAATTCTGCCTCTTTATTTGTTCCAGGCAGTACTTTGTGGTGCTGTTTAAAGATCAGCCATTTGAACTGTGGGACCTCCGAAACTTGGTGCTCTTGCGCACCATGCCAGACAGCTTTCCCTGTGTGACAGCCTTGGTAAGCCGTTCCTCCCGCACTGTGTAATTTCATGCTGCACCACTTTGCCTGGAAGGCTTTCTGCAAAAGAGTATCAACTGTCCGGGGCACTTGCTGCTGTCGCTGCCACTGAATTGTTTTCTCACTGGGCTCGAGTGTGCCCATGGTGAGTCATCAGTCGGTGCAGTCAGCTGTTGTAATTTTATACAGAGCGTGGAACTTAATGTAAGGGTTAAGAGGGAGAATAACTGTTGAGAGTAGTGTTTTAGAGGAAGCAGGAGTAGACTAATTTAGTTATGAGATAAATGGATCAACTTCTCACAAGTACACTCAACTCCAAACGAGCGGGACACCTAGTATACAATGGTCGTGACAGCAACTACACAAATCACAGCAGGCTCTGTCAGTGGGCATTGTGGCAGTACTGCCTGGCATGGGATATATAAAAATTCTTTCCCTTTAACAGACTATCCAAAATGGCATTTTATAAATAAAGCATTTACTATCTCAGATATTGTGCACTTTGTTCACAGTGTGGAAAGGGCCCAAGTAGTGAAGCTGCACAGCAGAAAGTTTAGCCATAGAATCTTTTTTTTTTATCCTTGACAGATTTCTTATTTACACCTTAACAAGGTTGGGGCAATTCTAGCTCATTACTTATATGGCCTTGAGTTGCTCAAACAGCTGCTAATAATTCCACCAGTTCTTTTTTTAATCCTGTTGCGAGTAACCTCTTAAGGTCCTGTTTCTTCTTTCAGAAAAATGTGTTGCTTGTCTGCTTTAGTACTTGTAACAGAAATTCGTTTAACAGTGGACTAAGTTATTCACTGTTGCCTCTCTGCTACTGCTGTCACAAGTTGCCTCTTTCCAACTGTAAACATTTCACTCAAAGCGTGTCCATTAATTAGTGCTTCATGTAGTTGTGGTATTGCACTGTTTCTTTTTTACTTAGCTGAATCCTTTTTTAAGGTGGCATCCTTGGGCATTCAGTACAGAAAATTGCTATTAATAGTAGAGCCCCTGTAAGGCAAAAATCTTTACTATATCAGTTCTTTGAGGAGGGATACTGTCTGCTATACTTGTTTAACACACAGTGTTGGCCTTCCATTCTGCTCTGATCATCTCATTTCATTATTTGCACCAATATACGACCTGGTCTGAGGAGGGGGAGCCCGCCCAACCTGGCATTGCCATTCAAGGGGTTTGGACACGCACTGCTTTGTCCTTGGAGCTCCCTTTCTCTGCTCTTTCTGTGTTCATAGCCGGCTTTTCTTTGCTCTTTTCCTGGTAGTGCTTTTTTGGTATTTTTAATACTTCTGCCGCACACAAAAGGTTGAACACACAAGGCCACTACATGAAAAAAAAAGAAAGCGTTGAGGCTTTGTCACACTCATTGAAGCTGTGTCGATGTTCTGAAAAAATGACCATTGGAAATTGGGGGAATCGACCTACATGTAGAGCTGACGTATTTGTGGGTTGTGAGACCTTTCTGTGAAATCCCAGACTGCTGTTCTTAAAAGACTATAGACATCTAATTTTATTGCATGTTTTCTTCTTTCAAATGATGCATTAGACATTAGAATACATGGATCACCGCGTGGTTTTTCCTTACAACCGCTAAATAATATATAATTGAATTTCTTCTCTCATGCTGTTTCGGCTCTAGTTTCATGACGGAACGATGGCTATGACGTGTAGTTGATGTTTAGGTCATGTGACGCACAAAGAAAATGGCATATAAACGCTGATATGTTGTTTTAACTTACTACAGCACTTAAACCAGCCTGTTTAGCCAGAATTGCAACAAACGACGTATCAGCAGTTATATTGCTGTGTTTTTGTGCCTCACGTGACCTAAATATCAACTGCACATCACAGCCATTGTTCAGTTGATGAAACCAAAACTTCAAGAAGAAATTCAATTACAGATTATTTAGCAGTCGTAGGCGAATACCACGAGTTGCTCTGTGTATACCAATGTCTAGCATGTTGTTTGAAAGAAGAAAACACACAAGCAAGAATTTGGTGTCTAGAGTCCTTTAAAGGGGCCCAGAAACACAATCTCAGGTAACTGTTTTGCCTGTTGATTGCATACAGTGAGTTATAATGGTGCTATTAGCGTCGGTAATACCGCGTATATTCCGTTTTTTAGTATTTTAATGTCCTCCCAAAAACAGCTTCATGGCTCTGATGGTGTCGCCACACAGTGGCGGGTTTTTAGCAGCGGATATGACATCACCTGGCGTGAGCTTGATGATCGGACAAACAGTAAATATACTGCAAATTGTGTGAATAAATAGAGACACATTTTGTCACCTGTCTGCGTTTTATATTAGATCAACAAAAACAACTTGTTTCTCTTAGATAAAAGCCCTGCAAAGCAAGTAAAATAAAAATACACCACCAGGGGCGCTCTGGCATGGAAACGACGCTGCCAGTCTCAGCAAGAACGAGTTACAGAGAGCAGGCAGCCATGGAGTACAAACTTCCGCGACGTGCTCTGGCTGGCTGTTTTGATTGGTTGCGCCAGGTGCCGTCATTGGGAGAGCGAAATAGGAGTGGGAAGCCCCGCCAAAATCGAGTTGAGGGCAGTGTTTTGTTTGCTTGTATTTTCAGATTTCTTCACTGAATAACTCCCGTTCCTGTGCATCGATTCCTGTAATTCTTTTTAAGTCAGCATCTATGTGACATAAAGAACCCACCTGAAGTATAGCCGGTATCCCCCCAAGCAGTGTTTTGCAGCCCTTTTAAGGAGGCTTTGGAAGTGAACTTTATTTCCTTGGCATAGAGCAATGAAATTTGGCAGCCTTTTAAGGAAATACACTAAATGAATTTATTAAATACAAAATTGTGCTTTGTATTTTCATATGCTCCACTGCTACAATAAACTTGCAGAAAGCCTCACGTGACAACAAAGCATGGTAGGAGCCAGTAGTCGCTTCTAATTTTAGCCAAAGGATATTTTTATCAGCTTGATTTTTTTCTACACAGAACATTATCTCTGTGCTTGCATAATGCGCTCATTATCGTCATGTGAAAATAGTTGCAGGTAAAAAAAAAAAAAGTAATCGAGGAAAGTAGGAAAGGTTCTGCATACAGAATTTATGAAGGAACACAATGCTCCAAACCGCATGAAAATCCATGATGCCATTGTCATGCTATGCTTCTGCAAGCAGTGAAGTTGGGCCGAAAAGTTGGGCCCCTCCTTAAAGCTGCCCTATGGCTGAGAGGTGACCGTGATCACCGAGGGATGTACCGAGTGGGGCCGGTAAAATGCCATTCAACTTTAAAACCAATTAAGAAAAGTTCCAGCTGGCAGCCACCGGTGCCGTCGTCGAAGGCCCTGGACGCCAGGGCAGGAAGGTAGTGCAGTCGACCGGCACGGACGACCGTGGAGCCAAGGGTTGAAGGGGGTCGATGGCCAGGGCAGCTCTGCCGGGACGCACAGGCGGCAGTTGTCCCATTGCATAGCATACAGCAGGGCTCAGGTGGTTTGGGCTCACCCTCTTTTCCTCTCAGCGGGGGTGGCAAAAGCACGTTTTCCCTGCCCAGTGGGCGGAGCCGCTGCTGCGTGGACCGGGGAACTCCAAGGTGGCTTTTCCGCCACAGTTTCCGCCGCGGCAGACACAGGCCCCGGTTTCCCCGAATTCTCGCTGGCTCATCCCGCGGCCGACTGGAAGCTGTTTTTCGGCATGGTTGCTCGGCGGAGACAGCTGGCTCTTGGTTCTAAAATGCGCCTGCCCCAAGCGGCATGGCTTTGGATGTTCGAAGCATCAACGCTCATCGCAGTGTCCGCTGGCTCTCCTCCGGGCACGCTGTGAAGGCTGGCCTGCAGCTGCAAGGCTGTCTTTTCTTTCTAGTTACTTTCCCAATTTACACTTTCAGGGTGCAGCTCTTTGGCGCATGTTTCTGTGTTTCGCGGCGTCGCTGTTGTCCATTGTAACCAGCAGTGGACACCTTAGTAGCGCTTTAAGCTGCGAAACCAATGGAGCAGGAGCTTGAAAAGCACAGGGCAAAATTGGTAAATCGGTTTTTGGGGAAAGGAAATGGCGCACTATCTGTCTCACACATCTCAGTGGACACCTGAACCAGAGGAAAGGTGCGTAACTGCCCTCTTGGAACAGTGGACACCTCAATTGTGCTTTTGGTTATGGTGCTCGGCTGCTGACCCAAAAGACGCGGGTTCGATCCCGGCCGCGGCGGCTAGAATTTCTTTGGAGGAGAAATTCTAGAGGCCCGTGTGCTGTGCGATGTCAGTGCACGGTAAAGAACCCCAGGTGGTCGAAATTTCCGGAGCCCTCCACTACGGCGTCTCTCATAGCCTTAGTCGCTTTGGGACGTTAAACCCCATAAACCAAACCAATCAGTTGTGCTTTAAGCTACGTGGCAGTAGTGACAGATGTGCGCTGCATGTGTTGGCATTGACAACGTTGTGCCAGAAATGTGGCGCTGAAGCCGTAGGCAGTTGGCGTTCATTGTGTTCATTGGCGTTGGCATCGAGAACGTTTTACGCTCGGATCATTTTGAGGGAAGGAAGTGTGCATAACTGGCTCCCTAGGTCAGTGGACACCTGAATCGCGCTTATAGGTACGTAGGGTGATGAGAGAGAGAGATGTGGGCTGTATGCGTTAGCGCTGAGAGTGGTGAGTGAACTGTCGCGATCAACCATTAACTGCCACCTGCCAGGGTGGCAAGGTGGGTGGGGACTTTAATGTAGCTATAAAGACAAACAAACAGGAATTCCTTACCACTCATGTGGGAGAACATCCCGTTCCTCTCATTTGTAACGCCTCCCACGGCTGTGACAACCTCGCGAAATACTTGCATAGACCTCATTTTTGATAACCAGGCATTGGTGCAGCAAGTCAAGCATATATTTATCTATTTCTCCGACCACAAAGCTTCCTTCACGACAATCAACAACTGTTAGCGGAGTGTTTCTTGAGGACGGAATATGTTTGAAAAATAACAAGTTGTCTGTAATTGTACACACGTCTTGCTCGAGTTCATTGCCTCAGTCTATCGAAAACCTGAAACAGCTGGTGTGCTGCGCTCAAATTTCGCATTAGGAAGTAACGTAATCATCGGCAGTTTTTTTTTGTTTAACTCTTTTGTTACCACGCCGCTGTGCTTCGATCAATTGTGATCGAAAAATTCGAAGCGCTACGGCAGCGCGACCGCGGCCGCTACGGACTTGCTGAGTCATTCGGTTTGTTGTTCACACATTGAACTTCAACTTCCTGTTTAGTTTATATTTTTGCCAAAAAGCGGCAATTTTTGAGACGCGCTTGAAGTTGGGGGGTGCGGCGTTGGGTGCTCCGAACAAGCCGTCATCATCGGGAATGGCGCTCGCTCGAAAATACCCCGTTCCACTCAATTCCGCTGCGTTTGCACCACATATTTTTGATGTATCGATTAGCACGGACCCTGACGACGATGCTGTATCGTCGGGTATTGTTTCGAAGCTCAAACTGGGCAACGAGAGCCCAGAATGCTCGCCTGTGCGTTCAGATTCCTTGTTCCAGTCTGTTTGTGCGAACCGAAGCTCCTCATTATAGCCGTTACGGTGATGTGGCGCCATCTAAGTTGTTCTTCAGAGACTACAGTTTCGGTTTCTGCGTAGAGTGCAATTTTCCCACGACGCGCAAATTTTTGAAACGCCCTTGAAGGGGAGGGTACGGCGCGGACGCTCCGTGCATGGCGTCGGGCGCGCAGACGGCGTGCGCTCGGAAAAACCTTGCTGCGCGCAATTCTACTACGTTGACTGCAATTATTATTTATGCTACGAGTAGCAGAGTCTGCAGACAGGACGAGCGTAGACTAACAACTGATTTATTGGACGAAAAAACGACCTTCCTTCAAGAGCAACGCATGCGCAACCAAACTTAACGCCCAAAGCAAAAGTACAAAATCTTATCAACCCAAAAAGTCAAGTTTCAAAAGTCAAAAGTCAACCCAAAACCCAAGAAAACCATCGATTGAAATGCCGCAAGTATTCTGGAAGGACACCACTCCCGAACGTTCGATGCTTGGTGAAATGCTTGGTGCTTGGTGCATGCTTGGTTCGATGCTTGGTGACACCTTGGTGAAAATGTTGAGTGAGAACTCGTCAAGTATCAACTCAGGTTTCTCAATAGACATTGAAGAACTATTCTATTCAGTGCCCCACGACAAGTTGTTCCTGGCGGTCTGTAACTGCATCGAACGTTCGGGAGTGGTGTCTTTCCAGAATACTTGCGGCATTTCAATCGATGGTTTTCTTGAATTGCTAAAACCCTTTCTTCTACCATTGTAACTTTTAAGGACAAGTTTTATGTACAACGGCGAGGTATCTGTATAGGTTCGAGCGTGGCGCCTATTTTAACTGAGATATTTTTAGCTCAAATTGACACTGAACTTTCGTGCGTTCTCACTGATGACTGGATCACGCATGTGGTCATATACGTTGACGATTTCCTAATCCTTTTGAATATTAACCCTGACGACAGTCTACAAATGATTGTGAATGAAATTTTAGCGACCTTCAAATCCGCAGCCAATAACCTGAATTTTACTTTTGAGCTACCGGAACGCTCTTGTTTACAGTTTTTAGACTTAAAATTGTTTTTTCATAGAGAGGGCCATCTATGCTGGGTCTATTTACCAAGATCTAAGAAGGCTCTTCTACCTTATGATTCGTGCCACTCAAAGCTCGTAAAAAGGGGAATCGCAACCTCATGTTTAAAATCCTCGCTTGTCAAGTCATGTCCACACATGGTGAAATGTAGTTTTACCAGTCAAGTAGACCGGCTTTACTCTTCTGGTTTTCCTCCTGCTCTTCTGAAAGCTGTTGCAGAATCTTTGCTGAAAACCCTATGGTTGAAACAAAACCAACAAGAACTCACTGAAAGCGAGAGGAGGAAGTTTGAAGTCCTTCCTTATGTGCACAAGACTTCGCACGGTTTGAAGAAGGTGAGAGGGAAATTTGGTGTCAACGTGTTCTTTTCCGCCCCATGTAAACTGTCTCGTTTATGCCGATTAACTAACAATAACCTGCAAAAGAAAGTAGGGTGCGGAGTCAACCACAGACCTATGTTTGTAGCCTGTAAGATGGGAGTTATCTACGAGATCCCATTCAGCTGTGGTTCCGTTTATGTAGGGCAGACGGGGCGCTGCATTAATAAACGCCTTCAGGAGCACAATAACTCTTTGAGCCAGCAAGGTGGGCAGCATTTAGCAAGGCACTGCCAGTCTTGTAAGATCAATGACAAGAAGAAAAAGTATTTTGTACGCCGCTTTTCAAGCAAACGAAGATTATAGGCTGCGCGAAGGACCGGAAAGCACGCGAGATTCTTGAAGCCTGGCAAATTGCTAGATACGGTGCGGAAAAATGTGTTAGCGAGGCATCAATTCCCCTGTATCAGAAGGAACTTGACTTTTTGGGTTGATTAGATTGTGTACTTTTGCTTTGGGCGTTAAGTTTGGTTGCGCATGCGTTGCTCTTGAAGGAAGGTCGTTTTTTCGTCCAATAAATCAGTTGTTAGTCTACGCTCGTCCTGTCTGCATCTTTTCTGTGTCCTGTCTCCTGCGTAGTTTTATGTCTTCAGAATTTTCAAGAGGCATAAAGAAAAAAAATTATAGCTCGAAAACTATTCAAGTTATAATTTTCAAACTTTAATGCCATGTTTTAGAAAGAATTTGAATTGTTTTGTAATTTCTAGAATTTTTTAGTACAAGTGTTTGGAAAGTTATTGTCATATAAACACAAAACTTTTGTTCTTTTTTATTTTTTTGTTGTGTTTACTGATTTTTTTTCACAGCATTTCAAGCAGAATATGTGTTCAAATAAATTTCATTATAAAGCGCATTCTATCTCAATTATTGTTATGCATTTTATATAATTTTATCTACCACACTTTTTCTAAAAAAAATTTTTGTCTGAAACATATGAAAAATGGTCGTTTTCCTGTGGTAACGAAAGAGTTAAGCTAATCTAACTCTGCTCGCTCTTTTCCGAAGAGAAAGCGTGTGCTTGCTTTGGAAGCCAAGGTGCAAAATATGGAAGGGGTGTTCCGTCCATATTAAGCAGGAGAAATTGTTCCCTGTGCGTTTGCTAGAGTTAGTTCTGCCGTGGGCGCAAGTTGTAACGAGGCTCTGGGCTCTGTTGTCGAGCCTTGCCTCTCGGTGCGGCTGCCTGCTGGCGGGGGAGAGCGTTCTCCACAGGCCACTCGTTCCCTCTGTCAAAGTAGGGTTTGAGATCACAGACATGCACCCGGTCCGTCGGTCGGTCTTAGCGTTAAGTCCACCAGCCAGTAGATGAGAGAAGAAAGTTTCTCCCGAACTCGATAGGGTCCCGTCCATTTTGACACCAGAGAAGCGGAGAATTTCTTACTGGCGTTGCTCAGGACATGACTGTTCCTCAATACCAGAGCGATCATACTGCGCTTTGTGTTGGGCTCGAGCAGTGCGCAGATTCCGGCGTGCTTTGTGCAAAGCCTCCATCATCCTCGCGCGCGGTTATCCCTTCCCTTGGGGCGTTAGGTGAGCTTCGCAGCAGTTGCGTTCCTCTGGCTGTCGTTTGCGGCGGAGTAGTGTTACTTCCCACGCCGTCAACAGGTGCACGCGAAAGTGCGTCCGCCACCACGTTGTTTTTACCCCTCCTGTAGCACACGGTAAAGTCATAATGCTAGGGGAGTAGTGCCCATCACGCTAGGTGCCCGCTTGGTTCGCCTAGGTGCCTCAGCCTCGTGAGTGTCATGTGATCTGTCTCAATCACAAAGGCGACTCCGTCGACGTAGTAGTCGAACTTCCGCGGAGCGAAGATAATCGCGAGACATTCTTTTTCTGTCTCAGAATAGTTTCTCTCTGCGGGAGTTAATGAGTGGCTGGCGAACGCCACCGGTCTCAGGCTACCTTCGTGCTCTTGAAGCAGAACTGCTTCTAAGCCCAGGTCACAAGCGTCAGTGGGGATCACAAATTCCCTGTTCAGGTCAAGCAGCCTCAGCACTGTGGTTTCCACGAGCGCGCAAGTGAGATGGCGTAGTGCCGCCTCTTGCTCGGGTCCCAGTGCCACATCACATCTTTCCTCAACAACGTCGTTGTTGCAGAGCTGTGCAATCTGGGATAAACTGACGATAAAAGTTCACCAGCCCCACAAATCGTCTGTCTTCCTACGTCGGCCAGCGATGGGAACTGCAAAATAGCCCGCAGCTTGTCCTCGCACGGTAGAAGGCGTCCTTCGTCTAGTGAAAACCTCAGCAGTGTTATTCGAGTCGTGGCTACCTGGGTCTTGTTCGAGTTCAGTGTGATTCCCGTTGACCTCAGCCTTTCCATTACATCCCTGAGATATCATAAGTGCTCATCAAAGGTTACTTAATACACTACAATGTCATCCAGGTAAGCAAGAGCGTGGTGCCACCTTGCATCGCCTAGGACGCGGTCCATCAGACACTGGTACGTAGCGGGTGCTCCGACCAGGCCGAAAGGCATTCGGGTAAACTGGAAAAGTCCCCTGTAACAAGTGAAAGCAGTCTTCTCTCGGTCACTTGGAGTCATCTCCACCTGAAAGTATCCACTGCTGCCGTCGAGCGTAGTGAAGTACTTCGCTCCACCAACATAAGACACGATCAAGGGAATGCTCGAAAGTGGGTATGCGTCCTTCCGTGTCACCTCACTCAGGCGTCGAGAGTCCACACAAAGGCAGGTAGTTCCATCTTTGGGCGCCAGTACCACTGGAAACCCCCAGGGGCTGTTTGAACGTTCCACAATGCCTGTGTCGAGAAGTTCGTCCAGAGCATTATCGAGCACTTTCCTTTTAGCCAAGCTGACTGGCCGAGGATTGCCCTTCGACGGAACGGCGTTGCCTGTCTCAATTTTGTGCCTAACCGACGTAGTGCAGCCAGGCCGCTCTGTGAATACGGCATCGTACTCGTTCAGGAGCAGAGACAAGCGCGCTTTTTCCTCCCTTGCAAACTGCCTGAGTTGCTCAGCAGCGGGTGGGGAGGCCTGCATGCTACTACGGCACAAAGCAAAACCGCAGGGGGAACAATAGGTTGCACGGGAGGGGAGCAGTTCCCTTCTGCACTTTACCTCTCGGCGTGGTCGACAGGCTGGTAGGTCAGTCCGGCTGAAGGCGTTTCAAGGGGCTTTTTCGGGCGATCAATGCATAAGGCATGAAGTTGGGCTAGTTGGTTCCTGGAATCAGTCATAATAAAACTGCGCGAAGACAGAACAACAAGAGGTGGCATGAACAGGCATGCTTTGTGTGTTCCTGTTCGTGCCTCCTCTTGTTGTCCTGTCTTCTTCACGAAGTTTTATTAGGATCGTTCCATACGTCTGCGCGTGTAGCATCGGAAAGGGAATCTGCTTCTGACACTTTTGGGGGTTTAACTAAAGGTTGCAGGGTGCCACTGCTCGTGTGCGCCGTGCCGCTGGCTAATCGGATAGTGAGGTTGCTCTCTCGCAGTCGGAGTCCGTTCCTGCGAAGATGCTCACACACCACGTTGCCAAACAGGTATGCGGTCGCTCCTGTGTCTAGCAAAGCCATGAACTTACGTCAAGCAAGTGTAAGCTCAATAAGTGGGACTGATGTGTTGCTGGGTGGTTCAAAACAACAAGCCAGTGGTGCTAGGAGTTCGTGTGACTCACTGAGCACTGCTGTTGATGCCACCAGCTGTGCAGCGTTGCTCACCGGCGGCTCCATTCATTTCCCAAAAGCGCGTGCTCATGGTTCACGGGGCGTCTGCACTCCCGGACGTGGTGGCCTCGTTGGTTGCACCGGTAGCAGAGGGTATTCGGCCGTTGTCGGACAGAGCAGTAGTCGCCTGTTGACCGTTCCTCCCTGCTGAGCATACCGTCGCAGTGGCCCTTTGCTCTAGCATCCTCAGGTCGGTATGTCGGACACGATTCTGCGTACCTTGGCCACGTGCAGCGTGTGCTGCCCGCATAGCATACGTGTACGGGTCGAGAGCTCGGTCTGATAGTTCCCAATCGTTTCTCAGTTGCCTGTCACTGAATGCAACCGTTTTGGCTCCCCGGGAGTGAATGCGAAAAGTGTCTCCTTTCCAGGCGCATCGTGGCTCAAGTGCCTGCGATGCCGGCAGGGGTGGTCGATTCACACGGGTGGCGAAGATGTCCGTCTGTATGCGCTTGGCTGCCGAGGCGAGTTTGTCCAAGTCCCTGAATTGTACAGCTCGTAGGTAGGCTGTGAAGGTAGGGTGAGCTTGTCACGTGACGTGCTCTACCTTCTCGCCGTTCGGTAAAGTGTGTCCATCGCCCTCACGTGCTCAAGCAAGCATTCGTCTGGATGCTGAGTATGCAGCTCCAACTCGCGCCGCAGACTGCGCTCAATCTGCGGGCAAGAACTCCTCCGTTGTGGTTGACTGGTGGCCACTGAGGTGGAACCAGCGGGTGGCCTGATCGGTCAGTGAGACTGGCATGACACACATTGGTAAGCCCCACCATGTCCTGGTATGTCTGCATGCACTCCAGGTAATCGTTGGCGCTGACAAGATCATGATAGCCGCCATAGCTGGGAAGGTCCACCTGTAACCTCGGCTTCGCCACTGGAGCGGGTGTTTGCAGGGTGTTCTGCACAATACACGTGAGGTGCAAGGCGTTGCGCAACACAGCTTTTGGGGGTTGACCTGGCCAGGAAGTTCTGGCTGAGGGGCCGCGTGGGATGAGCAAGGTTGCACAGGTCGCTCTGTGCTCTTCCTACCTTGGCGAAAAGTGCCTAGAGTGTGTCGCATGAATCACCACTCGGCTCAAATGATACTGCATCACAGTGGCTAGCGTCAGCCTCTGGGAATACGCCTGCAGTAGTAGTTGCTGCTGAGATGCCATATCAGACAACCACAACAGGGACTGGAAGTCAATCCCGCTTGCCGCCAAGGCTAGTCTGTGTGTCGGCAGTCGGTCACACAGACACTCGGTTTGTCACACCTCTGGCCCCACGTTGGGCGCCAAGAATATGGGGGTTATTCTTGTAGTAACGCTCAAAGGGCTAGAAGCAGTAGTCGCTTTTTAGCACCAGCGTGCGAGCCCTAGCAGTCAGAGCTGCGAGCCCCAACCCGCAGTACGCTAAGTCGCCACCACGGCGGGTTCGGGCCAGAGCGGACAAACAGGAGTATTCTACTCAGATGAGCGTTTATTGCTCCGAAGCAGTACAAAACAGCAACCAAATAAACAACTGCCGTAACGAGGGAGTGTTCCGCTCGCGTACAGTGGGTGAAAAGCACAAAAGCGGAGAACGCACGAACTGCCGTAACGAGGGAGTGTTCCGCTCGCGTACAGTGGGTGAAAAGCACAAAAGCGGAGAACACACGAAAAATGGTGGGGGAGGAAGGTTCTGCTCACCTCGCATGGCTCCTCACTCATGGGAAGGGCAGCGGTCTCCGTGGCAGATATCTGATCTGTGCACGGCTCCCACCAGAGGACGAGCGAGCCTGGGGAGAAATGCGCCTTATTCCGGGCTGTGGAGAGGAGGTCGCTCAGTCCTAAAAGGGGAAAGAGGGAAAGTCTTGGTGGCGGCGCCGCTGCAGGGGCCGACGTTGTTAGAACAAACCAGTTTCGCAGCTCTATAAAAAATGTGGCCCCAGTGGCGGTCACGCGAGCTAACGGCGCTGTAGTCGAGTCTTGCTTCCGGCCCAGCACATAGTCTGCTTCACGCGGAGTGCAGAGGCTGTGCGCATATGTGCTTTATATGCGATCTTTGGAACGAAGCAGGCAAGTCACAAATGCTGGTTCATGTTGTGTGACACACTAATAATGTGCTGAGATTAACACAAGTGCCGCGAGAGTCCTGCGGTGTCCTCTGTGTGCGTTGTCTCGCGATCAACTTGAAGGTGATAGCTTTCATGACGGCCGAAGAGGAGCAATAATTTTTTTTTTTTCTGGTAAGACAATATCTCATTCTCCTTCAGAAAGAGCGAAATAATCTCATGTGCTTCGTTTGGGTGTTTTGCAAATATCAATTGTGGCAGAGCACTTTTATCTGAGTAGGCTTACCCTAAACCGACTACCTTCAGTGCTTTCGATTGCACAGTTCTTTCCAGCGCTTGTGAGCATTTGCATGACACATTTTCTTCATTGCGATTATCTGGGCATGCACTTTAGGAGGAGGTACTGCAGCCACAGAGAGGGCTGTAAGGTGTGCTGGCTCTCATGCACTGCTTGCCGGCACAGCGCACGGTAACAATGCTTTCGAGACCCGCTGAGTCCCTCCACTCTGTCCCTGAGGTACGGCAGCAGTGCGAAGGGCAAATTTTGGTGAGAAAGCAGTAGGTATTCGGTCATTGTTGACTTACTGAGCTTTTCAAGTTTTTCTAGAAAGCGCTATTTTGTGACATTATAAAATTAAAATAATTTGCCTTGCAAGTTGTAGAGGTAGGGACATAAGTAAACAGAGCACGCCATTCTGTTTGAAGTGCAATTATGCCTTCCCCATTGAAAATGAAGAAACCTTAACCGTCATGCATATACCATAGCTGGCAATTGCAGTTACGAACTCGCGAAAGGAGTTCAAAGGCATGCTTCCTAATGCTGTGCTACTTTGTTTGATAATGCTACCCTATACTTGTTCACTCAGAAAGCCCTCATCTATAGCTTCGTATGGGAGCGTTTAATTTTGCATCAGAAAATATCATTGCTTAATGACGGGCTTGTGTGGCAGGTGCAAATCTTGGGGTCGCGCTTCCACCTGTTTGTGTCTGCTGCCACGAGCATGCGCAGACTGGCTCCGGCGTACACGCGGGAGCGTAGGTGCACAGAGTAGGAGCTGTGATGCATGCGCGCCGCAGTGTCCTCCCGCAGGAGGTATGCTAGACCGAAACCACACGCAGCAAGAGTTCCAGAAACATTACTCGCTCGAGACGAATACTAAACATTCGGATCGAATCGAATTCTGTACTATTCGACTAAATATTGAAAACATTCGCACATGCCTTGCAAAAGTTGACTTCTCTTCGCAGCTCCTGAGTTTAGTGGTTAAGCCATCTGAACGAGCACATGTTTTATCGTCTTAGATATCCATTTGCCTCTGACTGTTGGTCTTGCGATTACACTGTATCTGTCTGATACTTTGCAATAGCCTAGACTGCGCGCATGCTGTGACGCCATCATTCCGCGGGAAATACGTTGCCATGGCCGCATGCTCTTCACTATATAGCCGTTTCTTCAATTAAAGATGTTTTTATTATAAACGGAAAAGCTTGTACAGTCATCTGTGGAAGCTGAAGTGGGACCGCAGTTTCACTTTACTATATCCATGTTTTCATGATGTGCAAGTTTACAATTGCGGGGTTTTACTTTAGCTATAATGAATTATTTGGGGCGCCAGTATTCTAGTGATATCCTGAACGGACTATTATTGAGGTATTAAAAAAAAAAACACATTACAGGCACTTACAGAAGATTATGAAGTGGTAAGCATGTCATGTATGTTTGGTTAGCAGTATTATAATAATAGGCTGAATGTACTATTGTTGCAGTGTTAACAAACAAAACCGTTACAGGCACTCATAGAAGATGAGGGAATGGTAAGTATATCATGTATGTTGGATCAACAGAATTGTAACAATAGCCTTAATATACTATTGTTACAGTGTTAGCAAAGAAAGACACATTACAGGAACTTGCAGAAGATGGTAGAGCAGTAAGTATATCAAGAATGTGTAGGTCAGCAGTAGTCTTATCTGAATGTAATATTGTTGAGGTGTCAGAAAAGACACTTAGACGAAGATGGAGCAGTAAGTGTGCATAACGTACAGTGCTCATTGTTGTTGGCTGTCATCGGTGGGGTAGAATTGTTGTTCCCTCATGACTGTAGTGCATGCTTTGCCATCTCTAGGAGTGGTCTCCCTTGGTGAGCAGCAAAGCTCAGCTTCGAGCTCGTCACCTGGCAGGTTCCAAGGATGTGGAGCCCATTTTTGCCAACTCTGCCACGGAACAACTTGAGAGGCAGCTGTAAGTCAGGTGTCTGTTGAGGAACTATGCCACAGGGGGTTTTCAACGCAGGGGTCAGCAGACGGCCAGTCCACTACTGCGAGAACAGCTGGTGTTCACTGATGCAGAAGCCCAGCTGTATTACTTCAGTGTTGAAGGAAATGTGGTTCGAGACTGCACACGAAACCCGCCTGAGGTATGTACGGTCTTACTTCTCCTTTTTGTGCTCCACGTATGAAACGTTTGCCATGCAGGGGGAGTGTAAAGCTTTCTGCCAGCCATTTAGCGGGTACACTGCTGGCAGCCATAATGCGTTACATGTAATGCTTGTGATGTTGAAGCGTCCACCGTGAAATGAGCCTAAATTTCCAAAATACATCCCCAAACAGTTCATCATGTCATTCCTAATACACTGAAAGTGTGGGGGCTATTAAATAACTTAAACAGCATAAAAGACATTTAGCGACATTTTCACCTGTTGCCTTGTGTGCACAGGAAACAAACCTAGGTCCCTTACACACAAATATTCTCAAGAAATATAAAGTCTTTAGTTGCGACAGAGAAGGCAAGCCGGCTGTCCACTGGCATTGCCATCATAGTAAAAAATGACGTTCCGGCTTGTGAGCTTTTATTGAATTCTAAATTTGAAGCTTCTTACGCACAAAACAATAACACTGTCGTATATATACAGTAGCCGACCGATATTTCGGACTCCAATAATTTGGACTAGCGCGATATTTCGGAATTCACTGAGGTACCGTCGTGCACCTCATAGGAACGTGTACATTTTCACGACCGATATTTCAGACTTTGTGGAGTCTAAAAGTTCGAATTTTTGGATTAAAATAGGCGCAACAATTTTGTGTGGTGATTGTTTTTCAACCGAAAGTTTGTTATGTCGGCCTAATATAGACGCGAGCGGGCATCGCTGTCACAACCAACCCGTTTGCTGCCACCGTGAAAGGCGCCATCTTGGATTTAAACGGAATCAGCTCGGTGTGCGCAATCGGACTGGCTTGGATAGGCTTGGCTATTTGTTCTTCATTGTTGCCATTCGAGATAATAAGATGCTCTCCATTGCCATCGAGATGGCCTACAAAGGGCGCACGATCGCATTGAAAACGGCACAGCGGGATAGCTGGAGCTTCCGCCACGGCTTGGACGACGCCCCCTGCAGTGCGCGGAGATGGGGGAGGGGGGGGACTGCATTTGGAGGCGCTCGCGTCTTCCCGTGGGTTACCCATGGATTACTTCTCGGTCTTCGCGAACGTCATTGCTCCATGCAAACTGACTGTTCTTGCTGCGTGCAGCGAGTGCATGCATTCCGGGCATGAGCGCAACCGCGTCGCACTATCTGGTGTCGCGATGTGATAGGGTGCGGACGTGACGAAAGCATTGCTATAATTCAGATAGAGTCTAATATTATCGCTTGTAGGCAGAACATGGGGAGCGGCAATTTTCGCGATTTTGAAACCCGGTTTTTTGCAGAAAAGTTTTTTTAAGTTCACAGATTTTTCGGACTGTTCGATTATTCGGGCCATTTTTTGGGTCCCGCCGGGTCCAAAAATCGGTCGGTGACTGTATATCGAACCTCACGTTCCAGTAAAAGTGCATGACTTAAGAGACTTTTTAGAACAGCTACCAGAGTCATATTTAGTAGTAGTTGTGGATTTAACACTCATTCATTGTATTGAGGAAGTGGAAAAACTGATTCAAGAGGCCAAATCATAGATAAGTTTATACTATGTAATAAAGTTTGCTTACTAAACACGGGTAAACCTACATACTGCTCCCTGATCTCGGGAAAAATGAGCTGTGTAGATCTGTCTTTTAGTTCCCACTCTCTGTATTTAGTGATTTTAAATGGGATGTCATCGACAACTCATATGGAAGCGATCACCTTCCTGTACTAATCAACCTAATGCCTGCACATCCCAACAAAACCACGACGTTGGAAACTTCATTTAGCCAACTGGGCACTGTTTAGAGAAAAGGCCAGCCTAGATCAAATATTTTCCTGTAATCTCAGTGTAGACGAACGAACATTTCACAAATTGTATTATTACCACCGTGCGCCTAGCTATTCCTCAATAATCCGGAGTAGTAAAACAAAATCACAAACTTTGTTGTGTGCAAATGTAATGAAGCAAAAAAGAAACAAAATAAAGCCTGGCCCAATTTTCGTCGGTACCCAACACAAGAGAATTTCGTAACTTTTAAAATGGTGAGAGCGAAAGCTCGATATATCCGTCGCAGTGCCGAAAAAACTTTGTGACAAAAATATGTGTCATCCACCAATAGCTCAACACCTTCAAAACAAATGTGGGAGCAGGTTCGAAAGCTGACTGGCAGCTACTCTCCCTTCACCTTTCCCCTCCTGAGAGCCCCTGATATACAGACAGATATCAAAGCAGACATGCTGGGTGAGTATTTTTCTAAAGTTTCCACTTCATCACACTACACAGAGTCATTTTTAGAATACAAAAACACAGCTGAAAAGCAAAGACTGCCGACAAGCGGCAGTACAGACGAACCTTATAATAATTTATTACAGTTCAAGAAATCTGTACACTATTGTCTGCTGGTAAGCAGACTGCGCCTGGCCCTGACGAAATGCGTTAACAAATGCTAGCCCATCTCTCTGAACTGGCTGTAGAGGCACTTTTAAGATTTTTTAACAAAGTTTTGGGTATCAGGGAAAATACCTGAAGCATGGAAGAAAGCCATTATTGTTCCATTTTTAAAAACGGTATAACCACCTACCTCTCCTAGTAGTTATAGGCCCATAGTCCTTACCAGCTGTCTTGCAAAATCTTTTGAAAGTCCTAAATATGATTAACTTTTGTCCTTCAATCCCATGAACTTCTTGATGTTCATCAGTGTGGTTTAAAAAAAACACGCTTCACAACCGACCATCTGGTTCGTCTGGAAAACACAGTCCAAGAAGCTTTTGTACACAAACAGCACTGTCTTGCTGTCTTTTCAACTTAGAGAAGGCATTTAACACAACCCGGAAGTCAAGACCTGGCTGAGCTTGCCCTTCGTGGCAAGAAATGCCTAAAAGACTTTTTGTCTAACCGTTCAGTCCATGTACGCCTACGCTCACCTCTTTCGAAGAATTTCATCCAGGAGAATGGGGTACCTCAGGGGTGTATTTTATATTCTAAAGATGAATTCTATTCGCAAAATAATCCCAAGGTCCATTATGTACTAGGTCTATGTAGATGATCTTCAGATAGCTTGCACATCCGTCAACATATGGACATGTGAAAGACAAATACAGTTAACAGTAATAAACCGGCACCATGGGTGGACAGAAACGGTTTCCGCTTTTCTCGACAGAAGACAGTAGGTATCCTTTTCTCGCTCAAACGGGGCTTACAGACAGATCCCATACTACTCCTGAATGAAACCGAATTGCTAGTAATGAATCAACACTAATTTCTTGGCATAACTTTTCACAAAAAACTTACTTTCCTGCTTCGCATAAACGCATTGAAAAAGTAAGCTTCCCAATCTCTGAACATACTCAAAGTTCTTTTGCGCAAACACTGGGGTTCTGATATATAGGGCATGCCTTTTGCCAATTTGTAGGCTCCTACTTAGACTATGGCTCAGCAAGGCCGTCATACCTGAAACTACTGGACCCAATTCCCAGTTGAGGTTTGCGTCATTCCAGTGGTGCATACAGGACATCACCCATAAACAATGTGTGTAGAAGCTAATGAACCACCACTAGCAGACAGAAGACCAATGCTCACATGCTCATACGTTCTGAAGATCCGTTCGTTGCTGGAACACATCTGTTATCCAATAGTTACAAAGTGCTCATCTAGAACACTGTGCAAGCGCACCCTCGCTTGCAGTTTACAAAATGAGAGTCTCTTTTTCGATATGTGCCGAGACATGTTTTTTCTAGAGCCATTTGCTATCCTTTTGTTTCTACTCATGCACATATATGGGTCCTCCTCTCTGCTCATGCTTTTTTTCTATATATTCTCTCACTTTCAAAGTGAATAAACAGTTGCCAGTTGTTTCGTCTGTCTTCCTCCTGTGCTGTCTGTTTCTTTTTTCAAAACCATGCACCCCCGGGAGTGTATTGCCCGGAAACCTGATCGCCTTTGCACTGTCTGCCTTCACTTTAACAACACCATTTCAGAAAAAAAAAATGCCACACGTCCAGGGGTTTATTAAGACTGGGACGGAGGATTGAAAACAGCTGGGTCCGCTTGTTGAGCACGAGACACCACCAACCTCGTTCTCCTCATCTCGGCTTAGTCAACAGTGCCGACCATGCAGAATAGGTATCGCCTTTTCATGGGCGTCACAATATATATTGCAAGAACTTTTAGCACTGAAGGAAAAGTACAAGGAATATACAGACCTATCATAATCAGCCCACCACATTAGGAGCGCAGTAATACAAAACAAATGGGAGAAGACAGTGAGGCTGCCACAGTGTGCATCCTTTTTCGCAGACGCAGTCTCTGTGGCTGTAGAAATAATAATAAGAGGGAACATTGTGAACAGCAATACCAGTGCACTTTACCCTAGCAATGCAGTAATCGGTGATATCATACACAACACAACAAAGGGACCAGATATAAAACTTTGCTGGTTTCAGTTGGAATTAGTGGAAATGAGAAAGCAAATGTATGTGCTGCACAAGTGTAAGCCTCTCTTGCAGAGATGCAGTGAAGTTGGTACAATGCAAGCTGAAAGATAAATGGAAGGCAAAATGGAATATTGAAGTAAATAATAAACTACACCTAGTAAAACCCTTCATAGGTGAACGAACGCCGTGCTCACACCAAGAACGTTTCATGGAAGTCATGTTATGTCGCCTCCGTATTGGACACACACGCACACATGCACGCACGCACATACGCACACACAAGCACCCACACACCCACCTCACACACACACACACACACTGTTTTATTCTTACAAAACAACAAAGACCTGTTTGTGAACTATGCAGGGAAGATCACCATAACCCACATTTTATGTTCATGTAAACAGCTCGATAGACTAAGGAAAAAACACTTCCCATAATTTTTGGATGAACACATCCCATTGCATCCCAGATTACTCTTAGGAGAAAATTCACGTATCGAAAATTTCCTGCATTACATCGTTCTTAAAAGAAGCAATTCTTCTAACCCAGTTGTAGTTTTTTTAAACTTTTAACTCCCGCCTATAAAACAAACTTATTGGTTGAGCTCGTAGAGCAGCTATCAACATATTTGGTATAGTGACTGCTTCGGTGAAGTGGTGGTCTCGGGTTCTAACCTCAGACCATGATGAATTTTTCTTCAACTGCAAAGTTTCTGAGAAAACTGTTTAGCTTTCCTTTATAGCCATATGGGTGTGCTTGGGTGGATGTCGGTGAGTAATCACTCCCTTACTACAAATCTACTCAACCTGGGGGTTTCCCCTAAACATTTGACCAGCACTGTTGCCACTTTGAGTTATTGATGAATTTGCTCTCGTCCTACTATAAGCTTGCCGTCCCGGTTAGCTTAATTGGTAGAGCGACTTCTCCAGTGATGTGGTGGTCCCGGGTTCGAACCTCGGACCAGGACGAATTTTTCTTCAACTGCAAAGTTTCTGAGAAAACTGTTTAGCTTTCCTTTGTAGCCATATGGCTGCGCTTGAGTGGATATCAGTGAGTAATCACTCCCTTACTACAAATCTACTCAACCTGGGGGTTTCCCCTAAACATTTGGCCAGCACTGTTGCCACTTTGAGTTATTGATGAATTGCTCTCGTCCTACTATAAGCTTGCCGTCCCGGTTAGCTTAATTGGTAGAGCGACTGCTCCAGTGATGTGGTGGTCCCAGGTTTGAACCTTGGACCAGGACGAATTTTTCTTCTACTGCAAAGTTTCTGAGAAAACTGTTTAGCTTTCCTTTATAGCCATATGGCTGCGCTTGAGTGGATATCAGTGAGTAATCACTCCCTTACTACAAATCTACTCTACCTGGGGGTTTCCCCTAAACATTTGGCCAGCACTGTTGCCACTTTGAGTTATTGATGAATTTGCTCTCGTCCTACTATAAGCTTCCCGTCCCGGTTAGCTTAATTGGTAGAGCGACTTCTCCAGTGATGTGGTGGTCCCGGGTTCGAACCTCGGACCAGGACGAATTTTTCTTCAACTGCAAAGTTTCTGAGAAAACTGTTTAGCTTTCCTTTGTAGCCATATGGCTGTGCTTGAGTGGATATCAGTGAGTAATCACTCCCTTACTACAAATCTACTCCACCTCGGGGGTTTCCCCTAAACATTTGACCAGCACTGTTGCCACTTAGAGTTATTGATGAATTTTCTCTCGTCCTACTATAAGCTTGCCGTCCCGGTTAGCTTAATTGGTAGAGCGACTTCTCCAGTGATATGCTGGTCCCGGGTTCGAACCTCGGAGCAGGACGAATTTTTCTTCAACTGCAAAGTTTCTGAGAAAACTGTTTAGCTTTCCTTTGTAGCCATATGGCTGTGCTTGAGTGGATGTCAGTGAGTAATCACTCCCTTACTACAAATCTACTCCACCTCGGGGGTTTGCCCTAAACATTTGACCAGCACTGTTGCCACTTTGAGTTATTGATGAATTTGCTCTTGTCCTACTATAAGCTTGCCATCCCGGTTAGCTTAATTGGTAGAGCGACTTCTCCAGTGATGTGGTGGTCCCGGGTTCGAACCTCGGACCAGGACGAATTTTTCTTCAACTGCAAAGTTTCTGAGAAAACTGTTTAGCTTTCTTTTGTAGCCATATGGCTGTGCTTGAGTGGATGTCAGTGAATAATCACTCCCTTACTACAAATCTACTCCACCTCGGGGGTTTCCCCTAAACATTTGGCCAGCACTGTTGCCACTTTGAGTTATTGATGAATTTGCTCTTGTCCTACTATAAGCTTGCTGTCCCGGTTAGCTTAATTGGTAGAGGGACTGCTCCAGTGATGTGGTGGTCCCAGGTTTGAACCTCGGGCCAGGACGAATTTTTCTTCAACTGCAAAGTTTCTGAGAAAACTGTTTAGCTTTCCTTTAAAGCCATATGGCTCCGCTTGAGTGGATATCAGTGAGTAATCACTCCCTTACTACAAATCTACTCAACCTGGGGGTTTCCCCTAAACATTTGGCCAGCACTGTTGCCACTTTGAGTTATTGATGAATTTGCTCTTGTCCTACTATAAGCTTGCCGTCCCAGTTAGCTTAATTGGTAGAGCGACTGCTCCAGTGATGTGGTGGTCCCAGGTTTGAACCTCGGACCAGGACGAATTTTTGTTCAACTGCAAAGTTTCTGAGAAAACTGTTTAGCTTTCCTTTGTAGCCATATGGCTGTGCTTGAGTGGATGTCAGTGAGTAATCACTCCCTTACTACAAATCTACTCAACCTGGGGGGTTTCCCCTAAACATTTGGCCAGCACTGTTGCCACTTTGAGTTATTGATGAATTTGCTCTTGTCCTACTATAAGCTTGCCGTCCCAGTTAGCTTAATTGGTAGAGCGACTGCTCCAGTGATGTGGTGGTCCCAGGTTTGAACCTCGGACCAGGACGAATTTTTCTTCAACTGCAAAGTTTCTGAGAAAACTGTTTAGCTTTCCTTTGTAGCCATATGGCTGCGCTTGAGTGGATATCAGTGAGTAATCACTCCCTTACTACAAATCTACTCAACCTGGGGGTTTCCCCTAAACATTTGGCCAGCACTGTTGCCACTTTGAGTTATTGATGAATTTGCTCTTGTCCTACTATAAGCTTGCCGTCCCAGTTAGCTTAATTGGTAGAGCGACTGCTCCAGTGATGTGGTGGTCCCAGGTTCGAACCTCGGACCAGGACGAATTTTTCTTCAACTGCAAAGTTTCTGAGAAAACTGTTTAGCTTTCCTTTGTAGCCATATGGCTGCGCTTGAGTGGATATCAGTGAGTAATCACTCCCTTACTACAAATCTACTCCACCTCGGGGGTTTCCCCTAAACATTTGGCCAGCACTGTTGCCACTTTGAGTTATTGATGAATTTGCTCTTGTCCTACTATAAGCTTGCCGTCCCAGTTAGCTTAATTGGTAGAGCGACTGCTCCAGTGATGTGGTGGTCCCAGGTTTGAACCTCGGACCAGGACGAATTTTTCTTCAACTGCAAAGTTTCTGAGAAAACTGTTTAGCTTTCCTTTGTAGCCATATGGCTGCGCTTGAGTGGATATCAGTGAGTAATCACTCCCTTACTACAAATCTACTCAACCTGGGGGTTTCTTCTAAACATTTGGCCAGCACTGTTGCCACTTTGAGTTATTGATGAATTTGCTCTTGTCCTACTATAAGCTTGCCGTCCCAGTTAGCTTAATTGGTAGAGCAACTGCTCCAGTAATGTGGTGGTCCCGGGTTCGAGCCTCGGACCAGGACGAATTTTTCTTCAACTGCAAAGTTTCTGAGAAAACTGTTTAGCTTTCCTTTATAGCCATATGGCTGCGCTTGAGTGGATATCAGTGAGTAATCACTCCCTTACTACAAATCTACTCAACCTGGGGGTTTCCCCTAAACATTTGACCAGCACTGTTGCCACTTTGAGTTATTGATGAATTTTCTCTCGTCCAACTATAAGCTTGCCGTCCCGGTTAGCTTAATTGGTAGAGCGACTTCTCCAGTGATATGGTGGTGCCGGGTTCGAACCTCGGACCAGGACGGATTTTTCTTCAACTGCAAAGTTTCTGAGAAAACTGTTTAGCTTTCCTTTGTAGCCATATGGCTGCGCTTGAGTGGATATCAGTGAGTAATCACTCCCTTACTACAAATCTACTCCACCTTAGGGGTTTCCCCTAAACATTTGGCCAGCACTGTTGCCACTTTGAGTTATTGATGAATTTGATCTTGTCCTACTATAAGCTTGCCGTCCCAGTTAGCTTAATTGGTAGAGCGACTGCTCCAGTGATGTGGTGGTCCCAGGTTTGAACCTCGGACCAGGACGAATTTTTCTTGAACTGCAAAGTTTCTGAGAAAACTGTTTAGCTTTCCTTTGTACCCATATGGCTGCGCTTGAGTGGATATCAGTGAGTAATCACTCCCTTACTACAAATCTACTCCACCTCGGGGGTTTCCCCTAAACATTTGGCCAGCACTGTTGCCACTTTGAGTTATTGATGAATTTGCTCTTGTCCTACTATAAGCTTGCCGTCCCAGTTAGCTTAATTGGTAGAGCGACTGCTCCAGTGATGTGGTGGTCCCGGGTTTGAACCTGGGACCAGGACTAATTTTTCTTCAACTGCAAAGTTTCCAAGAAAACTGTTTAGCTTTCCTTTATAGCCATATGGCTGCGCTTGAGTGAATATCAGTGAGTAATCACTCCCTTAGTACAAATCTACTCAACCTGGGGGTTTCCCCTAAATATTTGGCCAGCACTGTTGCCACTTTGAGTTATTGATGAATTTGCTCTCGTCCTACTATAAGCTTGCCGTCCCAGTTAGCTTAATTGGTAGAGCGACTGCTCCAGTGATGTGGTGGTCCCTGGTTTGAACCTCGGACCAGGACGAATTTTTCTTCAACTGCAAAGTTTCTGAGAAAACTGTTTAGCTTTCTTTTATAGCCATATGGCTGCGCTTGAGTGGATATCAGTGAGTAATCACTCCCTTACTACAAATCTACTCAACCTGGGGGTTTCCCCTAAACATTTGGCCAGCACTGTTGCCACTTTGAGTTATTGATGAATTTGCTCTCGTCCTACTATAAGCTTGCCGTCCCGGTTAGCTTAATTGGTAGAGCGACTTCTCCAGTGATGTGGTGGTCCCGGGTTCGAACCTCGGACCAGGATGAATTTTTCTTCAACTGCAAAGTTTCGGAGAAAACTGTTTGGCTTTCCTTTGTAGCCATATGGCTGTGCTTGAGTGGATGTCAGTGAGTAATCACTCCCTTACTACAAATCTACTCCACCTCGGGGGTTTCCCCTAAACATTTGGCCAGCACTGTTGCCACTTTGAGTTATTGATGAATTTGCTCTCGTTCTACTATAAGCTTGCCGTCCCAGTTAGCTTAATTGGTAGAGCGACTGCTTCAGTGATGTGGTGGTCCCGGGTTCGAACCCCGGACCAGGACAAATTTTTCTTCAACTGCAACGTTTCTGAGAAAGCTGTTTAGCTTTCCTTTGTAGCCGTATGGCTGCGCTTGGGTGGACATCAGTAAAGTAAAGACAAGCAGTAAAGACAAGCATATATAGCAGTTTTGTTTTTCGAAAAGACTGGGTTGCGCAAAGTACAAATAAACAAAAAAATAATTAGAGCAACAGGGAAATAACACACACATTCACTTGACGCGCTTAGGCAAATGGAACCAGGGCATTCTATCTAGTCTCCTTTATGTTGGCAAAGCTTTATCTGGTAGTGATAAATGCAAGCATATTTGTTGCTTGTGGCACACTGCTCACTCCTTCAGTTATGGAACGAGCTGTGAAAACAACAAACACTTCATTTGAATGAAGTTTATGATTGGAAAAAAAAAATTGAGTGCGGCCAATATCCAGAAGGAGCCAGAAAATGATGAGTGCAGTTATGGACGTGTTGCTGAACTGTTGCAGAATCCAGAACGTGACACGTTTTCGTGATGCTTGTGCGTTTTGTGTTGACGGTGGCTTGTTATCCTTGCATGTCATGTGAAGTAACAGCCTCGATAAGGTGGCGACAGCCTGGACGTTAGTAGGTGACGCTTGACTCTGGGTAGCAGAGCAGTGCACTTAAAACTAGACTGCTTATTCCCATTGTCGTACATTTTATTAAGGGGGGATGTGGGGATCAGATCACAAAAATCGCAAAAAAAGTCAATTTTTGAAAAGTACAATTTTTGGCATCTCCAACACTCTTTCTATGTTGTACTGAAATATTTCACCTAAAAATGAACTTTCAGCACTCCAAATGAATATATTTGTTGGCATTACACATAGACAGTGTGTGCTAGCTTAGAACTTTCAGGCTTGTTTTCTTGAAAGTTTGTTTTGAGCATAACACTTTGCTCATGGAAAGCGTAGCACAGCAATGGGTGCATGCATTTTTACCCCGTTTGTTTTGTTGTGATCACTGAAGTGTGGTCTGCGTCAAGACAGTCTCAGATTTACTGTTTAGGCTCATATGTTTTTATTACATGGTAATTAGAGCTGATACATTCTAGACATAAAAGAAGATTCATACTGTGTCCTTTAAAAAAAAAAGAGCAGAGAAATTAAAAAAAAATTAAGAGAGTCTTGATTTACACTACACTTCTTAGTAAATATTAAAAGCATTTGCAGATCTGTAGCCTGTTTTTTTGTCACGCTAGGCTTTCCACTAGCAAGCAACATGGGGACAACATATAAACAATGATTAAAGGGAACCTACTGAAGCTGTCATTGTGAAACTTTATATCTGATTGTTTGATGCTGTTTTAAGCCAGCCTGCCAAATTTCATCACTGTAAGTCGAAAAATAGGAAAGTTGCCTTCGATCCCCTCATCCCCCCTTAATCCTCTCGCAACCAGTGGGATCCTTGATAAGAACAATGACCTTTTTTGGTTGAAAAAAATTGAATTCAGTGTATTTATGAACCAAAAGCTCCACACCCTCATTAGAGTGTTCATCACAAAGCAGGTTGCCTTGGTTGCTGCCTATATTTTCGGAGAAGGGGCAAATTTATGCTGTCAAGAAATTGAGAAATTGCCATGCAGTTAAGCCCTGGTGTAAATAGAACCCCGCTGTACCAATAGTCACCCCCTCAAAATAAACATACCTTCACTCACTCGCCATTGTTTGTTAAAATTTAAAAATTACACTTCCTCACAGGGATAGCCATACATATATATTTAATGATGATGTGGTATTATTTTAAATAAAAATAAAAAAAGGTAATTTTAACATGTTTAGCAGATAACCGGGCGTTGGCGTGTCAAGAAAAGTAGGTGGCAGCCCTGTGGGGGGGGGGGAATTCAGTTCCATTGCCAACCGTGGCATGGGGCAGCGCAATAGCACAGATATTGCTCACTCCACTGAGTATTACGGATTTCAACCATTCATGGAAAGCTAGAATAAGGAGAAGAAAGAGAACAAAAACCAACAAGACAAACTACAAATCAGCAACACAGAGTTCATGCGTCACTACTAACCAAAGGGCAAACATGTCGTGAGCAAGAAAAGCAGGCACTTAACTTTTTCTTAAAATGCTCGAGATCGTCGGTGAGTGCCACATCTGCTGGCAAGTGATTCCACTCGGATGATATAGTTGGAATGAAAGAATTTAAGCGAGTGGTAGTGTGACAAAGTGGAACGCCCACTTTGCGTGGGTAGTCAATGCGCAATGAAACATTGGTGGGTGGAATGAGCAGAGCGTTTTTCAAAACAGATTTAAAATTGTAGATCTTAAGAAAAAAAAAAGACAGTCATGAAATTTTTCTGCGCAGTGAAAGTAATGGTAGTGACAAAGTGCTTTTCATTAGTGTGACACTTGATGTGTGGTCATAATTGTGAAGGATAAAACGAGTGGCACGGTTCTGAACAGCTTCCAAAACAGATATAAGTGACTTAGCTTGAGGGTCCCATATCAACGCGGCGTATTCAAGCTTTGAACGAACCAGTGTTTTATAAAGAAGGAGTTTGACTCAAGTAAGTTTCTTTTTATGTAACCGAGCATGCGGTTAGCATTTCCAGTGATGTAGGTGATGTGCTGGTTTCAGGATGAGTTTGATGTCAGATATACTCCGAGGTATTTATACGAGGTAGCCGGGGCTAACGAAGCATTGTTTATGCTGTAAGGCGCTGGTGGCATGACACCTTGACGTAAAAAGCACATGGATTTCCATTTTGATGTATTTAAAACTATTTTTCATTCAGTGCACCAGTCAGTAATACAGTTAAGATCTGCTTGCAATAAGTTGACGCCATTAGTGTTTTTAATTTCACTGTATAGTATGCAGTCACCTGCGAAAAGTTTGATTGAGGATTTTATGTTGTTAGGCAGATCAATATTGTACACTAGGAATAACAAGGTTTGGAGTAGCGATCCTTGTGGTACTCCAGACGTAACCGGCATGGAAGAGGATTGAAGACCGTTAACGTAGACAAACTGCAAGCGATTAGTTGAAGAACAACGAATCTATGCTAGAACATTCGGGTCGAGATGAAGATGAGCAAGCTTATACAAGAGCAAACCATGAGACACTATCGAAAGCCCTGCAATAATCTAAAAAGATGACGTCGACCTCTGAACCTTCATCAAAATGGAATAAATTTCGTTGCTGAAAGATAATAACTGTGTTTCACAGGAAAACTGCTTCCTGAAACTGTGTTCTGTAGGCGTGAAAAACGAAAATGATTCAAGAAAACTAGCTAATTGAGAAAAAATTATATCCTCCATGATTTTACAGGAAATGGAAGTTAATGATATTGGACGATAATTACGGGATGAATGCCTGTCGCGAGGTTTATGGAGTGGAATCACTTTAGCCAGTTTCTATTCGTGTGGTATATCTCTTGTTTGAAGCGATTGTTCACATATCTTCAGTAAAAAAAATTGCGGAGTACACATTAGTATTCTTCAGGACTTTGGTGTTAATTTTATCAGGCCTGCAAGAAGAGGCGATTTTCAAATTGTTAATTATGTTAATAATTCCATCATAACTAAATCTGACAGGGTCCATTGGAAAGCTTATATTACATTTATAGTCTCTAATATCAGTAATGTCAGTTATGGTACTTTAAAACGCTGCATGAAAGGTCTCGTTAAGGATGTCAGCGACATCAGTGCTTGAAATAGGGTTTGATTGAGAGTCAACGAGGGATACAAGTGACTGGTCTCGTTTATTGACACTGCTCCAAAATTTTTTTGGATTGCTCTTTAGAAGCGTTTGCAACGTCACATTAAAGTAGTAGAGCTTTGATTCATTCAAAGACTTCTTGTAACTGTTAACAATTCTTTGGAGTGCTGACCAGTGCTCATGCTTTCCAGAAGACTTAGCTTTGCGGAAAAGCCTCCTTTCTTTGTTTGCCATACGTTTTAATGAGTGGTTGTACCATGGACAGTGGCGGTTAAAAGCTTTTTTCGAGGAATATACAAGTCGACCAGCTCGCAAAGCTTATTTTTGAAAAGGTGCCTATTGGTATTTACGGGTTTTTCGTTGAAATTTGCCAGAAATTCGTCAAGGAAGTCTTCAAGTGCTTTATTGATCGCAGTGTAATTTCCTTTAGCATAATCATATATTGGTTTTGTATTGTTATACGACATTCGAGCAGGGAAGTTCAACATGACATGTAATAAAGAATGATAGCTTATACCTGATAAATAGGTAATATTAGATACAGCATCAGGGGCTGTTGTTAGCAACAAGTCTAATGCATTGGATGCGGAAGATGTGACCCTTGTAGGCTGCGTTATTACGTGAGTTAAACAAAAGTCTAAACAAAGATTTACAAAATTATACAATTCTGACGTAGAGTTGATAGGGGTATATGGAACGCTAGACCGGGTAATATTAGGGAAATTAAAATCACCAAATAAAAAACAGGAAAATTCGGAAATTTGACACACACAGCACTTAGCGTGTCGTGAAGTTTGCTGGAAAAACCAATCCCAGTGGAGGGCGAACGGTAGCGTACACAAAATGCAAGTTTTTGATATTCACTCGTGATCTGCACACATAAAAACTCCAGTGTCGTAGGAATGTCAATGTGAAGGCTATCAAGATGATCCGAGACGGCGAGCAGAACACCGCCACCCCGTGCGACTGCCCGATCACGGCGAAATATGGGTAGTGAGGATTTCCGTGCTTCTAACAGAATCATTCAGCCATGTTTCTGTTAGGGCAATTTCGAACAACACTGGTGGACAGAGATCGGCTGCGCATGCGGACGAAGGCGCCCAGCCAGCCATCTCAAATCATCAGAACCGCCTGAGGCACTGGAATCAGCATACACGCTGTCACTTTCAGCACAATTCTTGCTTAAGAATAACTTCAGTTTAAAGAGCGTGTTAGGCGTAGTTTCCTTCGCAAATTCCACCAGTTTTTTTCTACAATGTCTTGTAGACGGACTGAAATCTTCACACATAGAAACATCTAAATCTTTGAGTTTAGACTGAGCGTTTAACAGCATTTTTTTTGTTTTGTAGTTGGAAAATTTCACCATTATTGGTCGCGTTTTGATAGGGTCTGCAATGCCAATTTGGTGGGCCCGGGCGATGTCAGTACTAGAAATGGTAATTGACATTGCCCTCCTCTTGTTGACTTTGGGCCAAACCTGCTGCTATCCACTTTGCATGCAGTTATGCATTCATGCAACACTTCCTTCACTCTGTACAAAGAAAGTTCGTAACTCTAGTCAGAATCTAAAGCAGCTGACTAGAAGCACACATGCAGACTTATAATAGGGGAAATTGCCATATAAGTGTGGTTGCTCCTGTTGTGTTGTGTACCCATCTCTGGAGATCATTTGTATTAATCTACCTTGACTTATATTGGCTTTACATATTTTTTTTGTTATGCTCTTAATATCATTTACCAGGAGAGCTGGCTTGGAATGAAGTTGTCTTGACATCGTGCTGAATTGGCAGCATCGATGTACAGTACAATCTCGTTGCAAGAGACACTTGGTTATAAGAGACATTTGAAAGTGGTTTGGTTGGTTTTCCTATGTTTGCCATGTTAACAATATTGCATACAAGAGACACTCGGTCACTAAGGACAACTTTTTTAGGTCTCTAGAGTAAATTCTTCACTATTTAGAAGAGACACAACACAGATATGCTTATGCGACATGGCCGACACCGTACCAACTCGTATGCGCTGCACTTTTCATTTCCTTGCCTCAATTCTGTTCCGTTCCTGAGCTGGATGACATATATCGCATAGTTGTGATTGCTGTCTCGCTGCACCGAAATTGCCGTCACCGACTGCATGTCCGCATGGAGTGATCGTGAACTCCCTCCTCAGCTACTTCGTGGTTACAGCCCCGACGATGTATTCAACCCGGATGAGAGCGGTTTGTTCTACAAAATGAGGCCAGGAAAGACACTGTCGTTCAAGTCTGATGCATGCCATGGCGGAAGTGGTCGAAGGCATCAGCATCCTTTTTGTTGCAATATGCCAGAAACTGAGAAGGAGTGTCTTCTTGTGATTGAGAAGTTGAAATGACCCCGTTGTTTCAGTCACTGGCATCTCATTCCCGTCACGTACGAAGCAAACCAGAATGCATGAATGACATCCAGCATTTTCAACTCCTGGCTGCTAAAATTTGATCAGAAGATGAAAGCTCAGAATAGTGATGCGCTTCTCTTTGTGGACAATGCTTCTTGCCACACCAAAGTCCCTGTGCTCAAACCCACTGAAGTTACTTTTTCCCCTACAAGCTATACATCCCACCTTCAAGCAATAGACCAAGGGATTGAGCACTTTGTCCAGTTGCAGTGCAGAACAAGGTTGGTAGAACGTGTGTTGTTCGACATGCAGCAAGACCGCGCAACAGTAATTGACGTGGAGTTTGCTGTTCAGGTGATTTCAGCCATCTGGAATGGCCTGAGAAGTGAAGTTGTGGAAAACTGATTCAGAAAATCAGGCTTTAAATGTGGTGACGTGATGAAAGAGGGGCCTTATATGGGTTCTGTTGAAAGCCCCCTTGAAAATGAAGCTTGGGCAAGCATCCAAGAGACTGCAGAGGTACCAGAATCTTTTGAGGAATTCGTATCTACAGATGTGGACCTCGTGTGCTCTGAAGAGCTTACAGACCGCACAATCCTCGCGAAAGTAAATGGTACATGTGCAATAGAGGATGAACCAGAGGAGGAGGACATCGAGGACGTTGCAGGGGAAAAAGTGTCAGCATTTGAGGCTGACAAGATCTAAGAGCGCTTCAACGGTATTGTGAGCAACAGGAAGGCCTGCAAAGCGAAGTGCTTTACCTCCAGAAGTTGGGAAGGAAGCTAATACACTCTGCATTCACAAAAAGACAAACTACTATGAAGGACTTCTTTAAGCCATCCTGAACAATCTCCTGTTAATGTGTGTGAATGTGTTTAAACACATTCATATGCTGATGTGCAATAAACGTATCTAGTACAACTCCTCAGTGTTTTTAGAATTTTTGGTTACAAGAGACCTTGCTTATAAGAGACATCTTTCTCAGGTCCCTTGAGTGTCTTTTGTAACAAGGTTTTACTGTATTGTCTAATACTTAGAAAGCTTGTTTGTTATCAGCTCTGTAATGCTTAGTGGGGGCTGTTGGGTAGAAAAACTGTGATGGAAAATAGCAAGAAAGTGCCATTTACAGCTGGATTGTGGAACCACAAATCATGGCGTACCAGCCGGAATGTCTACCGCTCTCAGCTAGCTCCAAGCTGGCATATTTTCCACTTCTAGCCAGAATTTGAAATAGAAATGTCATTTCCAGCCACTCTAGTTGGAAATGCAGCTGAAAAAGTGCTCTTTCAGATGGAATTATTGGTATCAATTGCACGTGGGTAATTTGGTCATTGCCAGTGCTCTGTACAACGGAGCAAATAACCCATATTGAAATCATTCACCAGTAAAAGGACTGGGGAAACAACCATAATTGTTAATTATTGTCTGTTAAGTGCGAACAGTTCTCTAGGTGGCTTGTTATTCAGGCTGCGGTTTGGGGGGGGTGGGGATTCCTATTACTTTGGGTCATAAATGGGCCTGTGTTGTATCTGTGCAGGCAGGCATGGCCAGCGTTACAAGCATAGCCTGGAAGAGTGATCATATTGTGCTTGGGGATGCTGAGGGTACACTCACAGTCTGGGACCTCAAGGGCAAAGTGCTGAGGTGAGCCAGCATCTAGTAGTGGCCACAGTGGTGTCACACCTGGTTTTGCATCTGCTTATAGCTTGCTTGAAGTTGCCCTGCTCTTGATGAGATAAGCCGTCATTAATGAGCAGCTCTGTGGACAGTAGCATTGCGCAAGACTTGGTTGTTGTGGCGCTATTTGCCTCGTTGACTTTGATGGTTCAGTATTGCACAAAGGAGAGCTTTCTGGTACAAGTATTTGATCTTTTAGTAATTAGAAGCACAAACGCAGAAATTTTATAGTTTTTCATGGCTCACTCAGGCCCATTTCAGATCCTGATCTGAGTGAGTCCGGACTCGCGTTCAGATCACGATGTGACAACATTTGTTGTATCCTCCACATGCCACTGAACATGATGACGCATGCTCGCTTTCAGTGCCACTTTCCCTCTCACCTCTCCTTGGTGGGCAGGTCGGCTCACTGCAGAGTCCTCTTCACTAGGCTGCCATGCAGAGACAGACGCTTTTGCCCCATGGCACTTTTACCGCTTACACTCCCAATACCACTGTCTGTTGCGCTCTTTCATGCTCCTCATCTCCAATGAGGTTTATTTTTGGTCTGTAATCACTGCAGGAATTTTCTTCATAAATGAAGCAAGGTTTACCAGCTTGTTATTGGGTCAATGGAGTACAGTACACAGGGTGCAAACTCACTGTGGACTGCTGTGGCAGGGTCTAGACTGCTATAGTCACAGATTAAATGCAAAAGCACTCGTGCTCTGCACTAAAATGCTCGGGGGTCAATCCATCCTCCACCTGCTTGCTCTCATTTCACCACTGGGAAGCATGTGGGGCCGTGCTTTACTGCCATTGCCTCATAATGCTCACATGCCGCCCTTGCTGGTGGGTGATAAATAAGCTTGTTTTTCATGATTTTCTCTGCATGCACGTAATTAGAAGTAAACATGATGAGCTGTCAAAAAAGCTTGTTCCTTGATTCGGTTCTGGTTTAGCTGTCAGTCCTTCTTGCAGCTCGGCAGTGTTCAGCAAGCATTTTCAAATCGCTTTCTGTGTCCAAACCATCTCTGAAATCTGAAATATTTGTGCTCAGCACCTTGTGGCTGTGCTTTCTCCCAATAGGAGAATTGTGTGAGGAAGCAGGAATTAAGAGCAGACACTGTTTAAATTGGGTCAGTACTGAACCAGCTAAATTTTTAGAAAGTGTTTGGACTCCTTATTTTGTGACTCTTTTGGAACTTGCTGCTATCTACATGCCTGCTTTCCGGACATCCACTTGTGCAGGGCTCTGCCTACTCAGCGTGGATATGTCAGGAAGCTCAAGTTTGCTCCAGGAAAAGGAAACATGAAAATATTGGCCCTCTTCACTGATGGCATCAGTGCCTGGGATGCTCAGGATGCAAGTAGAAAACGTGGTCTCTCTTTTGGGTTTATGCTTTCAAAGCATTTTTTTTTTTAGTTATAGCGAGAGCTCATGAATTTGGAAGTCTGGATAATTCCAACTGCCTGCTCGGTCCCAGCCAGCTCCCATGTCAGGAAATGGCATCGCACACTCGCTAATTCAGATATGACTTGTGCGGCAAAAGATGGTCAAAATTGGCCTGCTGAAAACCTGAATTCCATGCTGCAAGTTACTTGTGTACCTCTGACGTGTGCACGGCGACTACAAACTGACGGCCCCGTCTGTGGGAGTGATTGCTTAGTTTTGGTTTTGCTTCCCGCCGGCCCACGCGATGGTGGCTTTAGCAGCTAGCGCCGTTTCAGACACTGGTTGGGCACTCGTTGCTGCTGAGCATTGTTTCGTCTGTCCCAAAACTGTGCTGCTGTGACGTGGTAGAGGTGGAGCCCCGCTGTGTTGCACCATGAGGGGGGGAGGACATTGGTGGTCATTGCCACACTCATCTCCGAAATAAGTTTGCCTTGATGGAATCAAGTCTTAGAAGCCTTTTTTGGGGTCAACTGTCCAATATATTGAGTCGCCGCCGCGGTGGCTCAGCGGTTATGGTGCTCGGCTGCTGTCCCAAAAGACGCGGGTTCGATCCCGGCCGCGGCGGCTAGAATTTCTTTGGAGGAGAAATTCTAGAGGCCCGTGTACTGTGCGATGTCGGTGCACGTTAAAGAACCCCAGGTGGTCGAAATTTCCGGAGCCCTCCACTACGGCGTCTCTCATGGCCTTAGTCGCTTTGGGACGTTAAACCCCATAAACCAAACCAAACCAATATATTGAGCCTTTTTTTTTTGTTTCTTTCAAGTTTAAATTACGAGCTTTTACTTATACTGAGGTAGAATTGTTGGCAAACATGGCAGCAACAATACTATTAAGGAAACGCAACTGCACTTAATCATTGTTTACACTAGGCCTTGCCCATGGATGTTCAGCTGTGCAGGGGAGCACTTCTATGGGTGGAGGCAAATCTTGGTGAGCCCCTGTCCTCACTTTTGAAGGGCTCCCCTGCACAGCTGGAAACCAAACCGAGTGACTGACTGTGTGTGGTCAGCTGCTTGCAGTCTGCAAGAGTAAAACCTGCACTACTCACAGCCGCATGATGTGAAAATTAAAAAATACAAAAGGACTGGGATTTGAGCTCACCTGAATGTGGTATGTTGTGTATGTTATCTAGGCAGCTCATATATTGGTGTAGTGGAAGGTTAATGTGTAGTTTAAATGCTTGGCATTTGAGGCCCACTCTTGGCAGTTCCGTGGTGGGTATCCAGTGTTGCCCCAGTACATGGGCTTCTGTGGGAGCTGTATACTCCTGTTTTTGTATGCGTCTGTATACCACTCTTGGCTGCCAAAATGACTCCATAACTATACCAAAGCAACATTGCGTTATATTCGCTAATTAATCTCTGTAATAAGATGCAAGAAGAAGCCGTGAAATTTGGTTTGGTTGGTTTGGTTTATGGGGGTTTAACGTCCCAAAGTGACTCAGGCTATGAGAGACACCATAGAGGAGGGCTCCAGAAATTCTGACCACGTTGGGGTTCTTTAACATGCACTTGCATCGCACAGTACGTGGGCCTCTAAAATTTCATCTCCATTGAAATGCGACCGCCTGGATTGAACCTGCTTTCTTCGGGTCAGCAGCCAAGCACCATAACCACTAAGCCACCATGGCAGCTCAGTGACACCGATTACATTGCCTTCTATGGGAGCTACTAAAGGTGATTTGGCTCCAGTTTTGATACATGTATCTGTAAAGCAAGAATACTTCTACATTTGTCCTCTGGGATGACTTTTGTCGTGTGCCGCTTCTTTGTGACCAAGGCAAATTTCACAATACAGTAGCAGAGATTTTTTAGGAATCTTGTTTGCTGCACGTTTTTGGTGGCCATGATTGAAAGAAAGATGTGAAATAAGGCAGAAGGATGTTGTGGATGCCACTGCATTAGGTCATGCAATGATGCTCACAGAGGGCTGAGCTTTGGGAAGGGGAAGCAGGCCCCAGGCCTTCATAGTGGCCTCCTTTAGACAGCAGTGCCTGTTATGTTGATTGCACCTCAAGGGAAATATGCGACTATAAAAAATTAAGCAAGCTTTAAGTGTAGGCCTGTGCGAATGGTGGTTTTTTGGCTTGAATCAAATGGTATTGTTCGAATAATTTCAAAGCAGGTATTTCAAACACTTCTGGCACACAAAAAAAGGTTGAAAGGCACAATAGGCATTCTCAGAATCGTATTTTGCAAACACGCAAGGCCATTACTTGAAAAAAAAAAAAAGAAAAGAGAATGTGCTGAAACTTCGTCACACTCGTTGAACCTGTGTCAACGTCCTACAGAAATGGCCATCGGAAATTGGGCGAGTTGACCTACATGTGTAGCCAACTATTTGTCGAGTGTGAGACCTATCTATGAGACCCCCAACTGCTGGTCCTAATTGTGACTGCACCATTGTGCAGCTATTGTTTTTAAATGATGACTTCATGAGCACCTACCTAGGGCGCCACCCTGCGTCAGGCGTTGGAAAGGGACACCCATCTTCATGTGCCTCAGTATAGCTTCCTCATCTGTCAGCTCCCAGCTGAACGTACCGCATGGGCAAAATTACCGTATAAACGTATGTAAGGGCCGCACCTGTGCATAAGCCACATCCTGTTTTCCCGAAGGAAATATTTTAAAAATAAGATCTGCGGAAATACTTAAAAAAAAAAAAAGATCCGTTAAGGGCCGCACCCGAAGGCGGGAATAGCCTTCTAAATGCACGCGCCGTGGCCTCCGTGATCAGCTCCGGCTGTGAGGAACAGTGCATGTGATCGCGGAGGCTGCACATGCGCACAGGAACTTCCAGGTGCTGCCCGCGGATGGCGCCCGAGGCCACGGCTCATCATCATTATCGCCAACTTTTTCCTGCACTAATCTCCGTCACCTCTGCAGTGAGCTCCTGCTGTTCATATCAGCATCAGCAGCATCAGTATCACAAGCTCCAGCTTTTTGTAGCTGTCAAAGGCACAGGAGTCCGGGAGTTATGGCAGTGTGTTAGTTCTCTGTAGTTGTGGCTTTCGTGTGCTGCCATCGAGCGTTGCAGTTTTAGCACAATAGGCAAGCACCTTAATAGCTACATGGCTGGGAGTTTGCTCTCGAACACGGCAAGCATGCGGTGGGCAGGAAATTCGACGTAGCCGAGAAGTGTATCCGACGATGGTGATACCAGAAGGATGCATTAAGGAACACAACCTACAAAAAGCGCGCTTTCTGAGGCAGGCCGTGGAAGTTTCCCGAACTGGAAGAAGAGCTGCTCTGCCATGTGATTGAAGTGCGGAACAACAGCTACACGTTAATAGCGGACATGCTACGCGACTTCTTGTGGGGTGAGCATGCACCAGAGCAGAGCACCAACTCGGAGGGAGTCTGAAGACTCCATGAGTGACGATTGAACGTAGAATAAATGCCGCTCATTCCCTGATTGGTGTGTTTTTACTTAAAAAAAAAGAAATTTTTGCATACATCGTGTGTATGGGATGCACCCTGAAAATTGGCCCTCGAATCTGGAAAAGAAAGTGCAGCCCTTACACACATTTATATGGTATGCGCACATGAAGCAATTCTTTCAGCCAACTTTTTTTTTTCGAATTGCCGGTTGCCAAGTTGGGCATGCGGCCCTTGCACGGGGGCGGCCCTTACGCGAGTGTATATGGTATTTGCACAGGCCTACTCATGTGTCACCACACTGGCCAAAACTGGAGCATTTGCTTTCGGCAACTTAAGCAATGATGGGGCCTTAGACCTAGGCTTGTGCAAATATTCAATGGTTTTGAATATTTTGTGGAATTGTAAAGTCTGTGATGTTTAATTCAATCCAAATGTTTCAGGTATTCTTCCCAAGTGAATAACATTTGTGGATGGAATGCTTGTTTTTGGTTCTTTGTGCGGAATGGAGTAGTGGTGCGTATACAAGCAGCAGCTGAGCGTCGCAATCAAGACCACTAGTGGTGGTCAAAAGTGGGGCAGCTTTCATGCTATCCACTCACATGTGGCTGGGTGGCCAGGCTGACGAAGCCCTCACCCACCAGAACTCCTTCCAGGCATCCTTCGGTAAAGGTGCATCTCCCGCTTACAAGCAAGCCCTTACAGTAGCAGCACAACAGTTCAGCAGGGAAATTAAGTTCAGAAACTCAGTGGGAAGGCGATTGATGTGAAAGCATAATTTACAACCAATAACTGGTTATGTGGACTTGTTGCATCGCATCGTATGATTGCCTGTGCTGTCCTTTTTTTGGCATGTTGAGACTTATAAGTCATGGTGGGGACAAGCTCCAACACAAGGCACTTAATACCCGCTGCTCAGCGGTACCTACCTTCTGAATAGGCCTCCTCTATACATTGGTCAGCTTCCTCAATTTTGAGTGGCCATTTTTGCATAATATGTCGACACAGCCGCAGTGAGGGCAACAAAACTTCAGTGCACTATTTTTTTTACATGGTGGCCCTTTCTTCCCAAAGGATTTCAAGTGCTAGCTTCGCAATTGTTCGAAGGAAATCAGCATTCGCTTTGAATTCACCTTAAACCAAAAAGCCACTGTTCGCACAAGCCTGCTTGGGCCAGTTGCAGAGAAATGTGGTTTTAGCAGATACTGTGCAAGCTTCTCTGCGTCATGGTTGTTGAACAACTTAAAAAAACATTAGAGGCAGGAAGACACACCACAAGCATTGTTTCATTGTAATTAAAAAAATATATGCAATCGGCGTGTCTCTCGGTGTTAAAAAAGTCGGCAATCATATGCAGCAGTTTTCTTTGGGCGAAAACCAGAGGGGACAAAAAGCGTGCTGTTGAAATTTGGCTGAACTAGCACAGTCTGCCTGGTGTATATGCCGATTGGCTGCAGCATCACTGCTGCATGCATCGCTTTTAGCGATCAGCAGATGGCGCACATTTTTTGGCTGGTGTGAAATTTTCTAAATGTCCATGTGCGAGAGCATTACTGGTGCTTTCAGTGCGCTAGCAGCTCTTCATTATCAACCTTTCTCTTTCCGCTGTTTGTCATGTGCAGATGCCACTACTCGTACAGTGAGTGAGTGTCTCCTTTTGCAGGTGCAACTTTTTATACAAGTGCGCTGTCCTCAGGACTTGCCTGGGATCACCGATGTTGACTGGGCCAAGTCCGACAAGCTGGTAGTGGCCACATCTGATGGCTGCATCCGCATCATGGACATGGAAATGAAAAGCTGCTCATCCCCTGTTCGCGACCACCTTCAGTCTGACCGTGAGCTTTCCTCGCTGTGCACCATCATGTAGATAGCCACTGGTGTCAGCTTTTGTGTTGATTGAAAAGGCGTTTTGTGAGCATTGTTCTGTCTAGCTTCGGTTATGGGAACCTGCGATGGAGTTTCCCTGCCTACCACTGGCGCCGCCTAGTGGTCATCGCCGCACTGTACGGTGCAGCTACCACAGTTAGAAGTGTTAGGAGAAGGTAAGTGACGCCAACCAAGTAAAATACAGGAAAAACATGATGTTTCGGGACCGGCTCGGCCCCTTCTTCACGGTGTTACTACGGGCGAGTGCAGCTTGGCTTTTTAAGCCCCTGCGTGGAGGACCTCCGGGTCAATGGCCGCAGCCCATGGACGTAGGATGAGGGGAGTGTCCCCAGGGAACGATTAACATTCTCTCGTCTTTGCTGAATGTGCCACGACTCGAGTAGAAGCCTCCTGCGTGGGTTAGCTTCCGTTTCCAATACAATGGTGCTGTCGAAGTCAATTGGGTGGTCACACCCTTCGCAGTGTTCGGCCACGGTGCTGCGTTGACGATTCATGTGACGGGCGTCTGCTTTGTGTTGGCTCATCCTTTCAGCGAAGTTCTTCGTTTCCCCTATGTACGACGCCGGGCAGACGAAACACGGAATTTCGTACACGACGCCCTGGGCCTGTTCTCTGGGTTGCCGGTTTTTTTGTGCGGGGGAGAAGGCGACCGATAGTGCTGGTCGGTTTGTGCGTTGCCAGCACCCCTTCTTTTCCGAGAATGCGAGCCAGCGTCTCGCTCACGCCTCTCACGTACGGGATGCAAACACGTTTTCGCTTCTGGCGCGCGCCTGAGGAAATAATAGATCGGATTTTGTTTTGCCTTTCTTGTTTCCTGATAATGCGCCGGATGAATGAGCTTGGGTAGCCGTTCTTTTGGAGGTCAGAAATGACTCGGTTCTTCTCCTTCGTTTTTTCTTCACGTGAGGAACATATGGAGTCGGCTCTCTTCAGTAATGATGTAACGACAGATGCTTTGTGCGGGATGGGATGGTTCGAATCGAAATGTAGGTACCGTCCTGTGTGGGTTGGCTTTCTGTGTACCACGGTGGAAGAATAAGCTAGGTGTCGGAACGGCGGCCGCTGTACGTGGAGCGACCGTGTCGCGCCACTCGTGCATGCTTTGGCCGCTCGCCGACAGATGGCGCGAGGGCAATTGGGGCCATCGGTAGCGCCGCTGGCACTTGTCACAGCACATTCGGGCGCTTGTTTTCCATGAGTCGTTTGCACGTTGCGTTCTTGACAGACATGCATACGTGAGTGCAATGGGGAAAAAGTGCTTCGTTCCACGCTGCACAATGGGTTACAAAAGCTGTACCGAGAAACTGTCTCTCTTTTCTGCTCCGAAAGATGAAGAACGCTTGAACCTGTGGCGTCGAGCTATACCAAGGAAGGATCGCGTCCTTCAAGCGAGTGACCACGTTTGCGAAAAGCACTTCGAGCCCCACTTTGTGTCGAAGACCTGGACAGCGGAATACGAAGGGCAAGTCTTGGTTAGTGCTCCACGAAAGGCATCACTAGCGAGCGATGCTGTCCCAACAAAGTTTCCCGACTGCCCTACTTACCTGTCGAAAACTCTGAAAACAAGAAAGCGGCCTGCGGAAAGACAACCATTGTTGCAATCGAAAAAACGAGGCATTTCGTCAGTTGACCGTAACCAGCAAGAGGCCGGCAGGAACGACAGTAATGCCGCTAACGGAAGCCCGCCCCAAGTGTCTGCAACTGCACTGGACCATGACATGGATTCGGCTGAAGTGTAAACGTGCGAGGAAATGCCTCAGTCTGATGGTCCCAGCTCGTCACTGGAATCTTCATGCAATCCGTTCGCAAGTCTGTTCACCGACCTGCCCCGGTCGTTTCTTCCGTCGAATACGTGGGGATACCATTTGCTTGATATGAGTGAAGTGAAAAGTGTGGTGTTCTCCGAGCTGCAGCGCGCCAAATATCCTCTCGGCTGTTTGCTATCAGATGCGTACCAGCCACTAGCAAGCCCTTCGCCTTCATTGGTAACTGTAAAATGTGTTGAAATTTATGAAAATATGCTGGCGAGAATAGCCATCATGGGTAGGCCAGTTTCCATGGCAGACCTTTGCTATGAAGGTACATTATCAACTGTGGATGACATTAAGGTCTTGTTAGAGCATGTTGATAAGATAAAGCTGTGCAGTGGTGGACCTAGCACTCTGGAGTACCCGCATGCTCAAACAAAATGTGCGTACATTGACAGCAGTCAGAAGTGGCGCCACAAGAGATGCTGTATAGTTCTTGACTCGACCGACTCGAATTCATCAGTATGTGACAAATGTTTGGGTCTTGCCAACGTCCTGCGAATGCACAAGAAAAGAACGGAGGAAAGAAAGCGCAGGCTTAGGCCTGCAGGTGTGCGTCTGTTGCCTTCACACCAAAGCAACTACTAAGTTGCAGCATTGCGTCGGGCAAATTATGCCCTCAAACGTTCAAAAAACCGTCTCCTGAACCGATTTAAGAAACTGTCGGCGGATCTTACTGAAGCTCGTAGCCAGATGCAGAAAATGACCGAAGAAGAACTGGACGAGAAGCTATGCAAAGCTGATCTCCCTGGCGCTCAACTGACAGTTGTAAAAGAGTGCGTAGCGGCAGCTAAGTTTGCAAACAAAAAAAACCGTCGCTACACGGAGGAGTGGCTTCTGACGTGTTTGCTGCTGCATATACGCAGTCCATCTGCTTATTCCTTTCTCCGAGATAATGATGTGCTCCCCCTCCCTTGTGTTACTACAGTGCGCAAGTACTTGAGTATGATAAGGGTTAAGTGCGGTTTTGACATGAGATTTTTTGCAGCTTTGAAGAAAAAGATGACCTCTAAGGACGAGTTCCAACGTCACGGCATACTTGTATTCGACGAAATGCGCGTTCGAAAGGAAATGCGAGTGCACTCGAAGTCGATGACCTACAGTGGCTTCACTGATTATGGGAATCCGTCAGAGACTCACGACGACCTCGCTGACCATGGACTTGTATTCACCTTTCGTTCATTTGGTGACAAGTACTCTCAGCCGATAGCAGTGTTTGCCAGCAAGGGTCCCACAAAGGGAGCTGTACTGGCACAGCTCGTTCTAAAAGCAATTTTTTTGCTTGAAGAAGCGGGTGCTTTTGTTGACGCTGTTGTTTGTGATGGTGCAAGTACGAACCGTGCAATGTGGAAGGAATTCGGAGTCGGCGGAGCTTTGCAGAGTACCAGGATTTACTTCTCGCATCCATGTGACGAAAAACGCAATGTATATGTTTTTTCGGATGCTCCTCATCTTATCAAATGTGTTCGGAACCGTTTACACGCACAGAAAGTGTTGTGGGTAAATGAGGGTCGTGTTCAGTGGGCACATTTTGACAGACTCTTTCTGGAAGATTCAAAACAGCAGGGGAACTTACGTGTTTGCCCTAAGTTGACTATGTCGCACATCAACCCTTCAAATACCGAGAAAATGAGGGTGAAGCTGGCCACTCAGTTGTTCAGCTTGAGTGTAGCGAAAGGCTTAGAATTCTACTCCAAGAGAGGCACAAAGGGACTAGAAAATGTTAAGGCAACCGTAGAGTTCACGCTAAGGCTTAACAATCTGTTTGATGCTCTGAACCGAAATCATCCAAAGGAGGGCATTACTGTTGGAAGCAGAGATCTAAGGGTCCTGGCATCATCGCTGCATTGGTTAAATAAATGGGAAAAAGACGTAGTATCAGGAAAAATATCAAGAGCAAGTTTCCTAACTGAGCAAACAGCTGAAGGCCTCCGTGTGACTATTTTGTCCACTTTGGAACTATCGAGGCACCTGCTAAAAGAGTGTGGTTTCAAATACGTCTTAACAGCGAAATTTAACCAAGACGTGTTGGAACGCTTCTTTGGCGTTATCCGACAGGCTGCTGGTCAAAATGACCACCCATCTATGCCAACATTTCTGCAACTCTACAACATGTTGTCAGTTTACAGTTTGATTAAGCCTCCAAAATTTGGAAATTGTGAAGCTGAAAAGCAGGAATCTGGTGCGCCTGTGATAACGCTGAAAGACCTAACACTTGCTTTTGACGACAGCGTGAAGACAGAAGGGCACCGTGAGCTACTGAAACAGAAGCTAGATGGCCTGGTTGCTTCTGAAGTGGAAGTTGACGATGTGTTCAACCACTTGCCTGAAGCACCAGCCACAGTAGACTGCATAATTTATTACCTAGCAGGTTTTATATGCCGCAAGTACTTGAAAGGCACAACTTGTACACAATGCCGTGACGGGTTATTAGAAGAAAGTGCCCTTCATCATCAGCCTGAAAGTAGCCTTGTTCTCTGCAAAACCAGGGGCGGCCTTTTACACCCAAAGCGAAGTCTCTTTCAATTGCTCCATGCTACTGAGATGGAATTTCAGAAGCACGCTGCTCTCATAAATGGCTATGAATTAACCATAGACAACATGCTTGATAAGTACAAGTTTCAATTCCCCTGTTCCGACCATAAAGAAGAAGTTATGGCTTCTGTGCTGCACAATTATGTAGCCATGAGAATGAGGCAGTTTTGCAAACAACAGAAAGCTGATGCGAAACGCAAGACACAGGAGCTGCGTAAGCTGTCCAAGCTTCAGTAGGCAAAAACTGAGTTTTACTTTTTGTAACTGTAATGACGGGAGTCATGAACGCATTCGGGCGCGCGAAATATGTATGTCTTTATTGTTTTTTTATCATGAATATTTGTTCAAAAAATGAGTTCATCGCCTATGCTCTGGTACATGCCAAATAAATGACAAGCCGTACAGCACCTTGGTGTTTTTACGCTTTTTTTATTGATATGACCTCTAACTCTGGTTTCTAAAATACACGTCTTTCGAGGGGCCGCATTAAGGAAATTCTTTTACATTTCTTGACGGGAGGAAATAAAATTATTTCATCATTTACATCACACTACGATATGCCTGCAAATACGTTGCCACCACTCGTTACGCTAGTTCTCGCGCTGACGTTTTAGCTTCCCATGATGTTAAGGTACGTGGGACAGGTGTCATAGCCACTAATATCTTACAGATTGCGGCGGTGGTGCGGACAGTGATAAAAAACTAAGGTGACACTTAAGCTACGCCGTTAAGGGTATGACGCGCTGTTTGGTTGACGCATAGCGTTTCACACAGACGGATGTTGTTTTCAAATTTTATATTTATTTTGTTATTTTATTTAGTCTTTAATTTCTTTATCAGCAAACATTGCCTTTCCATTCTGATCATTTTGACGCCTTTGAAGCCTCAATTTGTCATTTTTAAAATTTTTCATTTCTCTAATTAATCAATCAATTACAATGATTCCATTAACTCGTCATCGCCTGTCACACACCAATCAATCATCGATCACAAGAACTACAAATTACCATGACAGGATTTTTTTTACGCAGCCCCTGAATATTTTCGACACGCGGTGAATGAGCGCAAGCCCTGCAAAGCTCTCGTTATGCGCGTAATCTCGTGAAACATAAGCTTTAGTGATTGGAAACAAGTTTCAGAGTCAGCCTTATCTAATATGCGCGTTGCCTCCAAAATAGGAACATAATTCGTGCGTTTTATCAACGGTTTCCACGCCCTGATCGAATCCCGTCCAGCTCATACGCTTGAAAATAAAGGCCCCAGTCCCTGTGGCGCCATCTGCCGAGGGCGACGCGAGGCATGCACAACTTTTTCGCCGCTTGGACGACCTCGTCCAGCCACATAGCTTATTCTTCCACCGTGCTGTGTACCGAGAACCGCAGGCCTTTGTCGTGCCTTGTAAGTAGGACATCCAGAAAAGGCAGGCTGCCCTGCTGTTCATGTTCAACAGTAAATTGTATGGCCGGTTCAACTGAATTTAAATGACTCTGGAGGTTTTCTATCTCTGAGGTTTTCACCACACAAAAGCAGTCGTCTACATAACGGAGGAATAACTTTGGCTTGGGATTAAAGGAGGAGAGGGCCCGGCTTTCGACGTCTTCCATGATTAGGTTAGCCACTGTGACTGAAATCGATGTCCCCATAGCAGTTCCGGTTGTTTGCTTGAAAAATTCTCCGTTGTAGGTGAAAAAGATACTGCGCAGACAGATGTCGAGAAGGCGACATACCTCATCGACGTTGAGTGGAGTTCTCTCGTGAAGCGTTTGGTCGTTTTCGAGTGCGCGGCGAGCAACAGACACAGCAAGGGGAACCGGTACGCAGGTAAATAACGACACCACGTCAAACGAGACTAAGCTTTCGTCTTCCTCCACGGTAAGGTTCGAGACAAGTTGGACGAAATGCCGCGAATTCTGTACATGCGTGGGTGTTCTGCCGGCGAGCGGCGCCAGTACCTTGTGAAGGTAGTCCAAGAGACGTCGCAGAGGAGACAGGGTGAAGTCTACAATTGGCCGAAGGGGGACGCCCGGTTTGTGAATTTTAGGTAGCCCGTAAAAGCCTGGAGCTGAGCCGTTTCTGGAGATGAGGCGGAGGTAACGCCATTTGAAATCAGGGTGCCGCTTGAATATCTCTGCCAGGGTTTTGTTGAGTGTTGCCTGAGTGTTTGAAGTCGGATCCTTGCGAACCTTCTCGTACTCCCCACTGCTCAAAAGGGCTGACGCCTTCTCCTCGTAGTCGCGTCGGTCCATCACCACTGTAGAGTTGCCCTTGTCTGCCGGGAGGATGACGATGTCGGTGTCGTCCCCGAGACCGCGTAGGACTTTTTGTTCCAGTTGAGACAGATTGCTCGGAAATTTGGGGGGTACCTTGGCGATGACACCAATTGCTTTCGGGCGGACCTCTTCTTTGATGTGTGGCTCCAGGTGCTGGATCGCGTCCTCAACAGCCGCGACTAGTTTTGGGAGGGCGGGAACAGATGATATGTTGAACCCATGTCCTTTTGCGAGAACAGAGGATTCGGGTGGTGTTAAGAGACGGGAGGAGAGGTTCTTTACAAAGCCGGAGTTATGGGGGTCAGGCTGTTTCTTCTGCCGCTGCTGTAGGGCAAACAACTTCTTGTTTTGACACGCGCGATGTTTGTTGGCTGCAGTGGAGGCCGCTTCCATGGCAAAGGCGTCCACCCGCAGGAAGAGCTCAGGCATCCTGTGTTCTAGTTGGCGGCGGGCGAAGAACCGGTCCAGCTCCTTTTTGCGGAGAACGGAATGGCACTCGTGTATCTGCGCACTTAATAACTGCTGTTCCGTTTTGGACACCAGCCGTAGGCCTTCTGCGGTGGTTACAGGGCGCTTTAGGCGAAGGCTCACGGGTATAAGGGGGACCGAAAAACTCATCATCATACCATGGCATTTGCAAGTGCCGCATTGCAGAGGGCTACGATGAGAGTGTTTTGTACTTGTTTCCATCGTGGCCATGCGATAAAGAGCGGCTACAAAGGTTAATTCAGGCGGTTGAACGAGTACGGCAAATTTGCACGGCTCATTTGTTTGTTTCATTGTCATGCAAGCTTTATTTTGCTTAAGGGGGGACATCAGCCTTTGAGAAAAAATTTTTAAAATTGAAGTTATAGTCATGAAAATTTGTAGCTAGTACATATATTTCAGCATGCTGATCTCAAATATGAAATTCGTTTCTACAATTTTTTTTTTCTTTCAGTTGTATGTAGTTTTTTATGAAAGAGCTTCTGACAGGGTTTTAGGGAAAACTGCTGTATAGATGCTCATAATCTGTATGTTGCTAGATTCTACAAGGATCAAGGAGTGCAACAAGGGCAATAGCATGTTTCTAGCTCTTCTAGTTCAAAAGTTGTGATAATTCAAAGTTGTGGTTGAAGAACTGAAATTTTAGTTAAGATTAATTTTAGCAGATAACAAATTTGCGTTTACACCTGGCTACCATCTGAAACCCTTATTGCAATTCCACCTATTTAGCTACTAAACGACACAAAAGTTACCAAAATCTGATGAGCAGAAGCTGAGATAGGCTTGTCAGTAGTAGATTGCCATCTGACGAAAATAATCAAACTGAGAAAATTGCAAAAAACGAAATACAATGCTTTCAATGCTTTCTTTATGCACAGTTATGCAGAAAAAGTAGCATGCAGCTTCAGAATGCCCCAGGCGAGTAATGTTCATCAGTTTTTCTGTGATGATGTGCGGCAGAGATGAAGCAGGCTGAGGCTGCGCGCGTTCGCTCAAAGCTCAGCGAGAGTCCTTCTCCTGTGCCCTCTGGCTGGTTTGGTTTCACTCGAAGAATGCGTGACGCAGCCTCCTGTGTCCCAGAGTTAAATCGCATGACTGCCTCAGCAACAGTCGCTTCAAGGGATATCAGCGAAGCATGCTTCGTCTTGGGCACCAAGGACCAGATCACTGAATGCAGGGCTTCATTTGCGTTTGTCCTCGCTGGCATCTGCTGAGTAAGTCTTTGTGAGCAAGGCGCTTGTACACAAGTAGCAATGCTTGGCTGATGTAGTCGGGCAGGCTGTAGCGGTGGCTGCTCTACCCTTGCTATGGGAGCATTATGTTTGCACCATGAGTTGGGCTCTTGTCGGTCGACGGCACATGATAATATGTGGCCATTACTGCCTGATGCATTTGCTCGACATCGCCTGCATTGGATTTTAGTGCCCAACCATAGTAATTGCTGAGTTCAGTTATAAGGCCTGCGGTCAGTCGATCTTTACCACTCACGCTTTCACAATCCTCCGTTTTGTGCTTTTGCACAAGATTGCGCAAAGCACTGCTCATCCGCTTTTGTACATGATTCGTAGAATCTTCTTTTTCAACTGGTATAAAACCATATAGATTTTCTTCCTGTACCGCACGAAAATACTTGCTGTCTCCATCGCAGAGCATTGTGGTGTAGCCATGCTGCCCGAGCGATCGTAGGAAGAGCATCAGAGCTTCAACCACCTCCATCTGCCCCGATTCTGAGTTTGTATTCTTTTGGCATACATGCTGGGCCTTCCATGCGTTGTACTGGGGGTCCTCCTGTTTAGTTGCATTTTTGCAGCCAAGGCAGTAGTTGCACAGCACTACATAGTTTAATACGTAACCTGAAGAAAGCTCTATGACAGAACCCACGCCAATGTGGGACTGGTGCCTTCTCGTCATCCATGTTCCATCAAAACAGGCTGCGATATTTCCGGCCTTACTGAAATTGAGTTCTCTGTAAAGTTCTTTCACTGAGGAAGCATAATCAGTCAGCACACTTTCAGCAGATAGCATCGCGATGGGCTTCAACTTGGATTCGAGGTGTGCTCGATAGGTATTGTTGTGAAGGCCCCTATGGGAGATTCCCACGGTTGAAAAAAAGTCATTCAGTTAGCGCAGCCCGGGCAGCAAAAATGTTTACCTGGAAGGGATTGCACTTCGCGCTCCCAGGTAGACGCTGGGAACTCCACTTGTGCATGACATCGGTGCAAAAAGAACACTGCAAGCACAACTGTACAGCAACACCGTATTCGCGAGTGCTTTTCTCGAAGCTGTCGGTTGATTGCTGATGCCTCTCAGTGCGAAGAGTCGGGAGCTTGCGCTCGGTCGCAGATATAGATGATGGCTTCAGGCGTCAGCTTGTTCTTGTAGCCGCTCGAAGTCTTGGGGTGTTGACGCGCGTTCGTTGATGGTGCCCACTGCATAATTGGCTGTGGAGGCGCCCGTCGCAACACTTTCAACTGTCTCGCTTCGATCACCTGCTTTGAGAGCGCCCGGACGACCTTCCACTGCATACTTTTGCTTCATTTTGAAAACCTATCACTCGCCAAGAAATTGAAGAACAACACAGTAAAAAACAAATGACGTTTCGGGACCCCTACGGACCCCTTGTTCACATATGAAAACAAAATCAATCAATCAATCAATTTTATTTCCTTAAAGACCCCTTTTCAGGGGCATTACATAAGGGGTGGGTACAACGTTTGGTGCGACAAAGTAATCATGCGTTATGATGATGACAAAAAGGTGTTAGCTCTGCGTGCGAAGTTCGCGGGACAGGTTATTGTTGCAATGTCAGCGGGAAGGCCATTCCAGTCCGCGGCGGTGCGTGAAAAAAATGAAGCTGCGAAGGTGACTGTGCGTGCACGTGGACGGCTGATCTGGAGTTGATGGAGAGTGCGGTGAGATATGCGTGCCGGAGGGACCATGTAGGGTGCAGTTCGTAGATGGCTGTAAAAGAACTTGTGAAATAATAAAAGACTGGCTGTGCGGCGGCGCACCTCGAGTGGCTGTATGCCTGAAAGCGATTTCAGATATGTAACACTCGTGCTGTAATGATATGAAGAATGAATAAATCTGACTGCGCGGTTTTGCAAAATTTCTAATGCGTTGGTTAGATAAGCTTGATGTGGATGCCAAATGGGTGATGCGTATTCTAATTTCGATTTCACAAGTGTTTCGTAAGCTAATAACCTAACATGCATGGGCGCATCGTGTAGATGACGTTTTAGAAAACCAAGGGATTTGTTAGCTGAAGAAATGATGTTAGTTATATGCGTTTTCCAGGAGAGGTCAGCGCACAAAGTTACGCCTAAATATTTGTATGATTCTACTGGCAGCACGGGAACGGAGTCTATGTGATAGAAGGGCACGAGCGGGTTACGGCGGCGATGAAAAGAGAGTACGTTGCATTTGTGAGGGTTAAGCTCCATTAGCCAAATTTTACACCAATCCCGAATCTTGTTAAGGTTGTTTTGGAGAGATAATTGATCAGAATTGTTATTAACTGCTTCATAAATAACACAATCGTCAGCAAACATGCGAATTTTACAAGACACATGCGAGGGCAAATCATTTATGTATATTAAAAACAAAAGGGGACCTAGTACGGAACCTTGAGGGACGCCAGATGTTATAGGAAGGAAGCTGGAAGTGTGTTCATTTACAAAGACGGACTGAGTGCGGTTAGTTAGGAATTCTTTAATCCATGCAACAACATTAGGATCGATATTAAGGTTAGATAACTTGTACAACAGGCGTTGTACAGATAACTTGTACAACGGATCGGCCGTGTTTATAAGAGTGAAGGTCACTGTAATGAGCATGCGTATGCTGCAGGCATGGGCCCACGTGTCCGATTAAGTGTGTGCGAAGTTGATTGGATGTGGAATGACTCTAGGAGTAGACGGGATGATAATGATTTCTTGGTGGATATGATACTGGCTGCGCCCCAGGCAATAATGGGACCAGTGCTTTTATGGTGATCTGCCAAGGCGTTTTCCATGGTGCGCCCCTTGGCAGCGTCATTTTTATGCTCCCTGAGCCATCTTCTGTAATCTCCAATTTCATTTCATTTCATTTTATTACCTTAAAGACCCCTCGAGGGGTATTACATAAGGGGTGGGAGGAGCAGAAAAGGTAAAAGACAATGCAATTTGTGATCATGTACAAAAAATGTTTAGATTACTAGCAAAAGTTGAAGGACAGGTGATGTCGACGATATGCTGGGGAAGGCCGTTCCAATCTTTAGCTGCACGTGGGAAGAAGGAGGCTGAAAAAGTAACAGTTCGGGCACATGGGCGAAAAACTTAAAGTGTGTGGCTAGTGCGGTGAGAAATGTATGATGCTGGCGTGATGTAAGGGGCGTGGTACAGTGATAGCGTGGCTATGCAACGACGAACGGAAAGAGGCAATAGTGCTGATTTAGTTTTTAGGGCTGAAACACTGACGTCGTAGGAGTAAGAAGAATGGATGAACCTTGTTGCGCGGTTTTGAACGGCTTCTGGATCGTTTACGAGGTTAATATGATGCGGGTCCCATACGGCGGATGCATATTCAAGTTTAGGTCTAATGAGTGACTTGTAGGTGAGCAATTTCACGTGATGTGAGGTGAGGCGAAGGTGACGTTTAAGAAATCCCAGAGTTTTGTTAGCAGATGATGTCACGTTAGCAACATGTGCATTCCATGTTAGGTCATTAGATAATGTGACGCCTAAGTATTTGAAAGATGATACAGATTCTACGGACTCGTTAGCGATTTTGTATTGGAAGGCATGACTCTTTTTGTGACGGGTAATGGAAAGAAGCTTGCATTTGCTAGGGTTGAGGGTCATAACCCAATCTGCGCACCACTGTTCAGTTTGGTTAAGGTCCTGCTGGAGGGCTTCTTGATCAGTTATGTTTGTTACTTGGCGGTAAATTACACAGTCGTCAGCGAACATTCGAATTTGGCGGGATACATACTGTGGGAGATTGTTAATATATATTAAAAACAATAGGGGTGCAAGAACGGAGCCTTGTGGGACACCGGATGTTACAGGGAGAGGGTTGGGAGACTGGTTATTTGCAATGACTGACTGAAAGCGATTTGTTAAGGAGGCCTTGATCCAGTTTAGCACGTTAGGATGTAGGTTTAGAATAGAAAGCTTTTGTATTAATCGTTGATGTGGAACTTTATCAAATGCTTTAGCGAAATCCAGAAAGATAGCGTCAACTTGAAGGTTAGCGTCCAGGTCAGCATGTAAGTCGTTGAGGAACATGGCTAGTTGTGTTTCGCATGAATACCCCTTGCGGAAACCGTGCTGGGATGGATGGAAGAAATTGTTAGTGTCTAAGAAGTCCATTACCTGAGAGTATATGACATGTTCCATGATCTTGCAGGGGACGCTGGTTAGAGAAATAGGACGGTAGTTCAGAGGGGAATTTTTGTCACCTGATTTGTAGAGTGGAACGACCTTCCCAACTTTCCAGTTTTCCGGAATGAGACCTGTAGAGAGTGATTGCGAAAGCAATAATTCAAGATATACTGCACTAATACATTTTGTGTTTTTTAGTAGTTTAGTGTTTATCTCGTCGATGCCGGCTGACAAGGAAAGTTTCATTTTCTCAATTAAAGATGAGATGCCTATTGAAAAAAAAGTTATTGCGTCCAACTGACGAGAACGCCGTATTGAAGATGTTAGCGCATTCTGTGTCGGAGGCTTGAATACCGGATGCGTGAGTGAGAGTGATTGAGTGTGATGGTGCGGGATTGATGATGCGCCAAAATTTTTTGGGGTTATCACATAGCATGCGCGGTAGGTCGCTGTTAAAAAATGAGTGTTTAGCGTTGGTGACGGAAGTCAAGTATTCTTTTTTGGCTGAAAAGTATTTTTCCCACGCTTCGGAATTGCTTTTAAATTTGGCAGTGCGAAAAAGCCGCTTCTTTTTATCTCAAGTCTTTTTAGTGTCTTAGAAAACCAGGTTTTAGAGTGATTTTCACGAAAAGTTATTCTAGGGATATATTTTTGTGTTAGTTCATGAAGTTTATCTTTAAATATTAGCCAATTCTCGTTGACAGATCTCTGGTTAAAACCGGCTTCAAAGAGTGGGAAAAAAATGCTCAGTTCATGATTAATGGCATTGTAGTTACCCTTGTCATACAGGGTGATTGTTTTCTTTTGTGTTTCATGGCGCTCGGTGTGGAAGGAAAAATCTGCTTGAATGACTTTATGGTCGCTAATGGGCTCTAAGTATGTAATGCATGACAAACTGTCAGGATGAGAGCTTAGTATTAAGTCTAAAATGTTGCTCGAATCGCCTGCGATGCGTGTTGGGCTGGTTACTAGTTGGTAAAGATTAAAGTTCAAACAAACATCTAGAAAATCCCTTGATTCTGCACCGATTGGATGTGAATGAGAACGGTTGAGCCAGTTTATTCCTGGATAATTAAAATCACCAAACAGAAGAATATGCGCGTTCAGATAAGATGTCATGAGCTGGTTTAGCATATTGTTGAGTTCACGAGAAAAGTTTGGGCTAGCATGCGGAGGCCTATAACACATGCCGATTATGACTGAATGCGGTGAAGTACGGCACAAAAGCCGCAGTATCTCTAAGTTGGATGGGAGACGGATGGGTGAACAAGATAATTCCGGTTCAGCAGCAATCAGTACGCCACCCCCTCGAGAATCTGTGCGGTCCTTTCGATAAACTGAAAAATTTGGCAAATCGGCAATAACTTCAGCATCAGTGATATCATTAGTAAGCCAGGTTTCAGTTAATAACAGCATACTGCTGTTAGATAATGTGACTAAGCTAGACACGTGTTCTCGTTTCGGCATAAGACTGCGAATATTAGTGTAGGTTACAGAGAACGAAAGATGATTACTTGGTAAAGTACGGGGACGGGTATTGATTACATTTGGGGGAGGTAACCGCTATGGTATCTCTTTAACCATCTGTGATGAGATATCGTACATGTAACGCTTAGTACCAATGTGCAATGTCTTGTAGCGAAGTGAAAATTTAACTTTTTTTGATTTGGCGAATGCTACAAGGTGGCAACGCGCGGTTTGGACAGAACGAGAGAGGTCTTCGCCGATGCTGTAGGATGTATTCTTTAGTTTCCGGGCATTTTTTTAGTTTAGTTTTGTAGGACGTGAATTTGGTTATTATTGGGCGGCAGCGGTCGTCAGAGTGGCGTCCAAGGCGATGTGCGCGTTCTATTTCTTTAGGGTCGATTGATATGTTAAGGCGATCCTGGCAGTGACGAATGATTATTTCTTCAGCCTCAGCTGAAGAAATGTTTCGGTCGCATTAGTGTCTGCAAGGCCATAAAATATTAGATTATTCCGCCGCGATCGATTTTCGGCGTCGTCTAGGCGTGTTTCTAGTGCAGAGACTAAGCAGGCTGTCTGGGTGGCGTTAGTTCGGACAGTATCAAGGTCTGTTTGTAAGGTTTTTAGGGTTTGGTAGTGGTTCTCGAGATCAGTCATTCTTTCGCTCAGATTGGAGATGGTTTGGTTTGTCGTTAGTAGTTGGTTTTTTAGTTCACCCACATCGGCGATGAGTTGAGATTAACTGGCTGAAATTTTTTGCAGCTCGGCAAGAATGGTGACAGAATCAGGACCGGGGTTAGTTTCAATATCACCGGATAACAACAACAGAAGGGAGCGGGCAAAATCGGCAACGATAGCTCTCAGACACTGTGGGCTTGGTAGCTGCACTAAGAAGTAGTTACTAGTTTTCTTTGCGAAAAGGCTGCATTGTTCACCAACCTGCATTGTCAGGAAGAGCGGATTAGTGGTCTTTGCCATGGGACAGCCACCAAGCCCAGTGTCGTTGACGGATGCTGCGGTTTTATACTTGAAGATGATGATGTCGACTGTGATGGGGCGATCCAGGAGGCAGCGAGGGTTGGGCAGATCCGTGGCGGCGTGTCGACGGCAGCGGTGACGTTGACGTAGCCAGCCTCAAATCCGCCGCAGCCAAGATTAATCGCAGGTAGGGATGACGAACCCGACTGCGCAGTTGTCAGGCCAGGCAGAAATGTGACGATGATCGTGACAAGCACCTGCATTGTCAGGAAGAGCAGATTAGTGGTCTTTGCCATGGCACAGCCACCAAGCCCGCCGATGTAGGCTGCGTCGCAATCCTGGCAAGGAATCTTGTATACAACCCCGGGGTATCTAGTGCTTTCTAACTTGTGTTTCACAGGAGTTCTACAGGGAGATGTTTGGAACTGTCAATTTCGGTCACTTGCGCCAACCTTGCCTTGGAAACCATCTGAACTCCATCCATCCAGTTTACTATGGAAGAGGAGAGTTCCGGTCGCATTGCCTTTCTCGATGTTTTGGTACAGCGCACATCGAACGGCCTCGTGACGTCGGTCTACCGGAAAGCCACACATACAGGCCAATACCTGAACTTTGCCTCTGGGCATCCGGTTGGACACAAGCGCTCTGTGGCATCAAAGAAGAAAAAAGGATAAAAGAAGAACTCTCTAGAAACGGCTACCCAAGGCAAATTCTAAACTCGCAGCAAAGCCGATGTTCAAATCCACCCATGGCACCGAAGAAAGAGCGGAAGCGAGCCGTTATTCCCTACACGGTTGGTGTGAGCGAAACACTGGCAAGAATCTTCAGCGATTACGATATTCAAATCTGTCACGTGCCTACAAACAAGCTCAGACAGCAACTTGTGCGACTGAAACACAAGTTAGAAAGCACTAGATACCCCGGGGTTGTATACAAGATTCCTTGCCAGGATTGCGACGCAGCCTACATCGGCGAAATTGGAGATTACAGAAGACGGCTCAGGGAGCATAAAAATGACGCTGCCAAGGGGCGCACCGAGGAAAACGCCTTGGCAGATCACCATAAAAGCACCGGTCCCATTATTGCCTGGGACGCAGCCAGTATCATATCCACCGAGAAATCATTATCATCCCGCCTACTCCTAGAGTCATTCCACATCCAATCAACTCCGCACACACTTAATCGGACACGTGGGCCCATACCTGCAGCATACGCATGCATACTCGGCTCAGTTCAGTTGAATCCAAATTGTCAAGCTTCGATTCCTGTCGGGATGACATATCCTCATTGACAGTTACTACCGACGCCCTAAAACAAGAAAATGAAGCATTGAAAGCCAGATTGAATGCTCTTGAGGATAGATCCCGGAGGGACAATCTGGTGTTTTTCGGTATTCCAGATGTGGCAGGTGAAACATGGAAGGAATCCGAAGATAAAATTAGGAATGTGCTTCTTCAGGAATCGTTGTTAGATACTGCTACCAGTGATATCTCCCGAGCACATCGGATTGGTATAGCTAAGCCAGATAAAACTAGGCCAATTGTTGTTAAATTTACAAACTATAAATCAAAGGAGAAAGTGCTTAGCTTTAAATCAAAGTTGAAAGAGTCCGACGTTGTAGTCTCTGAAGACTTCTGCCCAGCCACTTTACACGCTAGGAAAAAACTAATCGAATTTGCTAAGCAAACCACGCCAGGAAAATTGTTTAAGCTTCGCTACAACAAGCTTCTCTTAAACAACAAATGTTACGTGTACTGTCCAGTCACCAGTAGTGTCAGAGAACAAAGTAGCACACATGCTTCGGCTGCACAGATTGCAAACTCTCGTACTGATTCTACTGATTCTATTGATTCTTCATAGCTAACAGATAAATCGCACAAACGACCACAAGGGCCTAATAACGTCACTGTCCTTTTCACGAACATACGCAGTGCGATTAGAAATCGCTATGAACTGTCCTCCGCTACTGACACTACTTGCGCTGATATCGTTATCTTAACAGAAACGTGGCTAAGTGATTCCGTTCGAAACGAAGAAATCTTTTGCACTAAAAAACGCTTTTCGGTATTTCGCTGTGATCGTTCTTTTCGGCGAGGGGGTGGGGTACTGATTGCTGTTTCTGAAGACTTGAAATGCTTGCCGTTCGATGTTGCCACTCCGCTCGAATTCACTTGTGTTCAAATCACAGTTGGTCTTCAAAAGCTAGTATTTTGTGCTTGTTATCGACCGCCGTTGAGTCCTTCCGGGTTTTGCGAAGATCTTCACGACACCCTAAACATTATTACCACTACATTTCCCAATCTTCCTATTCTTTTATTTGGCGATTTTAACTTTCCTGATATTAACTGGACATGCACCACGTTTAGCCCAAGAGCCAGTACTTCAGAATCATCAAATTTTATATCGGTCTGCTCCGACTTTTGTTTAACACAGGTAATTACTCAGCCAACAAGACTGACAGATTCCACATCCAATACATTGGACCTATTGCTAACAAATGCGCCACATTTAGTTTCCAACATTAATTACTTGCCAGGAATAAGTGACCATTCTCTACTTGCAGTCGAATTGAACTTACCGTCATTCAAAATGCGAAGTAAAAAGAAAGTTATATACAATTACGGCAAGGCTAATTTCTCAGCTATAAATGAGGCCCTTGAGCATTTTCTCGACAGTTTTCTAACAAACTTCGATCAACGTTCAGTCGACATTAATTGGTGTTTGTTTAGGGATAAACTGCATGAACTTATAGATTTACACATCCCACAGATAAACATCACAACGAACCTTCATTCTCCGTGGTATAACCGGCAATTAAAACATATCGATAATAGGAAGAGACGAATCTTTAGGAAAGCGAAGTCCTCCGGTAAACCGGAGCTTTGGTCGAAGCTAAAAGAAATTAGCAAAAGCTACAAAATAACATTGAAGGAAACGAAAGAGAACTTTTTTAATGTGATATTGCCTTCACTGTTGACTAGCAATCCCAAAAAATTCTGGAGCATCATAAATAAGCAAGACCAATCAGACATTTCACTTCACGACTCCCAATCAAATCCTGTTCCAGGTACTAATTGTGCTAATATTCTAAATGAAACTTTTGGTAAAGCCTTTTCATGCACTTCTAATGCAACGTTCTCTGATTATGAATATCACATTGAATTTCCAATGGATCTGATAAGGTTTGATTCTTTTGGTATCATTAATATCATTGACAACCTAAAACTGAGTTCATCTTGTGGCCCTGACAATATTAACACTAAAATATTGAAGAACACTAAAGTTTACACCGCTATCATATTATCTAAAATATTCGAACAGTCGATTGAGCTCGGCAGATTACCAGAAGACTGGAAGATAGCTAAGGTGGTTCCACTCCACAAATCTGGTGACAAGCACTCATCAGCTAACTACCGCCCAATATCGTTAACCAGCATTTGCTGCAAAATCATGGAGCATGTCATATATTCTCACTTCGTAAAGTTTCTTGAAAACAACTCATTTTTCACCCCTATGCAACATGGCTTTCGTAAATTTTTTTCTTGCGAAACACAGCTTCTCACTTTAACTAATGACATTCAATGTTTTCTTGACCGCGGTTGTGAAGTCGACTGTATCTTTCTAGATTTTTGTAAAGCATTCGACAAAGTATCCCATAGCTTGCTTCTTTATAAACTCAGCAAACTGAATATTGACCCTAACGTACTAGCGTGGATTAAATCCCTTCTAACGAACCGATCACAATTCGTGCACGCTAACAATCACAACTCTTCGTTAATTGCAGTAACATCTGGTGTGCCGCAGGGATCGGTGCTCGGTCCTTTACTTTTTCTTGTTTATATTAACGATCTACCTTCCAACCTTTTCTGTTCTATGAAACTTTTTGCTGATGACTGTGCTGTTTACCATGTGATTAAGAATTCTAACGACGTTGAATTGCTACAAACTGACCTGGACGCAGTCTCTATCTGGTGCTCTAAATGGCGAATGACCCTTAATGAAACTAAATGCAAAGTGATGCGCTTCTCACGTCGTAAAATGGCTAATACTCCAGTCTATTCTATTAACAATACATCTTTAGCACCAGTTACATCGTTTAAATATCTTGGTGTGTATCTAACCCCAAACCTCACTTGGAATGATCATGTCAGCCACATTGTCGCCAACGCTAATCGCATGCTGGGATACATAAAAAGAAATTTTTCTCTCGCTTCTTCTTCTGTCAAACTAACACTCTATAAATCTTTGGTGCGTTCTAAGGTAGAATATGCTTCTTCAATTTGGGACCTGCAAACTATATCATTGATAACAGCTCTTGAAGCTGTACAAAATCGAGCAGCCCGTTTTATTTTTTCAGACTATAATCGTTCACATAGCGTGACACTCATGAAAAATGCATTGTCATTACCACCCCTTGAGACGCGCAGAAAAGTGTCACGACTGAGCCTTTTCTTTAAAATTTTTCACACGAATGAATACCTAAAAAGAGCACTGTTCACTCCACCTACATACATTTCATCACGCGTTGATCATCCGCAGAAGGTCGGCATCCCACTCTGCCGCACTACTGCTTGCTTGGCATCTTTCATTCCCAGGACGTCATCGGAGTGGAACCACCTACCTGCAGCCTTACTTACTACTAACAACATTGAAGAATTTAAAAAACGGTTGCGGGATCATTTTGTCGTAGATTAGATAAAATGGTCATTTTATTTATTTTCACGTTGCTATCCTGTACACAGCGATTTCGCCAATTTTGAACATGCATTTTCGTTATTTTTGCCGCTTACTGTTGCTAACTGTGTTGTCATTGCTTTGTATTATAGCTTGTGTTATGAGTATTTCTAAATGACCTTATGCCTTAACACTACTTTGTATACTTTTGTTTCTCAAACCTAAAGTTTTTTCGCGTTTCATACTTTTTTGCAATATTGTTTACTTGTATTCTCTTAACATCGAAATCTTGTGTAATGATGCTGCTAAATACGCGCGTTAGCTATTGTTTTAAATAACCCGTTGTGTATATATTCTGTACGTATTTGTAAACTGCTCACTGCCTTCTCTAATGCCCTCCAAGGGCCATGAAGGAACCTGAAATAAAATAAAATAAAATTACAGTGACCTTCACTCTTATAAACACGGCCGATCCGTTTTTCGTTTTCATATGTGAACAAGGGGTCCGTAGGGGTCCCGAAACGTCATTTGTTTTTTACTGTGTAGTTCTTCAATTTCTTGGCGAGTGTTAGGTTTTTCAAAATGATGTCATAACCTTGCCAGACGAGTTTTATTTATTTATTTGAACATACTGCTAGCCTCACATTTGAGGCCGTCGCAGGAGTGGGACATCACATACACTAAAATAACACAGGTCAAGTAAGTGTAAACACAAAGGCGATCGTAGTCCAACAAGGCAATATGCAATATACAAAAGGTAAAAGAAAATAGCAAAACAGGAGCAAGTAGCATATTTGAGGACTTCAGCACGGTAAAGAAAAAAAACTAAACAAGAAAAGAAAAAAAACAGAGTAACAAAAATGCAGACAAGTTTTTAGGGAGCAAGTTTTTTCGTCGAACTCTGGACTATACTCTTGCTAGCTAGACGGCTTTTTACGCCTTTTACCGAACTTGGCGCACTGCGGAACTTATGGTATAGTCGAGACGTAAGAGAATTTTAGCTGAGTGGGTTTGTGCACTTGCTCCACTCAGCGAGGTAGTGGGAGCGCTACTGCGCATGCGAGAACACTCAGGCGAGAGCGGAGCGGCTTCTTGGCTCCGCTCCTGTGCGAGCCAAGCAGAGCCTGGAGCAGTGCGACGAGCGGGCCTTGCGCAAAGCCTTCTGGGCTCGCGCTAGCCGAACCAAACATAAATATTCAACATGGCAGCCACCAGCACTCCTTCTATGACCACAGGAGGGGGCCTTGCAGGACACTTTTCAGCATGGTGAACAGGTTGCAGGCGGTATCGGATAATTTGCGAACGCAACTCTATCACGATCGACGCTCGCATGCATAGAGGATGAATACACACGCTAGACAACACTATGCATGCGTACACATGCTCGCTGCGAGGGATGGCTTGCGTAGTCTTGACTTGGCTCTCACAGTAGCAGACTCTTCAATTTTTCGTAACACGAAAACTTCACTCCACAGCACCGCTGTTACCAATAAGCATACAGCAAACGTAAACAGCTATTATTTATTTTTTCATTCACACATAAATCAGAGAGGCTAACTTATAACCATTTTCTGGCAAGTCCAGTTACCACCACTAGGAGGCGCAGCGAGGTGTCTCCCTTGAGCGGACGGGGAAGACTGTGAGGAGACGTAGCGCTAAAATTCTACTCTTGCGCGGGACTCCGCTAGAACTCTCTATAGTTTGCTTTAGAAATCAGGCTGATACTTTCCCAAAATGCCGTCTTGCCTGTTGGCTGTGCGGATCCAAACTATGGCGTGGACCAATGAGCGGCGCCGGTTCCGACACGTGGCGGGCAATGACCAATGGCACAGCAAGGTTTCATATTTCTTTTTTTTTTCTTTTTTGTGGCTAACAAAGTAACGCTGCGCGTGCAGCTCCGATGGAAAGAGGCCCTTTCAAGCGAGATTAAGGTGGCGGCTTTCCGGCGCGTCTTTTGAAAATGGTGCACGGCGCAAAATGAGCATTTTTGAGGTACTTTCGCGAGATTTTCGGTCAGAATACTCCCGTTGTTTAGCCTTTTTTTAAAAACTAAGTATTTCTCCACTTTGAAACTTCACCCACATATAGAGAATAACCTCACGGTCACGAATAATAGAAAATTGAAAAACTGATTTTTTAGCGATTTTTTGGTCGCAAAGACCCGTGTTCCCCCTTAATGCAGTGCGGCTTTGCCAGGCATGCCACATGTAAGGTAACACGTTTACTGACTGTGCAGTCCTGATAGCAAACCGCGTAAGCCAGTGGCCGACACCCGAAATAGCAAGTATTTTATTGGGAATGCAAAGCGACGTAGTGTGCCACCTGGAATATGTTGGCAGTTTTCCCTGCATTATACCACTGTTAGGCTCCTACAGTAGTTGAGAGGCATAAGTAAGTCGTACACTCTAAAAACAATTCACTAGGCAGGCGTTGCTTGCTGTATACAGCAACTAAAATCCATATTGCTTCAACAACACTGAGATCACTTTTGTTTTTGAATTGCTTCAGTCCTGGTACTTGCTTCCATATGCTGCTTTCGTGCAGTATTTGTTTCAGGATACATGTTAATATAATATAAATACATGTTAATACATGTCACATGTTAATCCTCAGTGATTACATAACTTTATTCGTTTTATATCGAACCCAAACAATTTTTCTGTGTTTAAATGGGCTGCTGTAGGCTGTGCTTCACAATGACGCTTAGATTTAATAAAGCAGATATACCATTAACGGCTTCACTGTCGTTCTTTTTTTTTTTTCGTCCAACATGTTCTGTGCGGTGATTTTTGACCGTAGCAGGTGCATTAAAGGGCCAGAGGAAGGCATGTTAAAGTCTTACCAGCCACAAATTTCGCATAGTGCTGCACATGATGCGCATCAACTTTTTTTTTTTCTAGTTTTCTCTGAATCACTATTCCACTGTAAGACACTGTATTGAATAACTTCCAGTGTTGAATGATTTTTGGCTCCTGAAACAGCACATTGTCAGCCTGACTAGTCAGCTACAGGTGGTCACTGTGTCGTAAAGACGTCTGCGTCTTTTCGGTGTGGCTTACTGCTGTCCTGTCTCATGGCATCTTAGTGGCATTGTGCTTGCAGTGCCCTCAAAACAAGCCTTGCAGGTGCATGATACCTATGATGCACCTGCGGAAGTCACGCGTGCTGTTAATCTCAAAAGCATGAAGAGTGGGAACCTCGATAAAATCCATTTGCAGTGGCATTCGTACAGTCATAAGCTAGTACATATCAAGGACAGACACTTGTTACACGCCCAGGTATGTTTCCGTTGGTTAAGGTACTGGGATAGGGCGAGAGAAGTAGACAGACAGACCGCTGTCGTTCACCCTGTTCCAGCCGCGCTGTGCCTTTATCTAATGAACCTGTACTGACTAGCTCAAGAAAGTACCCTTTTGCAATATATTTCCATTGGTTTACCATCACACACTGCATGCATTGTGAATTGCGACGCTCAAAATGCAATCAAGGTGTACAGGTTTTAGCCTCATTAAGATACAGCCGTAGGTTTTCATAAGCGGAAAAAACAACTGTTGAACAAGTTTACTGTGCGTGTAGTGCGCGCAAGTCCACTTGAATGTTGACCCGTGCATTGGCTTGAAGCTTGCTTGCTTGAGAGCATTTCCTCACCGGCGGCCGCATAATTTTCTTTGCAAATGCTTCTGCTATTCTCAGGCAATCCGGACCGAAAAACAAACACTAAACAGGTGTTTTACTTCGAAACCCATAGTGCAGCGAAAGCACAGCCAGTATCAACGTTGGCAGGCAATTGTAGCAATCAAGTTGTTTTGCAAAACTAATTTTGCAAAGCTCTTGCTCTTTGGAACAGTACAGCTGAGACAGGGAGTTTACGAACTCAACAGTAGAAAGCAGATGAGCCAGTGACCATGGTAGCCACGCTTCAGTGGCTTGTCTGCTCTATCCTACCATGTAATTATACTCTTTCTAAAACCAGATGGCACTGGGTGTCCGATTTAGGTGTGCCCCCTGGGAAGCACAGGTTCCCAATAGGGTGTTAATGAAAGAGATGCACCATGAAAACAGCAGACATGCATTTTTCTGATTGTGCGTCTTTGTGCCCTTTTGGGAAGCCTTTATCTCAGCTCAGCAGATGTCCCACAAACTGTGTCAGCAATGCACTGCAACCATCGTACTTGTGAAAATGAAAATATAAAATACCAGGGGCACCACGGTGACTATGTAGTACAGTAAAAGCTCGTTAATTCGAACTTCACGGGACCGGGAAAAAAGTTCGAATTATCCGATCGAATTATCGAATGGCCGTGAAAACGAACCATTTGCATTAGGGTATATGTATTGTATTTACTCGCCTAACGAACCCACTCGCATAATGAACCCACCCACTCCCGATTTCTGCTGAAGAATTAGAAAAAAAAAAAAAAGTGTCAGTCGTTAACGCTTCCCTCTGTTTCGCACCGTCACGGTCCACAGTGCATTTCTTGGCGGCGCGCCAAGATGCTGCGCAGCGATAACATCATGGTGCGTTTACTTGACGTTAGCTCTAGCAACGAGGGAAGCCGAACTTGGCAGAGTGCCAACGCTTGTCCGGTTGTGCAAGACTAGTTTTCAGTATGTTCACCTTATCGTGCCATGGGCAATTGGGCCGTCTACTGCCACTCAGTCACTGGAATGCGTGATAGCAGTAAACTCCTTTTGCAGCGAACGATGCTAAAAGCCGGCGGCTGACCATGTGCTTCCGTTGGCGACTGATGGGTGGGAGGATGGACGACACTCGCAAAGAAAAAAAAAGTTTTTCGCACGTAATTTGTAGCGCCCGCCCGAAGTCATAGCCTTTCATGGGCATTGGTTGGGGCCACGCCGACAGTACTTATCCGTACTTCCGAATTAACACGGCTCGAATGAACGAGTATTTAGTCGCGAGTTTCGGAGGTTGCGTGGAAAAGAGGGTAGGCAGCCGCCTCCGCGGCCACCAACCCCTACCCTCCGGCACCGCCGGCCATCGCACCGATGATGGCGCCATTTAGGCTTTATACCCACTCTTCCACGGTTTTATCTGGTTCCATCTTCTGTGCCCGTTTAGGACGTGCACAGCATCTAACTATGCGGAGGTTCTTCTTTTTTTTTTTTTTTGCCATGTGCTGTGTGCCAAGCCGCCCAGACGCGGCGGCGCGTAGTTCGAGTTATCTGTAGCGGAACTGACTCGCTTTCGAATCAACGGGCTTTTTTATACACAGATCTCTATAGAGCTTGGCCGGACCAAGTAGTGTAGTTCGAATTATCCGACAGTTCTAATTATCGAGGTGCGAATTGACGCGCTTTCACTGTTTTCAGCAACATGCAAATAAGTTTTGCTGTGCTTCCACACCTGCACCATTGTGGAATGGACTAGCAAAGAAGCAGACGTCTGGGCTAGTTGGAGGGTATTCGTGGTGAAAAACAGCGCAGTCTAGTTTGGGCTCTTTTTCACCATGGAATGGACTATGAGGGCACATCATATCATCACCAGAGTTAACAAATGTTGCCTCCTGTGGCTGTGAATGCATGTTTATTGCTCATGGATTGGGTGATTACTGATTTCATTAATTTCTTAGTGAGATTGTCATGTCAAAATATGGGATGATTCCAACCGAAGAGAATTTCTGCCAAGTGCATAACAAGTAGGGGTGTGCGAATGGTACTTTTTTCCAGACCGAATTGAATACGAATAGAATAGTGAAAGAACAGAATCAAATATGAATCCAGTACTTTGATGAATATTAGCTACTTGTGTGAATATTCAGTGAGTAGGTGTGAGGAACAGCAAAGCACTGTTTTCACAGCTCTAGCTGTATCTGTTAGAAGACGCAGCACTGAGCTCCATTTGGGGGGCCGCAACACAAAGTCACTCTATTAACTTTTTCACTGTCATGCTATGCTCATTGGAAAAGTACCTTTTGCTGTTGATAACGGAATATATTGAACTAATGCCGCATCTCATTGCACGAGATGGGCAAGAGCTTACAGATGAGGCATGGCCTCCGAGGTCAGGCAAAAAGGCTGGGTTTGCTGAAACTGTCTGGGCCTTGCCACGTCGTCTAATCTCTGAGGCCATGTAGTAGGATTACGAACACCGCCATGCAAATGGACTGCACCGTGGCACTGAACCCTCGATCCCACGCGTACCGATCACGGCAGCATGGTAATGGGCCGTGTATGGTCCCTGTTTTTTGAAATAGTCGTGGAAAAATATACAGCAGGCCTTATTCGAACTTCGCGCCAGTTATTCGAAAAGTATTTGAAAACTTGAGGGCTTATTTGATTCATTTGGAATGATTTTGAATGTACACTGTTTGCTTCGTTCGAATAGTTGAATATAAGGATATTTGATTTGGGTTTTGAAATTTCCGAATATTCACACAGCCCTAATTACAAGCAATACATGGTTCATTTAAACACATTTCATTTGTACTGGTTGGACTCCAAGCACTCCGGATGCCATACCAAAAGCAACACCAATTGTTTGCAAAGGGCAGTGGGTGGCTGAAAGAGGGCACTAAGTTGTGTGGTGTCTATCAGCTGATCAGTGGCCATATACAAATAATTGGATGGAGAAGGCTGCTCAGGCTCACCTCTCAGCCCCCCCCTGTGCAGGTGTGCCCTTTGTGCCGCAGCTGCTGCCGCCCAAGGCTGCCCTGCTGCTCAAGTCTCTGCTCCAGCACCCCGGTTCGGGCACAGGGCCCAGGCAGCAGCTGTCGGAGGAAGCCAGCCTCTATGAGCGCCTGCAGCTGGCCAGCCTCCAGTGCAGGGTGCCTGCCAGGGCTGGTGTGGTCCAGCGGAGCCTGGCTGTGGCTGGGTCAGTATGCGTGTTGCTGTTGAATACTATAAGAGCCCATTAATTCAACCAATTCAGAAATCCAGATAATTTCAACTGCCAGCTTAGTCCTGGCCAGTGCCCATATAAGTCTATGGCGTTGGACGCTGCAGTTCCCATACTGGTTAATTCCATGTCATACCAGCGTCCAGGTATGGCTGGCACGGCAAGAGATGGTCATAATAGCCCTACTCAAAACCTGACTTCCATGCTGCAGAATCGCTTGTGCACCTCTGATGTGCGTGCGACATTAGGCATGATGACAAACGAACGGTTGGTTTTCTGAGTTTCTCACCAGCCCGCAGCGATGGCGGCTTGACCAGCCGACATTAGCCAGCCAACCTAACCCAGCTGAGCACCGCTTTGGACGCTGGTTGGTGTGTTGCTGGTGTTTTCTCCCCTCAGCCCTTTTTTTTCTTCTTCCCACTTGGGTGCTGCTGAGCTTCAGTTCCATTCTTCCAGTGCGCTGAAACTGCATGCTCATCACGGGCCGTTGTTTGTGCGGTGAGGCCTCCTCGCTTACAGTGTAGTGGAGCTGCACCATGAGGGATGCCCGTACGATTTTCTGCTTTGATGGTCCCAGCAGTACGCAGAACATTGACGGGAATGTCAGAAGTAGTTGTCAGCTTGACGCCAGACAACCATTGGCCAGTCTTTCACCAGGTTCTTTGGATAATTCGAACTTTCAGATAATGTGAACACTTTTTCTAATCCCTTGCAAACGAATGCATACGCCACACAAAGCGAACAGTATGTTTCCACATGGGCAAAGCCACAAGGACTGGTTGGTTGTGGCAACTATACCCGCTCATGTCTATATTCGGCCGAAAAAGTGACCTTCGATTGGAAGATGATCTCCATGGTATTTCTGGCATCAGTTTGGTCTGAAGAATGGAACAGTTTATTTATTTATTTATTCAGTGCTGCTAGCCTTCGTAGGCCCAGGCAGGAAGGGCAGCACAATGTGAAATGAGGTAGGGTAACATTTGACAACACAAATTTAAATAGAAACAAAAGACCACACATGCGTGATTCAAACACAAAGGCACATTGAATACAACAAAAATTTTTATGTTAACGTTCGACACCCGAAATGCACAGCGCTTATAAAAAACTGGCAATGCTGTCAGTGCTCTTTAAGAAACTCAAAGGAAGCTGGTTCCACTCTCTATTGTTCGCGCAATGTAAGAATATTAAAAGAATGTTAGTTTTGGCATGATAAGGGGTTAACGACTGGGGCATGGCGATGTCTTGTTAATCACGTGACTAGTGGTTTTATGTATGGGTCCGGGCTCATTGATAACTTGTTATTTTTCAGCAAGAAGAGAAATTTTAGACGCAAAATCTTTCTTCTATACTCCGTTTTATACATAGCTGTCAACGCTGCCAAAGGTACGAAAGTAGTCCGCTGCAAAAAACAAGCAAAATGTATCCCTCCGCCTCGCGTCGTGGCTGAGTGGTACGAAGCGCGCGCCTATGAGTTCATTTTACAAGATGCCAAGGTTCGACTCCCGGCTTGGCTGGTTTTTTTTTTCATTTCTTTTTTTATTTTTATTAAAATCATCATTAGGTAGAAAGTCGAAACTGTCAAACTCTAATGCCTACCTTGAAAAACACAGCGCTCTTTACTTGCTTCGAAGGGAAAAGGCAGTGTAGTCTATTGGCGACGGACGTGATTGCGAAGCGCTTTTCTCGGGCAATGAGCGACTTTTTAGCATGCGGCACACAAGGTGATCTTATTCCAGTAGAGATACCTTCTTTCTTGAACCTCGCAACTGTCCGAGGGCTCACCCCGGTCACCGCGCCCACAGTTTCGAGAACTTCACGCGCAGTCTTCTCCGGGAAGCGCTTCCTTACGCTACAGTAAACGTTGACAATCACCTGCTTGCAGTCTCTCGAAATTTTCGGAGGCTTCAGCTTGGAGAATATGCGAGCAGGAGATGTTTTTAAAGCCGCAGTGGGCGAAGAAAACAAGCGAGTAGGAGATAGCGGTGCCATTTTCGCATACTCGGAAACCGAAAGACGAAAGCAGACGACATCGCCGGCCGGCCTAGCTGCGAAAACCTGATACAGGAGGAGCCGAAAAAAAACCCAGAAAACTAAGGCACTCTGTTTTGAAGAACATTAAAGAAAAAGCAATCTTTTTGCAAAATAAAACACCATTATCATTATACTGCAATATTAACCAACAATAACTTTAATATTGAGTTCATTACTCTTTTCACTTTCGACGCACTACATTACGATGCGGACGAGGAGCGCGAACAGGCGCCGTAGCCTTGGCTGCGTTGACAGCTATGTATGAAACGGAGTATAGTTTCCAGTGTTTGTATGCCATGATCATTTATTAATGCTGTTGGAGAATCGGTAGTGCGGAATCTCGAAAAAATAAAACGAACTCATTTTCGCTGAATCATCTCTAATGTATGGATAATAATGTATGGATGATGTATGGATGATAACTAACTAAATGTGCTGCTGTTGGCTGCGCTTCACAATGACACTTCACTTTGTTAAGATAGGCATGACGTTAATGGCTGCATCGTATTTTTTTTGCCTGTGCGGTGATTTTCAACTGCAGCAGGTGCATTAAAGGGCCAGTGGGATCTTACCAGCCACAAATTTCGCATAGTGCGCATCAACTTTTTTTATTTTCTAGTTTTCTCTGAATCACTATTCCACTGTAAGACACTGTATTGAATAACTTCCAGTGTTGAATGATTTTTGGCTCCTGAAACAGCACATTGTCAGCCTGACTAGTCAGCTACAGGTGGTCACTGTGTCGTAAACACATCTGTGTCTTTTCGGTGTGGCTTACTGCTGTCCTGTCTCATGGCATCTTAGTGGCATTGTGCTTGCAGTACCCTCAAAACAAGCCTTGCAGGTGCATGATACCTATGATGCACCTGCGGAAGTCACGCGTGCTGTTAATCTCAAAAGCATGAAGAGTGGGAACCTCGATAAAATCCATTTGCAGTGGCATTCGTACACAGTCATAAGCTAGTACACATGTATTGAGGCGCAAGGACACCCAGGTATGTTTCCGTTGGTTTAGCATTACACACAGAGCATGCATTACGAATTACGACACATGGAGTGCAACCACATGGACAGATTAGGCCTGGTTAAGATACAGATGCAGTTTTTCGAAAGCACAAAAAACAAATTTTCAACAAGTTTAGAGGGCGTAATAGGTGCAGTGCGCGTAAGTCCACATGAATGTTGACCCCATGCATTAGCACGATGTTTACTTGCTTGCGAGCATTTCCTTACCGGCGTACACACAATTTGCTGTGCAAATGCTTCTGCCATATTCAGAAACCAGTGCAAAAAAAAAAAAAAGCTAACTAAATGGGAGTTACTTCGAAACCCGTAGTGCAGAGTCAACGGTGGCATGTTCCCCGCAGTGGTGCGACAGCACAGCCGGCATCAGCCTTGGCAGGCATTTGCAGCGATCAAGTCACATTGCTAAACTAACCTCAAAAAGCTCTTTCTTTCCCGGACAGTAAAGCTGAGAAAGTCTATGAGATGAGTGCAGTGCAAAGGTGACCATGCCAGCCACACTTCAACGGCTCTTCTGCTCCGTCCTACCATGTGAATACTTATTTTAAGACCATTTGCACCAGGGGTCAGATTTAGGGCATTCTCTGGGCAGTATAGGTTCCCTATGCCGCATTGACATTGAAAATCGAACGTGGCAAAGCCACTATGTCTGGAAAAATTATCCGGCGGTCAAGTTTAAAGCGCCAGGAAAACAATACCCTGTCCGCTTTCTTCTCCATGGTTTATTGGCTGGCACAATCATATTCAGACGCTGCTGGCTTGACCTCGTGCAAAATTCTGCAAGTGGGCTTTGCCATGTGTGACACTTGTAGTGAACAAGATGGCCGACCACCTGCTTCAAACAGTCGATCACAACGTGAAAGTGCTCTGTTTTTTTCTATCCTTCCATAATGTGCTACATACTTAGCGCCCTTGGCATTCATCCTGTCACCTTCATAACTCTCCTAGCACAAGTTCCACCATATCGTTTTGGTCAAGCATGATATGCCCGCTTGTAGAATTTTGCATGAGGCTTCTGAAGGGTTGAGTTGAGATGTGATAACAGGGCAAGTGATCGTGTATTGTAACCTTTTATGTGGGCATAACGTGAGGCATGACAACGATCGGAGGCCACGTAGCTTCGTGGGTCGTCTGAACCGAACTCTGACTGGTCTTCCCTTTTAGATGCACTCTCACCCTTCCTCACTTACGTCCTTGTTGTTTTTCCAGCATGCTGAAACTGTGAGCTTGTCACAGGCTTTTCGCTGTTTGTGCAATGCAGCCTCATCATAAAGCTTCAGCACATTTTCGCATTTTCGGCACTTTTTTCTTTTAATGCGAGAGTGTTGGTACCACCATGTCAGAAAAAATTGTCCAGTGTTGGTGACCGTTTCAAGCCTCGCAGCCGGAACACACAGATGGAATGTGGTGCCTGCCAGATAGGTCACGTGACCTTGTGACATCATCACAACCTGCCCACTGTTGTTTAAATGAATGATGGGTTGCTTGGAAAGAGCAACCTGGGTCGCACGAGGGGCAGCACCTGCCATCACAGGACAATCGCGCATTGCTTAACCGCTGCACCAGGATAGGTATTTGGACTAGCAGGGATCTATGAGTGTAAAGTAGGGAAGAATTCTGCATATATAGGCATTAACATTATCATGTCATGCCCTTCAGGTGAATCTCAGGTGTCCCCTCCAGGGTTTCTTTTTGGATGTGGGGCATTTTATAATCGACCTTCGGATAATGCAGGCATTTCTTCTGGTGTCTTCAACTTAGAATTAGTGAGCTTTTACGAAGTGTCATCTTATTTTTAGTTGCCAGTCATGTGTCATTTTATGGATTTCATTTTGCACGACCACCTTACACGCACGCCTTCTAGCACACCAAAACTGTGTGCTTGTCACGGGCTTTTCACTGCTTGTTTGATGGAGCCATTCAAACAGTCTACATTTCTGTGCACATCATGTTTTTTTATACAGTGCTGGCTCAATCTAGTTTTGTTTATTTCAGTTGCAAATACCGTGCACTTTTTTGGAAAAAAAATTAAGGGCAACGGCATTTTCCTGTTGATTATTTTCTGAAATATTTTTTTTTTCATACTGAACAGATATTCGGCGCCAGTTTTTCTTCATATCCGTATTCGATTTGAGTTCGAAAATTGCAGTGATTTGCACACCCCTCCATAAAATGTGACTTCTGAAAGGAAATAAATTGTGCACAGCGGGATGATTAGAGCAAAATGGAAGGTATGTCTAAGTGTTTCTTTTCTAAATGAACACCATGTGTTTACTAAGTAGCCAAATTACCAGACGACATCCAACGTTTATTGGCACGCACATATTTGGCACGCACATAATTGCTGTTTCCATGCCTGGTTTTAAATGTTCTTAAGTGGTCATTCTGATGTATCTGACCTAGTGTGCGCTCATTTAGGCCACTTGGCTACTGAGGCACACTCAAACATTATCTATCTGTCTGTCTGTCTGTCTGCCTGCCCGGCCCTGCCCTGCCCTGCCCTGCCCGGCCCGGCCCGGTCCGGCCCAACTGATATTTATTAAGGACACTCAAATAATAAACATTTTTGCTGGTCTCTTTACTATAGAGGGGTTCTGCTCCTAGAGTTGGTTATTAGACTTGGTCCCTTTTCTGTCTTCTCTCCTGCACCCAAAATGCTGCCTTACTTTGTGGCTTTTCTGCTTTCAGCTGGTTTGGGGATGAAGAAGGACTTCACTTCTGGAGTGTGGCTCAGCACTACCTCACGAAAAGTCAGCAAGAAGGCGCAGTTGCACCGCTGGCACTTTACTACGACATGCTGTGCCCTGATGCAGCTTACAAGGTGAGCTGAGCACTCTAGCCAGGTGGCCGCTCAGCTGCAGGTTCGATCCTGGATTTTCGATGGAGCCGAAATTTCAGAGGCCCGTGTGTACTTTGCTATGTCAGTGCACGTTAAAAGAACCCCAGGTGGTCGAAATTTCCGGAGCCCTCCACTACGGCGTCCCTCATAGCCTGAGTTGCTTTGGGACGTTAAACCCCATTAAACCAAACCAATCTTGTAAATCCTCACTTTATATCTATAGGGGTTGAAGTTTTTAAAGTTTAAACAGAAAAAAAAAAGACTAATAACATGCCGAATTCAATTGTTATACACAGTTATAACAATATATAACAACAGTTATAACAATATATCGCCTATAACAATGAACAGCCGTGGCACTTTCAAATTTAATTGTGTGTCTTATTGTAAAATATCCGTTTACTACAATGCTGCATTGCCACGTGAGCGGTTATAATTAACAATTAAAACTGGCTACTGTGAGCCAGCTTCAAAAGAAAAAAAAAAAGCCCGTGATTCTGACAAAAGTGCAAGCATCCATGAGAGTATGTGAAAGTGCACTCAAGCTCATTTCGCTTCGCATGAGACCCTTCCACTCCTCAAGACGAGTGGACTGATCCTACCGATACGAAGAGAGCCTCTGACCGAGCTTGGTCAGGCTTGGTGTGACGGCAGACTGTTGCAAGTTTCAACGCATGGGTGTGCACGTTGGGTGTGCACGTGTCAGGCCTGCCATAGAAGAACAATGGCAGATCTGCCTACAGTATATTCTCCACAAGAATGCACTGTTGCTAGTGAAACAAAAGCGTACGGCAATGAAGTGCTACAGAGACCATAAAAACGGCCAGAAAGCATCGGCCTTGGTGCTCAAGTGAGCCTCGACCAACAGCTTTGACAATCATCCGCTGTGCTGCTTGAGGAAGAGTGCACTAGTTCAATGGGCGGAAAAGGGTCTGGTAGGGCATTTACTAGGTAGTGGAAGAAGCCTTATATGCACAGAATCTCCCTATTAGTGGGCTGGTTCTGGCAGCTAAGGCGAGCCAGTTTGCCTTTCTTCTTGTAATGGCTGGCTTCAGTGCTTCAAGGACAGCCACATGATTTGTATAGAAAGCCATCACCGGTGAGGCAGCTTTACTTGACATGGAAGCGCGACAACTGTGGGAAAAAGAAACATTGCCACGTATCTTCAAAAAGTATGCGGACAGCGATTTATACATTGGTGATGAAACTGGACTTGTTATTTTTTTCATACGCTCCCATCCAAAACCCTTGCACTTAAAGTCAACCCATGCAAGGGTGGCAAGAATAGCAAATTGCGTGTGGCTGCATTTTTATGCGCAAGTATGGACAGAAGCGGTAGATGCACAGCGTTTGTCATTGGAATGTCGAAACATCCCTGTAGCTTCTCAGGTGCCGCCAGAATCCCCGTACGCTACTGCCACAGTAACTCGAGCTCTTTTGCTCGAGCGGAATTCAGTGTGCACATGGAATGACAAAAGAAGGAGGTCGATAACTGCAGTGTGCATCATTCCATGCCAGAGCTTTCAAGTCTTCTTTCTTTCTCCTACTGCTGCTTCTGGTTTGCAATCTAAGGATGCCGGCTCTAATTTCAAGACTTTGTATCACCGCCATGTCTTCAACATGGACATGGCTAGCCTGATTTCAATTCATCTCTGGCGCATGGTCGGTGTTTCCATGGTGAACAACTGCTTAGCGAGGCAGGTTCACATGGCTACTGCGATTGATGCTTGCGAAGCTCTGACCAATGAAATCGTGCCAGAATTGCGGTCCGCATTTAACGATGACACATCAGGACTGCACTCAGGTGATGCAGTAGAAACATCTTCACTGACAAGGCAGTCGTGGCATGTGTGCGAGCGACGGGCAAGAACGATAGTGACGACGATGCTGATGACGACGCTATAGATCAGTCTCCCCAAGTGGTGTCCTCACAGGAGGCCCTGCCTACGATTCAGTGCCTCCGTGAGTTTGTTTTCTCGAAGTGGAGCATCTAGACTCTTGAGAGAAAAATGTAGGCAAACTTTGCATGAAGGAAGCGAAGCTGACAGACTGTGGGTTTTCCTTTAACAACTTCCAGTTAAAATGTAACTTTTACTTGACTTTTTTCTGGTGAACTCGGTTAAACAGTGACGTTTTCTTGGCACTTCAGTATTTTTATAAGTGGGCTCAACTGTAAATTGTAATTGTGGGGTCAACTGTAAGTGACCACCAGCATGAGCAAGCCACATAAGCCACACAATTCATCCCGGCAGTATGCCCGCAATAAAGCATTGATGGAAACATGAGAAATACTAGTCATTGCCGCGCCATCCTTATCTTAAAAGTGGGCACGCTTTGTCCAGTCTTTCACCAGTTAAATTTACCGTGATGCGAGCAACTGTTGACTGTTTTATCGGGGTCATTAGATAGTTGGAACATTCCCTTGAAACTTGAATTAATGAGCTTTTATTGTAGTTTATTTTATCGGCCATGGAGAAACGAAGGCCAAGGTGGTGCTGGTTCAGGTTGGAAGGTTCGGCTGTTCTTCATTCTGAGCAAATGCACTCTCATGCAGGGGCCTGGCATGTCTCCAGTGTGGTTATGCATAACGCTTGATCCGTTCTTTCTTATTAAATTCTGCAGCATATTTCTAGTCCCCTTCAAGTGACTCATCTCTGAGAGCATACAGTGAGCCTTGCCTGTAGATAAATGTTCATGATCGACCATGCCTAGATAGGGGTACACAGAAAAAGGTAGAGGATGATACTGCAAGGTAGAAAACTCTTTAGAACTGCACAGAGCGCACAAACCGCGCATGGTTCCACACTCAGGCTAGGCCATGTATTTTACCACATTTTGCCAGTATCTCTTACTAACTGTCACAGTGACTGTGCTGAAAGTATTAATGCGAGAGTGTTAAAGGCCTCATTCTGCGGAGACTGCTGATTGGTCGAGAGGGTAGGGACATAGAAAAGCAGTTTCACTGAAAGAAAAAAGGTGGTCAGGTGGAATCCAAACTGCTGTCCTTTGGGTCGGGAGCCAGAAATGCTACTACCTGTGCACCACTGAGGAATGTTCGTTCTGTGGGATAAATGGAGGCCTTGTACAAGCACTTCACTCTGCACAGTAGGCGAATTACATTACAAGAACACTTACTTATAGTTAGGATCACTAATTAGCACCACCAGTCAGTATGGGTGATGATGTGCAATAAAGCAGCATGTGATAGCAACAAGCCTGTCAATGTCTGGCTTAACGGTGCGCCAGAGGACCCCCCCCAAGGGGCTGTAGGGACCCTTTAACACTGTAGTGTCATACTTTTAAGGTGAACTTAAGTGTATTTAAATGTAAATTTAAGAAATTCTGTTGGGAAGTTAGTTTCGTTTTCATATGTTGCTTTCGTTTTCACTCAGTCATTTCAGGTGGTGCCACCCAGAGGCAGCGCCATAGATCTTGTGAGAATAAAAAGGCACAGCACGATTAGTGCGTGTGTTGTTTTGTGTAGCGGAAGACGGTTTACCCGAGTCTTCTTCGGAGTTAGCCATTGACGGCGACCGTCGAGCTGGTACGCTTCTCGGCAAAGCCAAAACATGCTCGTAACATGTGGCGACGAGGGAGAAAGGCATTCAAGCAATTCAAGTTCATATTTGACTGTCCTCTGCCCACTTCTGCTCACGTGAGTTCGTGCTGCTACGGTTGTCAGTGTGCAAGAGTTCTATCATGCAGCCTCTAAGCATTCGACGGAGGAGGGGGAGATGCGTCGTCCTGCTATGTTGATCGCCTTAAAGCTTTTTCCATTGCGAATGACATCACAGAAGAGAAAAAGAAGTTAGTCTTCTTTAGTTGCTGAGGGCGGAAAACGTATGCTCTCTTGCGGGATCTCGTTAAGCCCGCCCAATCGCAAGACAAAAACCTTGCAAAAAGTTCTTTCTGTTCTGGGTGACCATTACTGTCCCAAGCCGTCTTCTGTCATGCAGCGTTTCAGGTTCAACACATGCGTTCACGTACAGGGCGAGTCTGTCAGTAACTTTGTGGCATCGCTCAAAAGCCTGTCTGAGGATTGCAACTTCGGAGCTGAGCTTTAGCATCATCCAAGAGAGGAATAAGCCGGGCTAGTTGGTACATTATTTGCATAAAAAATGCGCAGCAGATGGGACCAAGAAGAGAAGACACAGGCGCTGTGATGAGGGGCCACATTGTGTGCGGCATCGACGACACAGCCGTGCAGACGAGGCTGCTTGAGATAGCAGACCTAAGACGTGTGGGGTTTCTAGCGTGGTTTGCACTCAGGGCCAAAGCCACTCCGCTAGCTCGACGTGGCCCCGAAGAACAACGCCACCAAGGAATAGTCCGCAGACAAAACCGTTTATTGGGGAACTCCCAAATTCTGACGGCCTCCCTCGGTCGCGCAAGCAGCAACGGCAGGCACGGGAAACAGGCCACCTGGGCCGCCGTGGTGTCGTGTCCACTCTCCGGTGCCTCGCTCTCAACTCTCTTCTGTCTCTCGTGCGTGAGAGGGCCGGAAAGGAGGGCTGCCCACGTGATGATGCGTAGACGCGGGTGCCTCCCCTCCGCTTCCTCCGCTGCCGTGCTGAGGGGGGCAGGGGAAGAGCCACGGTAGGCCATGAGAGAGGGAAGGGTGCTTTTGGCGGGCGAGGGGCAACATGGATCCCCACAGACGCCATAAAAACTGCACTTGCTATGGAAGCTGCGAAAAAGATGCTGGCGAGATAGCGAGCTCAAACAGAAATGCCCTTTCCACATATCAAGTCGTGGCATCAAAGGGGCTTGTCACATGCTACCGCTGTGGGGATGAATACCCCGTGAACGTGTGCAAGCACATTAGCAGTACGTGCAATTACTGCAAGAAGCAAAAACACATTGCTTGTGTGTGCAGCTCGAAGGAAAAGCATGGTTCAGCACGGAAAGTTCACAAAGCCACGTGCGTCCGTGCCTCCAGCTCGCAAAACTTTGTGTGGAATGCATCAGGTCAACACTGTTTACAATGGTGCTTCTGCTGACATGCTTGCTATGCGGCCTGTAGACACCATCACGCCTTCGCCACCCTTCACCGTGACCATCGGCCTTTGCGGTAAGCCACTCCATATGGAACTGGACACCGGTGCGAGCATTTCTGTCTTCAGGAGCTGCTTCTGTCAGTACCTGGTGTGACAGGATCGCCAACCCGACGAAAACGCTGTTTTGTCGGACGGGTTGGCCGACTGTTTCTGCAGTGTGACTCGGCCTTAAGAGCAAGAAGAAGGACGACGGGATGCACGACGCGAGGCAGCTTTTTCCCATGACGAACCTTTGTGATGTGCCTGCTCTCGTCCAGTCACTTCAGTGCGGAGAACGCCCAACACTACTGGACACTGAAACCATGCAGTTACTTTGAATGAGTCATGCAAATGCGATCTTCACTGGTAATGTCTGAAAAAATGCTTTTTTATTCGCTTGGCTTTAAGAGAGGTGCACAGGCGAATGGATAGAAGTTTACCTCGAGCTACAACGAAGTTACGTTTGCTCTGCTGAGCTAAATATTTTAAGCCATTCTGCTTGCAGGCCTTATTCTGCTTGAGAAGTGGTGTTTGGTCTGGTCTTTGCTGTTTTCGCCAGGTTCCGATTGACCAGCAGTTGTAAAATTCAGGTAATATATGAGAAATAACACTGCATGATTTTGCCGATATCTTAGCGGCGTTTAATCGTTTTCTAGGATAGGCGGTGAAAAAAATGTAGATGCTGAAGCTCGTGGAAGTGAAAATAGAGAAAAAACTACGCGTCGTATATTCATACTACCAGACTACTGTGCTGCTTAAAACATCGCGCTTAGTGGCCCAATGAATGCTGAAGGCGACTGGCAGCAGCCTCTTATTTTTTTTTTTAGCGCGAAGAGATGCCCGGGACGTAGTCCGGGTGATTGCCATCTGAAAACAGTCTCCTGCATACAATTTACGGCCACACCCGCACGGAATGTCACATCCAGACTTCTCATAATGAGAGCCCGACAGACGTGAACAAGCTGTGGACGTTGATTCTTGCACTGTTCACCACGCGACTGAAGAGCAAACATGCCGATTAAGAGACTCAAACTATCATGTTTCGATGCAGAAATGCAATACTAGCCACGCAGCCGATCCGTTTGCCGAACTTTGCCCGCTCCACGGCCGCTGCGCATCGCTTTGGCCCATATCTAAATGCGATAAACTTGTGGAAACTTGTGCCGCTGCCTTTCTTCAGCATTGTGGTTCAACCACCCGCACCGCAACTCGCCGGAATATTACAAAATGCGTTCAAAAATGCTCAAACGCAGCATACCCAAGGCACACGGTACCGGCTTTTGCCTACACAACGAAAGTCACTGCTGACTCCAGCGCCGTGGCATCTCCATGACGTCACGGCCTGACGCTTGTCTATATTCATCCGCTTGCCTGTCTGATAGCTCGTTTTGCATGAGCTGCTGCTTTTTCTGAGCTTGGCCGCGGGCGGCCGCTTTTCGCCGCTCGCGCTCGTCAGCAGCCATATGGCCACCATACTCGGCGTGCGTCCCGGTGACTGATGGTGGCGTGATTTTTAGGAGAAATGAAGCGCTGTCTTGTTTTTTCTTCTGGCCTGCGGGGAAGGACAGGTTTGGGCTACTGCCTGTCAAAACCACTCCTTGATGCCCCTCAACTTCACAAATATTGTGAACGCCGTAGAATGTGAAGAAAATTTAAACAGCGTGGCCTGGAGGGAATGGGTGACACCTGTATCATTGCACAGCCTGTCCCACTCGGTCCTGATGGCTGCCCGCAAAGCGTACAAGTTGGCATTCCGACCTGATGAGGTTGGCCTTTGTAATGACCCACACGTTCTCCATGGTGGTGGCCACGGTAGCTGTCGCACGCCATGTGCTTCTAGCACAGCACTCACTCTTCGTAATGTGTACACAGGACTCCTGTCCTGCTGCAATAAAAAGCATCCGTCTGGGAAAGGTCCGCCAAGGATGTAGGGCAGGAAGACGTCAATAATGTCCACATAAGAATCCGAGGCAAAGGGTCTGTCGATCCTCACTAGGGGTCTGAGGCCATTCATTATCATGATGCCCCAGACAGCCACAGAGTAGCGACCGCTGGCAACACACTTTGCACGTATGGTGAGACATGCCTGCTTAGGGGAAAAAAATGTTACCACGCCTTAGTTTGAGACACCTGCGACAATAGACCTTATGCAAAACTGCTGCTATCTACCGGAAGAAAACCGAAACGAGCAAGTGACGCCATGTTGGGGGCTTGTGGTCACTGAGTCAACGTAGTTGCTTGGTGCGAACCGTAAGCGATCGCTTAATTTTAAGTTTTTTTATATTTTTCTTTAGTTTTTTTATTTAAAGAGCTTTTGGTGGCTTTCGTGCTTTCTTTGGCTTGGAGAATGCATACACTGATGGTACAGCCATGTCAGTTAGCATTCTGCGCCTGCTAGCTATGTTCCTGAGGAAGTCATTTTCTGTGAAATGCTTTTAGCAGGTCCGGGCAGTTGCAATGTTGACGGGGGATTCCTCTTTATGGCGATTAGCCATGCTTTGCGCATCTTCAACTCATCTGGGATGCAGTGGAAAGGCACCTGCAAGAGAAAAATGCAGTAAAATATGCTGCATACCTGGAAATATTTTTTTTCTGCATTTGGCTCAACGCATGCTTTGCTCAACATCTTGTTTACATTAGAACCAAGAAGAGATTTTGTAGTTATGATCGTCTGAAAACTGCTGCTTAATGCACAATTACAAGATAACTTCGTGTACCATGCTACAGTGAGGTTAGTTATCTGGAATAAGTCAGAACAACAATTAGTCGAGCATTAGGGACGTTATGAGCTGTTTTCAAATTTACATAAAGCCTAAAATGCCTAGTGATAGCATAGCCACCTGATGAACCCGTTGCGGTGGGTCAGTGGCTAAGGCATTGTACTGCTGAGCCGAAGGACGTGGATTCGATCCCGGCTGCAGTAATCTAACATTGGGCTGCAGCGGTTTTTCTGATCGAGGCGAAAAGTGAAAACGCACGTTACAGATCCCCTGGTAGTCAAAATTAATCCAATGCAATCCACTACTGCGTGCCTCATAGCCCAGGTGTAGGTTCGGTGTATTAAAATAATAAAAAAAAAAACTACCTGAACATCTGTGTTGCTCGCATTTCTGCGCCCCACGATAGTAGGTATTCGGCAAAGTGATGGCCTGACCATGACTGCTGACGCTGCACTGTGGGTCACACCATCGCTTGGAAAATACGACCTTCACAAATTACGCGACGATCGAGCAGCTGACCACGAACGGTAAATGATCGATTTACGCTGCTCCATTGCATACGCTAGTTACTGACACGAGCTACACGAAGGTCCGTTGCGGATCTGTTCGCCTGTGACACTTTGGAAATTTAAGATTCCATAAGACTCTCATAAAAGCAAACCGAAGGTTCAGGATAAAAAAAAAAAAAAAAGCAGGCACATGAAGCCGAGTGGCAGACGCAAAACTAATCCCGCGCGAGAAACTGCTAGCTGACCGATGCAGTGCGCCGTAACTGCTAGCAGGCAGGAGCGCTCCTCGGCAAATACAAGATAAGCAAACAGCCGTTTTATGAGCCTTTTTAGCTCTGCAAATGTTATTTGGGTTGTGACTTCGTCTGCGATCTAATTACTACCTCTCGAAAAGCACTCGACACCCGCAAGAGGCTTCCCGCTGCCTCGCATCGTACTCCAGGCAAGAAATAAAAAAAAAGTGCTCGAAGCTAGCACTCTTACCTTGTTTATTTGGTTATCATTGAGTTCTCTTTGTGTACAGCAAGGTACAGAGCAACATTTGGGCATCTTGGGCGACGATAAATGCCAACGTGTGCGTTGCTATTCCCGTACTGCCATATACTGCGGTATCCGGAAGCCCCCAACATGGCGGAAACGCGCGCGGCCAACACAAGGGGGCGCCAGTTTTTGCATAAAGTCTATTGGTTTAGGATCGAAACGATGTTTTCGATGAAGCGTGCTTTAGCACTCGTGTTAAACAGCTTTGAGTATGTAGTACTAACCATGCCTTTAAGAAACCATACGTATATATAAGAAGCAGTTACTTTGTGGAAATATTGACAGACAGCCTTCTGCCCCGCACTGCCATTCCACGGAGGCAGCGTTTCTGCTCGCTAACCGCGGAGGAGTTTGTGCTCGAGCGAACAAAGGGAGGGACGACAAAGCGTGAATGCTCATATGCTATTTATTACATTGGAAGATAACACACAGAGTGGGGCCAGCTAGCTACAAAACGTCAATGAGGCATTCCTCGGAAATGGAAGGCTACGTAAGAAGGGCTTCCGACTTATTGGCTGGGGCAGGGGCGCGACTTCGGGGGTATCAGCGACAAACGTTTGTATGCGCCGACAGTGCCGGCCGGGTCTTCCCGTGCGTGCTGCATTGTTGGGGCAAAGCCACCCCCAAGCATTTGCTGGGGGAGGTGACGAGAGCTTGCATTTGCTGTGCTCGTTTCGCTGCCTGGAACCAGAAGTCCTACGGCAAGGTATGACGGATCTCCCTACGGAAGGTGATGAGAGTGTGCACCTGCAACTGCTCCTGATGCTGGCTGGATACCGAAGAGACTCTCACCGGCTCCACGGAGCTCCGCGTAGCCTTCGAGGTGGCGCTCCCGTCTCTGCTTCCGTTTCCCCCATGAGGGAGATTTCCTCCTCTCCCAGCCGGTGGTGTCCTGACACACGGTGGTGGAGATGGTCGGCAGCATTGAAACTGAGGGGGGAACAGGTTTTCCACAACTTTTTAAAAACTTGTAGCTTCATCTCTAAGCAGGCAGGGGTAGATTTAAGTCACTCGTGCAAGCCAATATTGCAAGCTGGAGAAGTGATGTCCAGTATGACTTCCTATGTAATGTTCATCCTTTGGAACCGGGAGGTTCGCCTTCCCTGCTAAATGCACCCCTGCTCATATTCTTCATACAAAACGATCAGCGTGCTCTATCCTGGCCGCGGAGGCAGCATTTTGATGGAGGAGAACTGTTGCAAGAGGCCCGTGTGCTGTGTGGTGTCAGTGCATGTTAAAGATCCCCAGGTGTTCCAAATTTTTCTGGAGCCCTCCACTATGGCGTCCCTCATAGCTTGAGGCGCTTCAAACTCAATCACACCGAAATGATCAACATTACATGGAAACGAAAAAAGATATGCATACCTGCAATTCTCTGGTCGCCAAACTCGGCACTTCTGATCCCAACGGGCCGAAAATGTGGACTCGTCTGTGACTTTGGCCCATTCGTCGACAGTCCAGTCTTTCAAAGCATTAATGAACTGTAGACATTGACAGCACTGTTTCTCCATAAGGTGAGGCTTCTGGGCAGCCACACAAGGTCTCAGGCCCAGGAGATACTGTCAATGCGAGCTCCTTGCGGATTTCTTTGGCACTCATGAATGGGTCGGCCAGAGCCGGGGCTATGATTAGGAAGTTATGCTCCTCTCGTGTGGCTCTGGGTCGACCTGAGTGCTTGGCATAGGCAAGGCTTCCTTCATTCTGAAAAACACTGATGGTATGGGCTACAACGGATTTGGACTGACCAGTCCAGCGGGCTGTTTTGCTTTGGGGAATCTCTTCTACAAACAAGTGAGCGACTAGTTGCCATTCCTCAACCGGCACCCTCGGAGACATCTTTGCAACCGAAAAAAATTCTGGGTGAGGTTATATAGGCTTTGCTGGATATCACTAACCAATCATAAATAGAGGAACATCGATGACAAAGCATAAATATTAAATGTTATGTAAAACTGTCTCAATTTTCTACGAACAGATCAGTTCGGGCACGTGTCAGCATAATCACATCAGGAACCAAAGACTCAAAATTGCACTGTTATCTACATGGTGGAAAAAACAGCGCAAACAAAGACAGAAAACACAGAAAAGAGGTACGCTCCGTACGCTCACAGGCTTTCCCATGGGTTAAAGAGCGTGGCAAAGAGGTACGATGTTAAGGTGGTGTCCTCGGCTCCTAAGAAGCTCGCTGCAATTTGCCCACAAGTGGACAAAAAACTGGCGGCTGGTGTCCACAAGAATCGCAAGGCCTGTACAACAAAACATGTGGCGCCTCTCATTCCTTGCAAAAAGGGTGTTGTATATCGGTTGCCACTGTCTTGCGGTAAGGAGTACATCGGGCAAACGGGGCGCTGTGTAAATGTAAGGCTCTTTGAGCACCGCAACCTACTCGGCAGTGACTCGCAAGACAACCTTCCCGCACACTGCCGGGTTTGCAAATGCACACCCCTTTTCCCGAAAACTGACGTGCTTTATTTCCACCAAGATAAGGTGACCCGGGAGCTGATGGAAGCGTTCTTTATCCGAAAAACCGGCAAACGGTGCGTGAGTGATCCTTCAGTGGCCTTGTCAGAATTGGAATTTAGGTACTTAAATAACCGGGTGCACACGCGCGATGCTTCTGTTTAGATTATCTTGCACGCTTGCACGTAATCTGTTATGACGTACGCAGTCGTAGGTGGTTTTTGTATATATTGTGTTTTGTTCTTTCTAATAAACCTTAGTTGCAAGTCAGCGCTTGTAGTGTCTCCCCTCTTTTCTGTGTTTTCTGTCTTAGTTTGCGCTGTTTTTTCCACCATGAATTCACACCAACTAGCCCAAATGTCTGCTTTGCCACTGTTATCTACCTCTTATCAACTCTGTTTCAGCTTCAGTGCACTGCTCGAAAATTGACAGAGATCAGTAGTGGAAGCAGGTGCTCAGTGCAAACATGCAAGGTTTTTTTGTCAATGGTCGCTCCTGTGCATCTGTCTGGGCCGCATGTCAAGGAGAGACCCTCTAGTGACAATCACGGACCCTTTGCCTCGGAGTGTTACTTGGACAATATTGCGGACGTCTCCTGTCCTACGTCCTTGGTGGACCATTCTGGGATAAATGCTGTCTATTTTAGCGGGAAAGATGCTCTGCGCACATTTTGCAGAGGTTGAGTGCTGTGCGTGGAGGTCGTGGTATGCAGCAGCTAACACAGTCCCTGAAAGGACAGACGGACACTATAGAAAATTGTGGGGCTTCATAAAAGCTGACCGAAGGAATTCGCACTTTGGGAATGGCAACACGGATAATTTATAGGCGGTCATCAAGACAGAGCAGGAAAGGCTTTTTCTACGGATAGATGCTGCGGCGTTTCGCTAGCGTGATTCCTGCCAGTGGCGACTTCTCCAAATAGTAGAAGTGGCTTCTGCGATAGACACCTGGATTACGTTTTTGTTTGTGTCCACTCTTTTCTTTTGTGGCAATAAATTTGTTGCCTAAAAATTCTGTTGGTTCTTTACACTTTTGGGTGGCAGAATAGTTACGAAGTGGTTACGTTTTCTTTCGTAGCAATAAATTTGTTGCCTAAGAATTGGTTACATTGCGTGGTAAAGCTCGCTGTTGAGGGGTACGGACTGAATCTCTTGAGCAGCGGTTTTGATACAGCGGGCTGTTCGCAAAAACCCGGCCTCATTCGCTGGCAAAAAGTTGCAAATGATTAGTGATAGAAAGAAAAAGACAGCGCTTTATTTCTGTTTTTAAAAGAAAACTGGACATAAATGCGCCGGGAATGCGCCCATCATCGTAGTCACGCACTGAGTGCGGTGACCACATGGCGGCTGACGAGTGCAAGTGGCGAAAAGTGGCCGCCTGCAGGCAAGCAGGCTAATATAGGACGTGCATGCTCCTAGTCATCGTCCAGCGCAGCCTTGACATGGCCACTGCGCCGCCTAGCCTCAAAACGCCGCTCCGGCATCTCGCAGAATTTTGTCCATGACTGTACAAGCTTGTGTACAAGCCTGGTCTGAACATGGGTCATGCAGATGCCCTCAGTAAGTTGTCTTTGCCAGCAAACAACATGGATCTGCCTACACCTGCTGAAATATTCATGCTTGAACAAGCATAGCCAGGACTGTTGTCAGCTGCCATTGGGGCACAGGCTACAGAAAATTCACTCCTGAGCCATGTAGTGTCCTGCAAGGGAAGGACTTCCAGCGGGAAATCCATTCACAGCAGGGAGCTCAGCCTCCACGAAGGTGGCTTGCTGTGGGGTTCTCGAGTTTTTGTCCCAAAATCTTAGCAAGACAGTTGCCAGAAGCCACGTCTGGCGGCCGGGAATCCATGGCAGCATCGCTAAGAGCATAAAGAGCTGTGCAACCTGCCAAGCTTACCTGCGTGCCCTGCAATGCATTCAGCATACCCCATCGCCATTTCCACAGAGGCCCTGGTCAAGGCTTCACATAGACTTTGGGGGCCCATTCATGGGTCATACATTGTTGATGCCCACTTAAAATGAGTCGGTCGACCCGCTGCAGTGGTTATGGCGCTCGGCTGCTGACCCGAAAAATGCGGGTTCGATCTCGGCCTCGGTGGCCGAATTTCGATGGAGGCGAAATTCTAGAGCAAGGTTCCGGGCTAGTTGGTAATGCATTTAAAGGAAGAAACAGCGCGTGTGTCCGTGTTCCTTCGCGCTGTTTCTTCCTTTAAATTCTAGAGGCCCGTGTACTGTGCGATGTCAGTGCACATTAAAGAACCCCAGGTGGTCGAAATTATCCAGAGCCCTCCACTACGGCGTCCCTCATGGTCTGAGTCGCTTTGGGGCGTTAAACCCTAAACCAACAAACCAAAATCAAAATCGAAATGGGTCGAAGTTTTCCCAGTGACATCAACATCAGATGATGCTGTTATCAATTCATTTCAAACAGCATTTTGTACAGCATGGACTGCCGGATCTCATCGTGTCTGATGATGGACTTGCTTTTGCAGGTGAGCAATATTTGGAATTCTTGGCACGTAATGGAATACATCGCATGCTTGTATCTCCCCGCCATCCAGCTTCAAATGGTGAGGCAATGCACATCGTACCGACTCTCAAGAACAAGATCAAGAAGAATGGATCCGGATCATTCCAAACCCAGATTTCACAGTTCTTATTTCATTACAGAACCACACTACATGAATTCACAGGCAGACCACTGTGTGAAATGCTCATGGGAAGGATGTTCAAGGTACCTTTGGATGTTCTTCACCCAAGTCTGCATACTTCAGTGCTGCTGAGACAGCTTAGACAGGAGGTGCAGGCCGATAAAGGGTGCCGTTCTTCTTCATTGACAAACGTAAGAGAACACGTATTTGCAAAGCACTTTCGGCAGGGGCCACCATTGGTACCTGCACGTGTCACACGCACCACAGGTCAGTCGGGAGCTGCAGTCTCTACTGTCTGGCATAGGCAGGGCGACCCCCTTGGCCCTCAATCTCAAGACAACCGCTTGGCCTCCTGTGACACAAAACGCTTGCAGCCATCCATCAACTGTGCGTGACTCCAGCTGGGCTGTTTACTCTGAGCCAGCCGTGAGGGGCATAGTACGAACTTCAATGTGCAGCGTGCCTCATTTGCAGAGAAGTAGGGGTGTGCGAATAATACTTTTTCCGAACCGAATCAAATACGAATTTACAACAATTACGTTTAATGAGTTTATTTAGTGAACGGGGTTGCCTGATGCAATATATCAGAGATTACGAATGGCTGAGCGACGCCTTCGTCCGACCTGCGTCCACGTAACCCAAGGCGCTTCCCCTGCTGTCGGCTCTTCGAACCAGTTATCGCCGAGCGCGCGATCTCCTCACCGTCCTTTTCGTTTCAGTGATTTTCATTGCTTTTTTCTTTCTCACTTAGCTCGCGTGTTCCCCTCTAGCTGGCGCTAGGCGACCGGAGATATACAGTGGATAGATGTATGAGCATGAGCTGACAACATTCATGCAACTCTCATGTCATGTGCCGCTCGCACAATAAACTTGACCTCTACTATTGATGATGAAAGTGAATCAAAATTTCAGGGAAAATTTCAGCGCCACTTCGGCAGATTAGAGACGTGTGAGCTATGACACGACTTTCAGAAGTTGCCTCCGCGATTGGAGATATGTCCAATCTTTAAGGCTGGCATTATGAATGTTTCCATACTTATGGACAGTGTCGCGGCCACGCTGAAGCATGTAGGCTTCCTAAAACGGTTCGAACATTTGCAAAGATATTCGAACTTTTTTCGAATAATTTGCAATTTTCACTATTTGATTCGTTTAAAGAATCGAATATGAGGATATTCGATTCGATATTCGAAAATTTCGAATATTCGCACACCCCTACAAAGAAGCGCTAGAAGCCAATGCAGTGCTTCTCGTCATAATGCTCTCCTTGAACAATCTCATGGGGGAGGACTGTTACAGTTTTGTTTTCATATGTTAGTTTCGTTTTCACACGGTTGTTGTATGTGGCACCACTTGAAGGCAGGGCCACAGATCTTGAGAGAATAAAAGGCACGGCACGAGCAGTGCATGTCTTGTTTCGTCCAGCGGAACGCGGTGTACCTGCGTCTGTCTTCTTTGGAATTAGCTGTTGACGGTGACCGCCAAGCCAGTACGCTTCTTGGCAAAGCCCAAACATGCTTGTAACAGTTAGCAGTTGGTCACTTGTCACCAGAAATTCACCATCAGTTCTCAAAACTTTTTTCCTTACCATAGGTGGTTAAAAAACTTCTTTTAGCCGTAAATTAAAACATTTCGTTTATTGAAACATGCTAAAATGTAGCCAAAGGAGCTGCTTATAGGAGGTATTCACTGAGGCTGTGTTACCAGACTGTGCGAGCACCATCGGGGCCGACTAAAGGCTCTGAAGCTGTGGGACCAGGCTAATAGGGATATCCTGCACCCTGCTCCAAATGCTATAAACGAGGCATGATGACAGGTGGCTGCTGGCCTAGTACTGCCCGCTTCGTCATCTTTCTAGCCTGCAACAAGACCTGGGGTCACCGAGCAACTATCTTTCTCAGTTGATGAAATGCATGGTTGTAGAGAGAAGAGGAGGTGATGAGCTGATGAAGCCTGATCTACGAAACGTGCAGAGCCGCTGGTCACCAGAAGCCAATGCCGAGACCCATGGTCACAACCAGTGGCAGGGGTGGGGGAGCTGTCTTTTCATGCGGTCGTTGGGTCAGTAAGCATTTGGTTAGTGTCTTCTTCTCGTCATCATGTCTTGTTGTTTGGGCTGGGGTGGTTTGGGGGAGAGCGGCTTGTTGGATCCTGTCAAGTAGTGCTGGGGCGATGCCAGTAGGCACGAACCACCAGCACTCCACGGAAGACATCGGTGGACAACAGGCTCCGAAGCTGCGGGATCGGGCTGATAAGGATACCCCGCAACCCACACCAGATGTTGCATGGCGGCAAGCAGAAGGATGAGATGGTTTAATGGCTATCAGATGATTTAATTATGCAGCAGTATTAACATAAAAAAAATGAGTAATGCAAAGTACACAGCATGCTTTGTAGATCTTGACACTTTTGTGTCTGCTTGCAGCCTGCGTGAATGCAGGTTTCTGGTCATGTAGACAGAATGCATTTCCTTCTTGCGGATCACGTCTGGTGCGCGCTCTCATCTCCTCATCAAGACAAGTGACCAGGTTTTCTTATGAGAAAAGTATATAACCTTACCCAAGGGGAAGAAATGTGAAGGCTAACAACTTAAATTGAGCGCAACGCAGCACAGTGGGTCAGGGAACAAACGCGGGTAAATGACATCCTAGTCGAGATTAGGCGGAAGAAATGGGCTTGGACGCTACATGTAATGCAAAGGCAAGATTACCGATGGGGGGAGTGGATAGGGGGCGCTGCTGGACAGGGGGATGAGAGATCATTCCTGAGGAGCGTCCACGGTCGTTGGTGCTAAAACAATAATCTTGGTTTTATTTATTGCGCACACTGTTGCATGTGTGTGTGTTGTCTTCTGTTGAGCGGGCTGACACTAAACAAGTCCTTGAAGTGCAAAGCTTGGCAGAATCGGCTATGGAGTGTGCTGGCCCTCTCCATCTGCTGCGATGCTCCGGTGCTCTGACGCATTGCACAGAACACAGGGCACAAATATGGATGACTCAGCTTTGTGATGTGCATGCCACGAAAGGAGCTTGGCCACGGTGTGGTGAATGAAATTAACCTGGCGCTCACAAACCCTGCACCTGACAGCGCTCAGAGCAGGGCGCGAATGTTCATTAGATTGCAGTGTAGCAGACATGCTGCGATGGATGTGCAGGCCCTGCAGCTGGAGCGGCTGCTTTGGCATGAGCGGCTGCGTGCCTTGCACAGCCACACGCAGCGCTGCGCTTCCCGCCTGCTCCTGCTGGGCCAGGCTGATCAGGCAGTGCAGCTGCTGCTCGAGACAGAGCCCGGCAGTGAGCACTTCTACACCGACTCACTGAGGTGAGACCCCCAGGCCTGTTGTTTTGGCAAAATTTCAAAGCCACACAGAGCAGTACATGGCAGTAAATTTTACAGATGTGCAGCTCATACAGGTTAGAGAAATATGTAGTAAGAGACAAGGCAGTTGTGACCGATTTCGTGCACAGGGCTGCTCACTTGGTTTCAACCCCTAGCAGACTTGGACGAGCCAGGCTCGTCATAAGCTGTCGTTTCTGGCTCTTAACGAGTCCAGCTATTCATTTGTTTTCTGGCATTTTGTGTCCATTTTAAAAATGGGCAAGAAAGGCTCATCCGAAGAATTTTTTTTTATTTGCCAACAGATAATATCATGGGTACTAAATGACCATTTTGGTACCATTTTCGGAAAAAAAAATGTCCGTTTGGGGGTTAACATGGAGCATGGGGTGAAATCTCAACCAGTGGCAGAGATTGGTTCTGTTCAGACAGTACTTTAAGCACACATTCCTAAGTTACAAAAGCGTTATAGATCGGTGGGCCTGGATTTATAGTAGCAATAAGAGCAGAAAATGAAGATTGACACTTTGTCAGCATTGCTAATACAATGGCCTTGTTCGATAGTTGAATAGCAAAGAGAGCATTCATCTTTGTCATTGGACTTTGTAACAAACATCATATTTACTCGCATATTGGTTGATACATCATATTGGCTGACCCCCCCCATACTTTGGGAACAGGAAAAAAAGAAGGGATTGTTGTGTAGGTCAACCAACAATGTCCGAGTGACATTCAGTTAAGGCAGCTGTGAAGTGCATCACAAATCAGAGCTGCGACTTGTAGGGCCTGCTCGCGGGCCGCTCACTCGAATCCCACGCCCTCGACCACTCTTCCTCTCCCGAGTGGGGCAGGGGGAACCGGGGTGGAGGCTGCTTAAGGAGGGCCCAACCGCCAAGGCGGCCTCTTGACACCTGCCCCGGAGACCTCCTGACCCAACGACACCTCACCCCCCTGCCGTGGCACCATGTGAGATAAAAGACTTTATTCCTAAGATCAAGCACAAGTTGCTGTCTGTGCGTTATTGGCAGTAATCCTTCAGTGGTGCATGGAATGCTTGGCCCTATTATTGCATCTAAAAAGGCACTCTCGCTGTACCTGGCTCACTTTTTGACAACACTGCTCTTGCATGCAATTTTTTTTTCCACCTCCGTGCGTAAGGCGATGGTTTGCTTTCGCCTATTCAAAATCTCAGTTTGAACGATGGCGCAAAATGCCCCATTCTGAGAAATCCAGACTGCTTCTGAATGTTGCAAAAGGACGGTACTGCAGTTTTGGAATCGGTTTTTCCCTCAGCTGCATGAGAAAGGCTTCGCATGTCAATCGACGGCACTAGCACGGCGCCCAAGGTGACATCCTCTTCTCACGCTCAGCAGCGACATGATTGCTCCTCTTAGCCATCAACAGGTGCTGCCATTGCCGAGGGGATTCGCTGCTTTCTGGGCCTCTGTGAAGGTACTAGGCATGTTCTGAATGATTCCGTGCCACCAGCAGTGCAGCGTACACTCTGCAAGACAGCCCGGGGTCCACCTTGGCAGTGCACTGCGGAGTAGCCCAAAGCATTGTGCGCAAGCAGTTTATTATTATTTTTTTTTTTCTTGCTGTCTGGAAAGCGCTGTGGGTCCGATACGACATTACCAATCTGTTCGACGTTCTTTCCTAGAGTATGGATGCATAGTGTATGGGTCCGCGAGACCATCATACCTAAAGCGACTTGACCCTGTTCACAACCTTGGTTTACGTCTCTCGGCTGGTGCATACAGAACCTCTTCCACAAATAGTCTCTATGCAGAAACGAATGAACCCTCTCTCAAAGACAGAACCATGCTCACATGCACCAATGTCCTGAAACCACGGTCCCTATCAAAACATCTATATTACCTGATAGTTACAAAATGCATATCCAAAACGCTGTTCAACAATAAACCCCAACTCCTCCGCTTCGAGGATAGTTGCCACAACTTAGAGTCCTCATGTCGCCTCACAACACGTCGCACTGCCGCCTCGGTACGGCCTTCCCACTGTATGTGACTTTTCATTGACGCACTTCCTATAAAAACAAGCACCACATGAACACATATTACAGGAATACCTGGCACTTCAAAAAATATATGTGAACCACACAAAATTTTATACTGATGGCTCAAAAACAGCAGATTATGTTCGAAGCGTGGTAGTACAAGGAAACTGGCGAACCCTGTATCCATTTTTACTGCCATATGTTATGCTGTCTCAGTAGCTGTGGACAGAATAATTAATTACAGTATTGAAAACAACATAATTGGCACGGTTTCGCTTAGCCTGCTCACGGCATTACATTCCAGAAATGCAGCCAAACCATTAGTAGGAAGCATAATACACAACATAGAAAAAGTCACAACACAGGGGCGTATGATAAAATTCTGCTAGGTGCCAAGCTTGTTGGAATAGGTGGAAATGAAAGAGCTTACCTATGTGCTGCACAAGCACGCAGGTTTGAGCTTGTGAGCAAGTCAACATGCCCCATAGAGACTGTATGAAATTGTTAATACAGAGTAATTTGAGCGCTAAAGGTCATATAATTTGGAATAATGAAATAAACAACAAGCTGCATTTTTGGCATTTTGTAAAGCCTCTCCTGGGCGAATACTTGCACGCACCAGGAACGTTTGAACTCTTTCCCTGCCGCGCCCATTGAGCATTGTTAGCCCGCTAACAATCATTTCATGCCCCGATTTCAGAACCTTCTGTGTTGCTAATGACCACGCTGCAGATGTAGTTTGTAGGCAAAGAACCAAAGTTTTGTTTCCGATGTAGTTTTCTTTTGTCCCGCGAGGGGGCACTTTCTAACGCGCTGCGAAGAAATGAAGACGCAGACCTGCGCTCATTGCCCGCCATGTTGCCCGCAGATGACTCCTTCGCTGCTCGACTTCGGAGCCTTCCGCGTTGCTTACAGGCACGATGCGTGTCTGGCTTGTAGCCGGAGAACTGAAGTCTTGTTTCCAATATAGTTTTTTTTTTCCCCTGCAAAATGGCATTTTTTGAATGCACTCCGAAGATGCGGTACCATCAAAGTCGCTTGGCAGCCTCCACATGTGCGCTATGCGCTCTGAAACATAGCAAATCTGAGGACTCTGTTTCGTCTGCGAGTGATTTAATTGACATCCTGTGCAGCAACGAGCCTGAAAATGTTGCAAGGCGCTGAAGATGATTCAGTTTTCACATCGGTGATGATGGAAGCCAGCCTGAAACACAGGCGGCCGCGCTCCGATGCACAACTATAGGGTTTCCAGTTATTGTTTTGTAGCAAGAATACTATTCAAGATTGAAATGTTTTTTGTTTTTTTTCAGATAGTGGCCAATAGAGTAACAAACATTTTGCATATTTCAGAAAATTTGTAACATTTTTTTCTTTTTAAATACAAGCGTGTCTTTGAAAGTTTTGTTCAATTTTTTCCTAAAATCTCGTTTTTAGCAAATAAAATTTTTTGATGCAACATGCAATTTGTTGTTTAAACTTATATGAATAGAAAGCACCTTTATTCAGCTCTTTTATTGGGTATTGCAATAAATATTGAATGCAATAGTTTTTACACAAAAAACAAATGAACTGAAACCTTCACAAAATGGTCACTTTCCCCATGGTATGGAAAGAGTTGTAGAGGTAATTTTTATGTCGTCCCTGCATTGGACACACATGCTTTACATGTAACTTCCTAGTGACGAAACAAGAGAAACATGCTTATGAAAAATATGGAGATCAACTTACAGTAAATCACATTTTATTCTTGTGTGCACAACTCAGAAAGCAAAGGACAAAGTACTTTACTCAATTTTATAATGAATGCATTATTTTTCACCCAACGCTGGTCTTAAGTGATAATGCAATTGTTGACATGTCTTGTGTCTTAAGAGAAGCAGGTTTTCTCGAGAAACTATTTTGACACACCTGAGTAGAAAGTCTTTGTTTGGCTGGTTGGGATCCTCGGGGCCACTGGTGTTACCTGACCTTTTTTAAAGCTTGTAATATTAGCCCTTTATAAATTTTTTTTCCTGTTTCATTGCAAGGTAGTATGAAATAACTTTTGTGGCTGTCTACACCACGTATGTTTTTTTCACATATTTGTGAAATTCTTCAGAAAACAGTTTTCCTATGCCTTGAGCTTGGCGCCTAGATGCAAATTTAAACTTGATGTCTGTTAATACTTTCCATCAAGGAGGGCTCATCGGACTGGTGGAACAGTAATTTTAGAATGCCTTCACATCTGGGAGAGGTGACTACAGTTGTGGAACTTTGCTCCCAGGGCGTGCCTGGTGGCGTCACTTAAGACTGAGAGCAAGGCACAGTCGGTGGTGAAGCTGGTGGCCACTAACCTGATTGCCAATGGCCGCACGTGGGATGGCGTCCAACTTCTGTGCCTCATTGGCAAGGGCCTTGATGCTTGCCGCTACCTCCAAGCAGCCGGCCAGTGGGAGGACTCGGTGTGGCTCGCAAAGGTGGTTATTATCCTCTGCTGTGCCTTGCACTAGATGGCACCCCAGCAAGTATGTCGCGTGCAGTGCGATAGGTGGAGCGAACTGTCATGTGCGTGGAGAAAGAACGCTCCCGGAACGATGGTGTATGTGCACCCAGGCGCCGGTCACTTGTAACCAGTGTGAATTAAACTAGTACTGTCATGTTACCTAAACACAACATCCTCCATTGAACTAGGCTTGGGTTCCACCTGCATGCGAGCCAGGTATGTCTGTGCATGCCTCAGGGTTGGTCCTCTAGTAGGTAGCACTGTGAGGCAGGACAGTTCCATGATGGCTCAGTGTAGACATCTGTGGATGGTATTCCTGGACTTGCACAGCGATGGGACCCTTTTGCAGTGATGACCACAACTTCCTCTAGCCACAATGTGCCAGCATGTCATGCAGGAATGTCAGGGGGTGTGATAGGGCCACTTCATACAAACTGTACACAGTGGCATGATGAAAAATGAGCAAAACAACTTGGTGCTCTGTTGGGTGCTACACATCACATGCTCCTATGAGTGACCATGTTTTTGTCTTCTTTCTGCATCTGGGATGCTTGTCACTCATGCAGTGATAATAGAACATGGCAGTATTGTGGTGTACATTTTAAATGGATGGTGCATGAAATTCCACTGTGGCTGCATGTACAAACAGATTCATGGGCATTCTTTTTGACTCTCCCACATGGTGCCTGCACATAAGCATAAACCTGAGACCGAAATAATGGTATTGGTTAATCACTGAGGATGGTTACAAATTTTTATTAAAAAGTGCCCAGCTGATGGCATACATAGTTCTTGAAGGGAGCCTCTTGTCATGCTGCGTTGCACTAAGCATTAGTGTTGGAACTCTCTCCGCAGCCTGTCTCTTTCGTTGGGCATAAAATTTAGGCATTCCTGCCATCAATGCAGTGTTTCTTTTGTTTGTTTTCTTCCAGTGTATTCTAAGTGGTGCTGCTCTCTCAGAGGTGGTCACCAAGTGGGCAGAACATCTGATTCAGCTCAACCAGAAGGTAACCAGCCCCCCCCCCCCCCCCCCCCCCCCCGGGCTCTTTTCCAAGATACCACGGCAGCCACTTTTCTTCAACAGGGCAAAGCAGTGCTGGCACTGCTGAGTGTCGGCCAGTACACGCGTTGTCTCCAAACTCTTCACACGGCTCGAATGGTGGAGAGGGCTGCCCTGTTTCTTGATGCCTGCATGGAGCACGGGTTGCTGTCACACGAGCCCTGTATCCTTTGTGGCTAATGCACTGATGGTGCTGTTGAACAGTGGTGCCAATTGACATGTGCTTTGAGGAGGAAAGGAAACTATGCTCCGCAGCGACGTAATGGAGCCGAAGCACTCTTCCTACGCAGCGGAATATAGTCCCTGCCAGCAATGAATAGTTATTTTTGATATTCATCATCCAAGGCATATTTATTTATTTATTTATACTCGAGGCCCAAGGGCATTACAAAAGGCAGTGGGTGAATCAATGCAACATAAAACACAAAACATCAAAAAGATAACACAAAACTAAATGGTCATTATACTGTAAATATCCAGAACTGCGCAACAAGACATCAAGTTCGAAATCGACCTCGAGATCCTTGCTCAGCCAAGGATGGCTGTTGAGGTTACCAACCCTTTTTAAAGCTTTTACTATAAGGCACTTAAAATTTTGTCTTATATTTTTACTAGGTTGCACGAATTAACTTTTTAGGCCCTTTACACCGCCGTTCATTTAGACTCTTGTATAACATCCTATATTAAACAATTTTCTATACCCTGAGCTTGGCGCATGATAGCCATAGTCGCTTATGCGCCATTAAACCCAACACAGCACAACTCAAAGTTCGAAATCAGCAGCAATCCAACGAAGCAGGAAATGTGTTTAAAAAACAAAACAATAAGAAAAAACGAAAAAACAAAATCACATTGTTAAAGATTGGTGCAAAAAATGGTTGGTGGTAGCCCTACCATAAGCTTGCCGTCCTGGTTAGCTCAGTGGGTAGAGCGACTGCTCCGGTGAAGCGGTGGTCCCGGGTTCGAACCCCAGACCAGGACGAATTTTTCTTTAACTACGAAGTTTCTGAGAAAGCTGTATAGCTTTCCTTTGTAGCCGTATGGCTGCGCTCGGGTGGATGTCAATGAGTAATTACTTCCTTATTACAAATCTACTCCACCTTGGGGGATTCTCGTAAACATTTGACCAATATTCGGGTAGCTGCATGAATTAATTCATGGAGTGGAAGTCATTCCTGCATGCAATGCGCACCCACCGCTGCAGTTTTCGATATGACCAATGCAATCCTCCCCTAGTACGGTTATAAGTTACGCTTGTGGAAGTACTTTGCGCTTTTAAAGGATAAGTGTCAGCGAGACTCGTACTAGAAATGTGCAGAGGGGTCATAGCAGCAGATTGCCGAGTTCTCAAATCACGAAAAAATTAGCTGCGGTTCAACTACTGCTGAACCTGGTTACAGAGCGAAAGCTATGGCACATCGGGCTACTATAAGCGGCTTGGCGTCTGTAACATTGAGTGCGCTTTGGTTTATGGGGGTGTAACGTCCCAAAGCGACTCAGGCTATATGAGGGACGCCGTAGTGAAGGGCTGTGGAAATTTCGACCACCTGGGGTTCTTTACCGTCCACTGACATCGCACAGTACACGGGTCTCTAGAATTTCACCTCCATTGAAATTCAACCACCGCGGCGGGGATCGCACCCGCGTCTTTCCGATCAGCAGCCGAGTGCCATAACCACTGAGCCACCGCAGCGGCTTATAAGTCCGGACACTGGATAGGCAACTCACCCACCCTGCCTCCCTGGCAGGTGGCAGTTAATGATAGATCGCGTTTGCTCACCCAGTGAACGCTGCAGCCTATTGCAGCAGTGCCGCGCGTCTGCCACAACGTTGTGACAGCTAACGCATGCAGCCTACATCTCTCTCATCACCCCATGCACCTATAAGGGCGATTCAGGCGTCCACTGACCCAGAGAGCCAGTTATGCACACTTCCTTTCCTTAAAATCATCAGAGTGTGAAACGTTGTCAACGCCGACGGCCTATGGCTTCAGTGCCGCGTTTTTGCCACAACGTTGTCAATGCCAATGCATGCAGCGCACATCTGTCACTACCGCCACATAGCTTAAAGCACGACTAGGTGTCCACTGTTCCAAGGTGGACCACTGGACATGACTAGGTGTCCACTGTCCACTTTCCTTTGCTTTCGAAGCTCCCGCTCCATTGGTTTCGTAGCTTAAAGCACGACTGAGGTGTCCGCTGTCCCAGGGGGCCAGTTATGCGCCGTTCCTTTGCTTTCGAAGCTCAAGGTCATTTGAAGGTGAAAACTGGTCGTATGGCGAAGGCTAATCTAGGTACCGTAGTGAAGCTTTTGCTTCAAAACTTTGTTTCCTTCTTTCACATTTCAATGCACAGGCAGCACAGGTTCCCGCTGAACAAACCCAGCTTGCTGCGTAAATAGCTTCCAGAGAAGTGGCAAACGAAATTTGGGCCTAGCAGGCAGCACACACTGTGCGCAGCTCACTTCGAGTCAAGCACCTTCGCATGCTTCGGATCTCAAATGAACTGCATGCGCAGCTGCACTACACAACCACAAAGCACACAAAACATCAGTAAAAACTGCAGTGGTGAAAACAAAACTGAACAGCCAGAAACATGCAATCCATAGCATAGTCAACCAGCCCCTAGATGTCAATCCAGTGGGCTGTCTTCCCGGCATGCCTCGGGCGGCCATGGTGCATGGAGTGCAGAGCCACAGCCGTGTTGCGCTTTGCATCAAGTGGCTATTTCATTTCATTTCATTTCATTTATTTACCTTAAAGGCCCCTTTCGGGGTATTACATAAGGGGTGGGTTAATCAAAAATTGGTACATTTTTTCACGATGACATATGAAGTTCAATGTTGGCGTTGAAGAGTGATGGGGAGGTGATAGCAGCAGCGGAGTGGGAGAGGCCGTTCCAGTCTGATGCGGCTCGTGGAAAGAAGGAGGTGGAAAAGGTTACGGTACGGGCACGTGGACGAGTAACTTGAAGGGGGTGACCAGTGCGATGTGATATGCGCGGCGGAGGTGCGCAGATGTATGGTTCATGGCCGAGTGAGCTCTAATAAAATTTATGAAAAAGAGATAGGGTTGCGACACGACGACGGCAAGAAAGACTTCATAAGTTGGACAGTGATTTCAGGGATGACACACTGACTTCGTATGAATATTGGGAGTGAATGAAACGGGCGGCGCGATTTTGCACGGCTTCAAGTGCATCGATTGGATATGCTTGATGGGGGCTCCAAATGGGGGATGCGTATTCTAGTTTTGGTCTTACCAATGATGTGTAAGCGAGTAATTTGACCTCTTTTGTTGCGTGACGTAAATGGCGCTTCAGATATCCAAGGGTTCTGTTTGCAGATGAAATAACATTAGTAACATGTTCCCGCCAAGTTAGATCATGACACACAGTGATACCTAAGTATTTATATGAATGAATGTGCTCTATTGGATTGTTAGAAATTCTATAGGAAAAGGACAACGGATTAAGTCTGCGTTGAAACGAAATAAGCTTGCATTTGTTAGGGTTAAGTGTCATTAGCAAAGCCACCAGTTTTCTCTCTAAGGAATAGTAAGAAACTCTATGTCAGCATCCTTACTGATGTCGCTGGCACTTAGTACTAGATTGCATTCGAGCTCCGGCTTCGCGTCCTATGTTAGTTACCTTGTTTGCTTCACGACGCTGGCGCTGTATTCCTCCTCTAGTGGAGAGACGCGATACCACTTTAGTGCTAGGGTTGCCGGTGCAGCTCATCTCCACGAACATGCGCTGCGGAACACGTTCACGGGTGTATGAATACTGCATCACTATCACTGCATGCGTCACTGAGTGAAGGTCCGTGGTGCATTCGTCTGGGCCACACGCAACCAACGTGCGTTCATTTGATCACGTGCTGAAGACGCGGTAATGGGCTCGCCCATGACAGACATGCGCGATGCGCGGGTATTGCTGATGGAGGTGGTCATAGATCACCGCACGCACCATTTCCAGGGGAACATTGGAGGAAACTCTGTGGTGGGATGGTCGGCTGATCGCACACTTAGGAGTGAGAAGCAGGTCCAGGCGAAGGCCCAGTGGCTCTGCCGTGGTCGAGCACAGTGATGATGGCTGCTTTCGATTACCACGGAGTCCAACAGGTGGTCCCACTCGTATATGGTGGCTTTGGCAAGCACCGAGCAGAGTGGTGCCTCGCGATGCCAAGCAGAGGCCGTTGGAGGTCGGGGATCGCCGCAGCCTTGCATGAGAAGTGCTGGTCAATGTGGCCACGCACCCGCCTGTTGGCTGAGGCTCAGTGCTCTGCGATGCTGCACCTCCCTTTCACGATTGTTAGCCTACCCTGACGAGCCTTAGTGCCGCCCCTAACTATGAGATGCCCCTCTGTAGGCTGTCCAAGCCGCATGAGTCTGTGGCATGGTAGCGGTCCCCGTCTCTTGCGCAAAGGGCCCCCTGGAGGCGGCACTCTCTCAAGCCTCGCCCAGTGGTCCCTCGTTAAGAAAGACATAGCGCTCGGGCTCTACAGCAGTGCCATGTACTCCATTAGCGCCACTGGCTGGTATCCGCTGAGCTTCATGGGCTGTGTGCCACTCCCCCCACAGTTGCCACGCGAGATCCTGATGTTGCTCCGTGTCCAAGTTGGTGACCCCGTCGGGCCCGGGTGCTGAGCGGCATCGGCGCTGCGCGTCGTTTAGTTCAACCGCTGTGAAAAGCGCGTTGCACGTGCGGGCCATCATCCAGGTGAAAAACAGTGACCCATTTCGTGCACTGCCAAAGGCTGACTTCCAGGACAGGGCCAATTATTTCTGGTGGCTTCACTTCTTCAGGCGCCTGATTCGCCATCCAGCACCCTAGAGGCGATCAGTGGCAGATGCTCTCTACGTCCTCAGCGCCGCCTGTGTTTCATGCTAACCGCAGTGATCCGCTTCGGGTGCATGGAAAGCTTGGCGTTGCTATGGCACGCGAAAAGATGCTCTTGCAGCAGCCTGGAAATCAGCTACGCAATAACTCCTTCACTAAGGCTCGTCCTGCAGGCAGAAGTTGGGTGCAACGCTGGAGATTTCTGCTTTCTAGTGGCAAGCAGCAGAGCTGCGCTTCTTCTGCCGACTGGGGTCGGGTGCTTGGCAGAGGTATGGTTAATCCCTTTATCAGCGTGCAGGAAATATGTGCGACATGACTCCAGAGGTTTCCAGCACCGCACTGAACTTCTGTGCCTAAAATAGGTCGTGCTGTGCAGCGCCACAACAGATTCTCCAGCGGTGTTGTAAATTTATTACCGCGCAACACTCACATGATAGGATTGTGATGTATATCACTAAATTAGGCACACGATGCTACAAAGGTCTTTCTCAGACATTGGTTTTCTATGAGCGTTGTACGTTTCCAAACCCTTTTTTACCCAACTGCATTGTTCTAGTTTTCGTTTACTGCTCTTCGCGTCATTGGTGCAAGTTTGTCGCTCTGTTGACCGCTGCATGCGTGTATCTTGTTATCCAGCACTCATTTCAGTGGCAGCATCGCGCGGACGAGAACCGCAGACGCTGATGAAGGCCTTCTCCTCTTTCCCCCTTCCTGTTGCTTTGCTCACTGCTGCTTTCATCCTTGACAAGCGTGCAGCAAGCCTCTGCCAAAACGTGTGGTTGGACTACGCTAGGTACCTGCATTCCTTAGGGAACAAGAGAGCCAGCCTGCACTACTGCTTCCTCGCTGGAGAACTGGCAGCTGACTTGCGCAAAGAAGTGGAGATGCTGCTGGATGAGGAGGAAGGCCAGATCTCTGAAGCAGAACCGTAATAAACGCATGTTACTTGTGAGGAATTTTCTTTTATGACTGCACATGTTTTCACTAAGGTTGTGTGTTGAAAAGAAATAGACCGAGTAGCACTTGAGGCAACTCAAACCAACCGCTTGCAAGGCAGCCGCACGTGGACGGAGAAGGTGCGCAAAGCCTCCATCAAAGGTTGAGGCTTCAGGCTGCTCACCCGAAAGACGCGGGTGCGATCCCGGCCGCGGTGGTTGAATTTCGATGGAGGCGAAATTCTAGAGGCCCGTGTACTGTGCGATGTCAGTGCACGTTAAAGAACCCCAGGTGGTCGGAATTTCCGGAGCCCCTCACTACGGCGTCTCTCATAGCCCGAGTCACTTTGGGACGTTAAACCCCATAAAATCAAATCATAAAAATTTAAATTCTAGCAAATTGGCAGTCCGCCTTAGCATATTTGCAGCACACTTCAAGCTGCTGTTAAACAACCTAATGCTCGAAATCGAATTTCAGGAAATCACATTTTGGTGTTGGCAATGTATTTAAAGTGTACTTTCGTAAATACGCAATTAATACGTCCAAGTATAATTTAATTGTAACTAATGGGCAGTCCGCGTAAACATATTGCCACGTATCGTAGTGTTTGTTCGTTCACGCTCAAGGCTGCAGGAAAGGGTTGTTATCACTTTTTTTCGTGACGCGACAAGCGACCAGACTAATCTCAATTGATCGCAGCCATGAAAGGCTGCATCTAGGTTTTTCCAGATTACTGTAGATGATCTTGTCCTGTTATCTGGAAGTTTCCTTGCTGGCTTTAAATTGAGCGATGCCGCGAGCTGCGGACATTCGTAGTTCAACAACCGACGAGCACGTTTGTTGCTTACGCCACCGCCGAGTGATTCAGTTCTTTTGCGGGCGCAAGTCAGCCCAAATAAAGAGCTTCGTTTGCAAGGCTTGTTGCTGTTTTCCTGACTGATGGATTGCCGTCACTACAACGTGACAATATTTGCATTACACTCCAAGCTACCATGGAACAATCTAAGGCTCGAAATGACGTTTCAGGGAACAGTGAAAACTCTCGCTTTCCTGTCGTCCTTTCGTTTATGGTAACTTCTAGCAGGAAGGTAATCACCACTTATTTACACTACGTGCGGAGAATGTGTTAGCATTATACCGGCAAAGGCGCCTTGGGTACTTCCAGGCCCGAATATGCCAGCGAGAAGGACCACGACCATCAAGGCCGACCGGCTCCCTTAGACGCCCGTGTATCTGTTCGTTGACTGTTCGACTCCTGACTTATTTCTGACGCAAGTTTCGACTAGCAATTCGGTTCTAGATCGCCCCCAGATTCGAACGAGACTAGTAGGGCGCTTCTGGGATAATTTGGGGGCCACAGTCTTTGCGCAAAAAACGCCTCACTGGGCAATATATAGTGCGTCGCTCTCGGTGGGTATATATAAGGCAAGCCAAGCAAGGTGCTTGTCGGAGCGCTTGTTTGCTACGACACTTCCGTCATGATTTGCTGTGTAGGTATCTTTGCTGTTCCCATTCTGTCACGTGATGACCTTATAATCTCATGTACATCATGATTGATGATAACTACGCCTGTACAATATGTTCTGCAGTTGAATGAAGCATTAACTCAACTCATTCTGTGAAGCCGACCAGTAGAACTTTTTAAGCTGAAGTGAATATATTTTTAATGCATTATAAATATGCTAAGTGGGCAAAAATGTACTTTTCACGTATTTTAAAGACCATTCAAAATATTATTCCTAGTATACTTAGAAAGCATTTGTATTGCAGTTTAAGCATAGAGACAAAAAAATCCGAAATAAATATGAAATTAATACAGTATGTTTGAAATGCATTTTAAGCACATCCACTTTTTTGCTAAGGGCTCCGGGCTCCAGGATTTTTGACAGTCCAAAATAAAATGCAATTCAATTCAATTTTATGAACAGCACATCCCATTACACCCTTGCTTACTCCTAGGAGAAAATTCACTAGTCAAAACCTCTTGTTTCGTTCCTAAAAGATGCAAACGTCCTAAACTTGCTGTAGTGGCACAAAATAATCTTTAAACTTTCTCATACCAAACAGACTTATTAAAACTTGTGTTTGGCGCATGATAGCCTTAGCTGCCTATGTCTCATAAAACCCAGCACAGCACAACATATTCAGTCCAGACTTAAAATATACACTCCTTTGTGATGTTAGAATTGGTCAAAATTCGCACAAACACAAATGTGCATTTCACCGTCGTGCTGTGTCAAACGTGGACTTCCTTTCCGCGGTGCGTGCAACAAATGTCTGAATTGCGGAGTCTAAGCTCAAAGTTTGTCGGCTGTCAGTGCACGTGCAATAGGAGTAGACGAGTCAACCTTTCCTGTGGCACTATTGTGCTTCGAAAGACGTCGCTCGGCACAGAAGGATTTGAAAACTTATTCGAAAATTGGTTTCACGTCCTGAGCTTGATCCTTCAACAGTACATGAACTTCTCAGATGGTTCCTGCTCTGAAGTGATTGCAGCCAGCCAGGGGACGTCCGAGGGGAGGAGACTGTGGTAGAGGGAGGCTTCCCCTTGGCCTCTAGACGAACAAGCTTGTCGATTCCAGGTTGCGCGAATCTCCTGTGGATTTCCGCTGCCGTATCGACCAGCTCAAAGAAATCATTCCTCAGCGCATCTTTCCTGGCTAAAACAGGACGGCTTGTACTCTTTGGTGGCCTTTTTTTCTTCGTTTTGGAAGGGAGTCCGGGTCCAAGTTTCTCGGCTTTGGCAGGTGCAAGAAGAAAAACCTCATCGAAGGCATCATCGCTGCACAGCTTTCTCAGCGTAAACTCGCGCACGTCGGCCGACTTAATGGATGCAGCCGCAGAGCAACAGGAGCTCTGAAGTGTACAGGCGAGTTCCTCGCAAGGACCGAAGAACTTGATGGATGCAATTAAATAAAACATCGTCTGGAACCACTGCAGGCGTTTTAAATAGCCCGGGAATGCAGTGCAGCGATCGTCTCGACTAGAAGTCTTCCCTTTAAGGATCTCCACGAGAGTGATTTATATCCGATCATAATTATCCGAGAACCTCGACATGGACTTGACGTGTACGGACCAACAGTTTGGGCAACAGTTGCTTCACCGGAATGTCCATCTCGCATTCTGACTGGCACAGAGTTGACACAATACCAGTGTATATTGACTTTCTCTTTGCCGAATTCGGTATTGTGTTGGACAAGTCATTCACAATCATTAATATGGTACAAATGAGTTCAGGGTTGCGGCCCGCCTCCTGAAGTGCAAGGTCGAGGGAGTGATTACAGCAGGGAACTTATCTTGATTTCACCTGCTCATCTTTGATTAGTTTCGATACCCCGCTAATCTACCCAGATATGTTGGCAGCACCATCAAAACAATGTCCCCGGAGGTTGTGGAAACCAAGAGACAGCCTGATCAGGACGTCTTTGATCGTTGGAATTATTTTGCTGCTTTTGTGGGTTGTAGATGGGTTGTATATGCCTAAGAACGCGTCATGCACATCAAGCGTGTCAGGATAAACGTATACCTTACGCACATTGAAAACTGTTCTTGACGCGATGGCCATGATGGCGTAGAATGGTGACTGGGTGACTTTGTCGACAAACATTCTCTGGACACTGTGCACCATTATTTTGAATATTTCGTTTTGCATGTTGCCGCTAAGCCATCTGTCCCGTTTGTTCAGCCACGTTCTTAGCGCAGAGATATCTTCTATTCGTTCTTCTAGAAGCTACATGAGGACTCATCGCTTGCAAGGTGGCTGCGAATCGACAAATTCGTGTAAACCGCCCATGGCTATGAGCATGTTCTTTTAAAGCTGATGGCCTGGCTGTAGGGAATGCTAGTTTTACATGGCTGCTGTGAAAGTGAAGGTACTTTTGGCAGTCCGTATACTAGAAGCGTATAAAGTTCCTTTCAGCCACAATTTATCTGTAGACGAATCTGAAGGAGTAAAAAGATTGGTGACATCCTCTGAAATTAATATAAAGCCGGGAAAGGCAGTGCTATAGTGATTATGAGTACATCTAATTACATCTGCGAGGGCCTCAGACAACTAGATGATGGCTCTTTTTATTAGCCACAAAAGAAGAAAAGACTGATGCACACACACACAAACACCGGGTGTTTCAGTGAACATATTCCAAACTTTTTATAAATAGGCTTTTTGGGGTAAAAATATGGTGCTTGCGGCACAGTGTTACCAGTGTTGGGGGACACCAGAAAAGCGGTTTATTGTCTTAAGTAGTGAGCTGGTTAACTAATTTTTAATAATTAACTTTTCAACTAGTACAGTTAGGCACCTAGTTGCAATTAGAGATTTGTAGCCGGTCAGTTACCCTCGCTACTGTGACTGGAGAAAATCTGGCTGCATCGTGCGAAAATACATAGGTTTTCGAAATTATGCAGGGAAAGAAACCCCTCCAGTGCACGTAACTAGTCGAAAAAAGCCAAATTTTGTCGAGCCACAGTGCCAAGGGTAACTGCGTTTTCTAATTTCTAAAAACTGATATGGCTATTACTAAAGACCGGCTACAAATCTCTAATTGCAACTAGGCACCCAAGTCAGCTAGTTAAGAAGTTAATTATAATAATTGGTTAACCAGCTTACTACTTAAGACGATTCACCAGTTTTCTGGTGTCTGCCAAAACTGGTAATACTGTGCCGCAAAACCCATATTTTTACCCCGAAAAGCCTATTGATGAAAATTTTTGAAATTGTTTGCTGAAACACCCGGTATAATGAGGAAGAGAGAAGGCAGGGATGTTTACCGGAAGGGTGTTCTGGTTGGCTACTCTGCATAGGGGAAGAGGGAAGTTGGGATTGAGAAGGGAGAATGGACGAGGGGCATGGTCACAGATAGTCCCTTATAATTACGCTGCCTCAAGCCAGTTGCTCTCGGGAAGCAAAACAGTGCTTTGTACGCGGTCCCAGCATCTCGTCCTGTGTTAAATGGCAAGGATCGATCGGCGGTCCAGGGCACAACACAGCGTATTTCTTTCGGTCGCCAGAGCTGGACACCAGCACAGCAGATGCTCAATTGTCACCTCACAGCCACATCTTAATTCACAGGCAGGGTTGAAATCCGGAACGTGTATTGCTTTGCAAATGCAATACAGAACCATAGACGGCACAGCAATGTTGTTTCGCGACACGGTATTGTATGGGGAAGACGAAGGTGCAGTCCAGGTTGCAGTACTCTGAAGCGACGGCTGAAAAACTGGCCAGTTTTCCACGCTGAAAGTGTGAGCTCCAGCGACAGCCTGCGTTCACACGCTGCGTCAGGCTTGGAACTCCGTCATTCTGGGCACATCGGGTAGCTTCATCCGCGTGGTGGTTTCCTTTGTTACCACATTGTCCTGGCGGGCATTGAAAAATGATATGACTTTTCGATATGGCGCACGATACACCTCGCGAATCTCTGCAACCAGTCGTTCATGCGACCCGCGGCGTGGGGAAGCTGCAGGTCTTGGAAGGGCTGCTTTGGAACTGATCATTCATATGGAGGTCCTTGGCTGAAGAACTCAACCGCAGCCCGAAGGGCAGCTAGTTCCACACCAGCTGAGGAAGTGTGGCAGGTCGTCTTTACCTTCCTCAAGATATGTACTACCTTGCCGGGATCACCACGTACCCAGCGGAACTGGTTGAGTTAACTGGACCATCTGTACAGACATGCATACGGTGACTCTGGTTATAATGCACAAGTTCCAACGTTATCCATTTGTTTGTGGGCAGCCAATTATATATCACTTTTCTTCGTAATCCCAGGAATATAAAGGTGCATCCGAGGTTTATGCAGTCTTCGTAAGAACGAGCACGGTGTGAAAATCCAATTGCAAGCTATAGTGATTACCTTGATCAAGCTCTATATGCATTCCACATCTACAGAAACACAGCAGAGTGGGGCAACTGCATAAGGTCTTGGAAATCGACAAGGCTGGAATGTGTCAGACTTGCAGGTAAAGTATGCGAAGTTCTTTTGGGCTAGCATTTGAAACGGTGACGTACTAATCACTGATTAAAATCATGACGGTCTTCAAACTTCTCCCCAGCGTATAGCGCCAAATGGAGGGATTGCGCATTATTACGTCATCGAAGGTACCGGTACATTTCGAATGCATGAACGCTCGCTTTGAAGGAAAAAACCAACGCCACCGAAGGTAAAGCCCACTGAGCGTTGTTTGTCAGCATACAACGAGGCATGACAGGGTGTGATTGACGGCAGCAGTAATTTGAAACCTTACCTTCCGTGACGTCGCACCGAGCTTCCCCACACTCTTCTGGTGCTTTGAGGAGAAGCCTAAATTTCAATCGTCGATTACGTCACTATTTTAAATGCTAGCGCAAAAACTTTTGGCATGCTTTACCTACAGCCTCATAGATTTGAATCCTAGAATTTCGTGGAAGTTTCAAAAAGTGGCGCAATTCCCTTTAGTTACGAGTGAATTTTGTGCTTCTGCTCAAAGCACCGGAGGAGGAAAATTCAGTGTGACGTCACGGAAGGTATGATTTCAAATTGGCCGCGCCTGGTGACGCGCGTGCCAACAACGAGGTAGAGGTACAGTGAACTGTAGTAGAGAGCATATTAGCTCTATGGTAGAGGGGCTAGATCGCTGTTGACACGTACAGAAGTATGTGCATGGTAACCACGTGATAACATATTTAAACAAAAGGGCGCATACAATCGACAAACTTTTAAAATATTCAGTTACATCTCAAATACTCACCTATAATAATACAACTGTTAGGTTTTGTTCTTATATTTAGTTGAAATGTTTTTAAAGCGAATGAGCTCAGGCGGGGCCGCGGCCATGGCTTGAGGCAATGAGGCGGAGTTCGCACACAACGAATTTCGTCCAGGTGGTGGCGGTTACAACTTTATTGCCACAAAAATGGAAGGGATTAGTTGGGGCGGGGGCGAGTCCAGGGTGGCCTCCAGTCGGGGGCGACCTCTGGAGCTCGTGTGATGAGGGCCAGTTGCGTTGTTTTTCTTGAACTGGCCAAGTCCCATTCCTCCGCTGAGGGAGCTGGCAAAAGTGTCGTCGGAGGGGGTTTGCTAGCGCATTCCCATAAAATATGGTCTTGGGTGGCTGCGTGCCGTCACCGCAGTGCGGGCATGCAGGGTCATATATTCACCGTTTGTGATTAGATATAATCGAGAGAGGCTAAGAATGGCCTTTTTTTTTTCTTTTTTTTGAATTTTTTCTTTATTTATTCTCAGAAACAGTACACAAACTGTTGTTTGGACCCATAGCCTTTACGGCTAGTGAGGGGTCCAAATACAAAACAAGTACAATATTACTGCAGAACGTGTAAAATAAAAAAAACTTCAAGATTAACACACACAATTGAATTCATTCCTACATTTCCGTGGAAATTAAATAGTGTTTTAAAGATGCCGAAAAGTTATTTTTTTCTTTAACTTCATTAGGGATTTCATTCCACACATGGGCTCCGCTGTATTCTAGGAGTCTTCGGCCGTACATATTGTAACAAGGTGGTAAATTAAATAGATTGTTGGTTGCAGCTCTTGTTTGTTTCATTGGTAATCTAAATAAACTAAGGGGCAGGGGGTTGTTAGATTTTATTACATTGTTTACTATTTCAGCTATCTTCAGTTTATATGCCATTGATAGGGGTAAGATACGAAGCTGCTGAAAGAGTGGCCTGCTGGGGTATGTATTATTTGAATAAGTTATCATACGAATAGCTCGTTTTTGAAGGCGAGAAACAGGATCTAGATATGTTTTATATGTACCACCCCATGCTTCCAGGCAATAAGATAATTGACTGTGCACAAAGGCGAAATACAGAATGCGTAGAATTGGAAGATCAAAGCAGTCCCTGGCCTTTAGTAAAATATGACAACCATAGGCTAATTTGGAGCAAATATTATTAATTTGTTCTTTCCAGTGCATATCAGACGCGAACAGGACACCTAGATACTTGTATTGAGGCACCCTCAGCAGAGTCGTGTTGTCGATAGTTAGAGATATATGTTCGTAGTTCATGTTCTTCCTGCGCGAGTGAAACACGGTGTACTTTATTTTCTCAGTGTTAAGGGTTAGCCGATTACTTTTAAACCACTGCGAAACTTCACTAAGCTCTTCATTAATTATACATTTAAGTGCCTCTAAATTTTCCCCTGTAAAAAGTAATGCAGTGTCATCGGCATATATTACAGCTTTCGAATATTTCAGCATTGATGGAAGGTCATTAATATACAGGGAAAAGAATAGCGGCCCAAGCACGGAGCCCTGAGGCACACCTAGATTAATGCTTTGTGGTAGTGAGGCTAAATTGTTCACGACAACATATTGTTTCCGTCCTGTAAAATAGCTTCTAATTAGATCACAAATTTTCCCTCTTAAACCGTAGGTTTCCAATTTCTGTTGTAGTATTGTCTGATCAACCGTATCGAAAGCTTTTGATATGTCTAAATATACTACTATGGCCAGCTTATTATTATGCAGTGCAGAATTTATAAGTTGTGAAAGAACAAGAACTGCGGATGACGTTGACCTTTGGGGCCTGAAGCCATGCTGATTATGACATATAATGTTATATTTATTTAGAAAATTTTGTATGCGTTTACAAAGAACCTTTTCAAAAACTGTATTAATTGCATTTAATACCGATATTGGTCTGTAGTTTCGCGGATCAGATCGCTCACCGCCTTTATAAATAGGTACAACCCTTGCAACCTTCAGCTCGTCAGGATATATTCCATTTGCCAATGAATGGTTAAAGATGTGTAGTAGATGGATCGCTAGTATATCAATGTTGTTTTTTATCAGTCTAACGGGTATTGCATCAGGTCCTGCCGCCTTGCCGGCTGAAAGGCTGCCGACTGCAGTGGTTATTTCTTCTATGTCTATGTCAGGCAAAGCAAAACTGTTGTTAACACGTTCCGGCATCTTCGCCGTAGGTGCGTCAGCATGAACCTGCGCGGCAACCGTAGGCCCAATGGAGGTAAAATAGGTATTAAATGATTCTGCTGTGTCTTCGTCAACTGTCTCAGGGAGTGTTGCTGTACTGGATCGCAAGCCGATTGCGTCGTTCACTATATCCCAAATTTTTTTTGCATTTCCATGCGCCTGTTTCACCAGTGATGAATAATATTCCTTTTTTCTTTTTCTCATAAGAGATACAGACAAGTTCCTGCAACGCTTATACTGTTTGTAGGCGTCTGAGCGTCGTGGCTTGCGCCCTGTCCAGGTCGGGGTGAGGGGCGGGATACGTGCATCTTTGCTTGCGATAAAAGTTTGTAATCTCCGCTTACGAGCGAGGTGCCTCGTGGGGGCGTACTTTCCCGAGAAGTCTCCGTCCCCCGGTTGGTTAAACCTCGGGCTAGACGGTCAACCGCCTCGTTTCCGGAGTTACGCGTGAGCCGGAACCCGAGATTGATGTTGTGATCGAGAGTTAGGTTGCGCAGAATTTGCATTGCGAGTGCGCTAACCGAGTTTTTGGCGAAATTTTGAATGGCGCGCTCTTATAGTCGCTTAGGATAGTTTTGGTGCGCGGATCCGCGATGGCCAGTGCTATAGGCACCCTGCACCCGCCAGGCACCGCTACCGTCGAGGCTGCGTTCAGCTCCCCCGCGCGGCCAGTTCCTCGTCCCTGTCAGGAAAGCTCGCCCCGCGACTGCGAAGGGACGGCGTATGCGAGCGGCTGCCGCTGTTCGTGGAGGCGGGATTTCGACCTATTCATTCATGAGGCTGAAAAATTCTTTCGAAGAGCGAACGTCAGGAAAGGAACGAAGCTTTTTGAAGCGGGCCATGCACACAATGTGAAACAGGTGGTGTCGTCCGACGGGAGCGTATCTAGCTCCCCGGTGCATTGCGCTGACAAGCATCACTGCGCCACTGAAAACGATCAGATCAACGCTAAGAAATATTTCTATCTAATACCTGTCAGCTATCATGTAGCTATCTTCCCGTAGACAGCGTGTAGCCGCCAGCTGCAGTTGCAAGGCAGGCAAATGTAAACACGCTGCTGCCGTTGCCGTGCTTTTGGAGCGGTGTAAAACGCTCTGCAAACCGAGCCACCTGCAAGCCTGGGGTGTTCCTGCATTTAGAAAGGCTTACCCTGAACTTTCAAAGACGACCAGGCGGCATAGCATTGAAGGTAGTTAGAAAACTCCAGTTTCTGAGCGAACGGCGCAAACCTGACTTCATAACATTCTCGTTTGCCGCACCTCCGGTGTTCGATGTGGAATACCCTGTCCAAACTACGCCTTGAAATGATGTACCAATTGCGTAATCTGCCACTCATATTTTCTCTTTTTTCAGCAACTGCCAGGCCATTATCGCTACAACACGTGCGTCAGTATTTTGGTTATATGAAATGTCCAATGAACGATCTTTTGCAAGCAGAAGAGAATGCAAGCTGCGTCGAGGCGCCTGCGCGCACTAAAACTCCTGCGGGAAACGAAGCTTTTTGACTGGGATTCTGCAAAAAAAGGGGTATCCTGGCTATATCATGCAGGATTCTTGCAGAAAGTTTGTGCTCAAAAAGCAGAATTTCATTGCAAGGTTTGTTTAATTTCTACGCATTTAGTACAAGTGGCCTGATTCTTCGACATTAGGATTTATGATTATTGTACAAAATTATCACCCAGTCGTTCAAACGCGGAGGCAAAGATTTATCTGGAGCATGTTGCCATTGCCCCTGAAAACGTGCCTTTACTGTCGAAAAAGACGCTGGACGACAAGGCGCAGTGGAAGTGAGCAAGGATTCCGCGCATAGCTGAAACTAATGTAAACGATTCTTTGCAGCGCAAAATTTGGGCTTCTTCCTAACGTGTGACTGCGGGCGAGTTTCGGCGTGGCTTTTTGAGCCCACATATTGTTTACAGCCATGCATGAGTCAAGTAAGCTTCTGCACGGGTTTGACCACTGCTAGACCAGAAACCGCGCGTGCGTGTTGCCCGTCGCGAAGGGCGGGCAGTCTCCCAATGTCGCGTCGGAAATCCACAAAACCTTGTCCCAGGCGAATTTACATACGCATTATTGCATCCTGTAACACAGCAGTGTGTCCTGCTGTTGTTATGTGCCATTTTTTGCTCGGTAAGGACGCCCAAAACTGCTTCGGGACGGCGCGCGCAGCGCAGCGGGAGCTGTCGGCTTCTCCCGCCTTCCTGACAGGGACGCGCGCGCCGCCGCCAGTGGCGCGCGCGTCGCGCTGGAGTTAGATGCGCAGGGTGCCTATAGCTATATACTTCCTCTACCTCGCGTATAGAGCTAGCGCGAAAGGTTGTGGCGTTAACGAGGGCTGACTTTCGAGTGGCCATACATATGCCACGTAAGTTCCACCTTTGATGTGTTCAGCTGCGTCCACGTACACTGCTTGTGGTTCGGTCTCGTACTGTTTCTCAAGAGCCTGCGCCCTTGCTTTCCTGCGGGCATCGTGTCTGCCTGGCAGCATGTTCTTGGCTACTGGTTTAACAGCTAGTCTGCTAGTAATGTCGACTGATAAATGGGATGTTGCACATACCTCCTCAGCGGGGTTGATGCGGAGTTTGTCGAGAAATGCGCGTCCCGCAGCAGTGCGCGGCAAGCGGGTCACTTGTGCCGTCTTATGGGCTTCGATTAGCTCAGCGAGGGTGTTAAAAATTCCCAACTTCAGCAGTCGATCTAAGTTGGCGTATGCCGGCAGGCCAAGGGCCGCCTTGTATGCTGTTCTAATGATGCTATTAAGTGCGTATAGAAATGCGCAAAATAAAACCAGCCCATAAAGACAGCCTCCATAGAGAAAGCATTCGACTCAGTCAAAACCTTGGCAGTCATGTAGGCATTATGGAATCGGGGTGTGGAACCACTGGAAGATATCTATTGACTGCATAGCCATAAAGTCACCAATAAAATTCCAATAAGGAAAGGTGTTGGGCCGGGTGACAAGATCTCACCAATGCTTTTGACCGCCTGTTTGCAGGAGGTATTCCGAAGCCAGGATTGGAAACAGTTGGGGATAAGAGTTAATGGAGAACATCTAAGTAATTTGCGATTCGCTGATGACATTGCCTTGCTAACTCACTCAGGGGATGAACTGCAAAGCACGATTAATGACTTAAACGGGCAGGGTAGAACTGTAGATCAAAAAACTAAAATGCAGAAAACTAAAGTAATGCTCAACAATCTAGGAGCCGTTTACAACTGGTAGCGAGGCACCGAAAGCAGTAAGGGAATATGCTGACTTATGGAAGGTTTGTTTAATGTTGTTAATTTTATGTCTGAACTTCTTGCCTGAACTTTTGACACCTATACTTGTAACTATTTTTTTGTATTCATGTACCTACACTGCGAAAATCCCTTGTAGGATTGCAATATTCATAAATTGGTACTTACCACTGTTCCAATTAAACTACGAGAGTTAATGGGGTGGAGCGCATTTCGCAGGTACTCTAAGATCATGAATGGTAGCTTACCAATATCCCCTAAGACAGAAGTATATAACAGCTTTATCTTACCAGCACCCACCTTTGGGGCAAAACGTGGAGGCTAACAAAAAGGGTTCAGCTTAAATTGAGGACAACGCAGCGAGCTATGGAAAGAAAAATGATAGGCGCAACGTTAAGATACAGGAAGCGGGCAGAGTGGGTGGGGGAACAAACGCAGGTTAATGACAGCCTATTTGAAATCCAGAACCAGAAGGAATGGGCTTAGGCCAGGCATGTATTGTGAAAGCAAGATAACCGCTGGTCCTTAAGGGTGACGGAGTGGATTCCAAGAGAAGGCAAATGTAGCAGGGGGCAGCAGAAAGTTAGGCGGGTGGATGAGATTAAGAAGTTTGCGGGGATACGGTGGCCGCAGCTGGCACAGGACAGCGTTAACTGCAGATACGGGAGAGGCCTTTGTCCTGTAGTGGGTGTAGTCAAGCTGATGATGAAATGAAAAAGTGAGCTGACAGCAGGCAAATCACTAGGAGAAGGCTCAACAACCACAAATTTGGGACTCACTTACCTACAATTACTTCGTACAGCTCAGTGTTAAGTAGGGGCCTTTTCCCTTTCTGTGCATACAGACTGAACAGGACACCAATGCAGTCATGAAAAAGAAACCTCAAAACATTCGTCGTCATGGCACGAACGCTCTTTCCACCAACCATGGACAGCATCTTGCACTATAAGAAAATATGCACAAATTACGCTCTGCCAGTTGCAAATTAAAAGCCGTTAACAGTCCTTACCAGCTGCTTGCGAGCTGATTCCGAGTTTTTCAGGGAGTTTTCGAGTTCGTCCACTTCATGGACAGCAACCGAAGGGTAAACTTGTGCAGAAAGTGGCCCCTCAACAACACAGTCTTCATTCCACTGGCATAGTGCTTTCAGAATGTGGTCGTTCTGCTCTTTTATGAAAGTGATCTCCTTTAGAATGCTCCGTGTTGCTACTGAAACGTGAAAGGAAAACAAAGCACTGCACCTAACAGAGAGCAACAGGATAAAGCAAACAGTGACCAAGGATACAAAGTGGTTGGCCTAACAGTAAGTGCATGAAAGAAGTCTGGAATTTTTTAAGGCCTAAGTGGCGATGCAGTTTTACAGTGAATATAATGCAAAAGCTGGCCAGATGGCAAAAAAATGCAAATGCCAGTGGTCTTTTTAAATATACAAAGAGAATGAAATGATTAGACTTGAACTAGCAAACATTTATACGTTAAATATAACCATTGCATTATTGCCGAGTGACTTTAAAAATACAGCAGATTAAAGAACTACAGAAACACAAAGATCACTATGAGCAGTTCAAAAATAAGCAAAACCATGATTAATTTACATGCACAGCTTGGCCAAACATAACAAACGAAGCCTCACTTAGAATGCACTTACATGCTATCTCCTGTTTGACAAAGGATGCCAGTGTTTCTTCGTTTCCTAAGAGTTCAAGGCAAGAATAAATACCTGATGCAGGCTTTGCACAGTAATCCTTTCATTTTGCAGACTGCATGCAAACATGGACTGTTCCGACTTACCTCGGCAACTTGCATTTGTTAGCGACGTTAATGGCACTACAGAGAAGAAAAAATTTCTTTATGCGCACCAATGATAAAGATCTTAATATGATTAAAAGGAGTTTCCAGTAAAAATATATGACTGCGAAATACATCTCTTACATATGTTCCTCCTGAGCCAGGTGGACTGGTGTAGTTCTGCTCACTTCACCTGAAAGAACAAACTCGTACATCAGTTTCAGCCTGGAGAACTTCTGGGCTAGTTCGCCAACATGTTAAAGGGTAAAAATAACCGCGAGAAGGCAAGATGTGTGAAAAGAAGTGGACAGGACGAGCGGCAACTAGCAAATGGGGTTTATTGGAAAGAACTTGGTCCAGCAAAAGTGTGCGTCTGTGCATACCATATTGCAACAAAGGTGAACATCTATGCCAGAAAACAAGGTCATTTTGCCTGCATTCTGCCATGAACGATCACCTTACTTCGTTGCGATATGGTATGAACAGACGCACACTTCTGCTGGCCAAGTTCTTTCCAATAAACCCCATTTGCTAGCTGCCGCTCGTCCTGTACACTACTCCTCATGTATCCGTTTCTGTCATGCTTTTTGCCCTTTGTCATACATCAGTCTACAGATGCTGGCAACGATCACTGCCTATGTAAACAGCCTGCAATTAGTGCATCAGTTCTGACTGCAGTGTTCTCTGCTGACAGCCAAAGGCATTTGACTCAGGTATTGACAAGCAAGTTAGATGCTACCATCGCAACACTTTCGAATATTCAAATTAAATAATCTGAACCAATACCCAAATCAATAAAAGTTTTCGAACAAATAACGGGCTAGTTGGCTATGCATTTTTACTTGAAAAGTAATCCAGCGCTACACTTTAAGATGGCACAGAAAGGACAGATTAGCTCCCGAATTGTCAGAAGCGTTTTTTATCAAGGAAAGAGTCGACACGTGCGTCAGCACCATATCAATCGCCCTGTGAGCCAATGAATTCAGGTTATTAAATAGGCGATAATATGGAGTCTGCTCTCCTTACTCTACTAGGTTTTTGTTTCTTTCCTACAGCCATGAATGTGTATGCGCTCAGCACCTTCATTCTTTATAAATTTAACTTATGTCTGCTTGGAGTACAGCGCCCTTCCTGTCAAGTTCTTTCTGTGTCCTCGTCTAAAAGTGTAGCGCTGAATTACTTTTCACGCAAAAAAAAATGCACAAGCTGCTTTCGTGAATTTGCATAAAAATAAAAGGTACAAAACTGCTAGTGCGTACAGAAGCTGTTAAAAACAGCACCATGCTTTCATCTTCCATCGTTACAGCAAGGCTGAGACAAGGGGACTGCATGCGAGTAGCTTCCCGCAGCAGCACATGAAATGTGATACCCTTCTCAGTAAGCTCAAGAATATGACGCAGAACTGCTTACCTTGCAAATGAAACTCTGCCTGCTGCAGGGAGTCTGCAAGCAAATTGAACAAAAAGAACAGTATAATACAAAATTACCAATGTACAAAAGCTACTGGAACAGCAAAATGGGCCTCCCTCACCAGTACAACGTGGCTCAAATAAGGGCACGGCTACTGGCTGACTTCCTGCACAATTTGACAAAAACTATTAACAGAGATGCACATGTTGCTTGTGAAGGCTTTAAAGAGCATCTGCGGATAGCCTCTTACCTGAATTCGGCAAAGATGCTGCATGTTGCTTCCTTTCTACACAAGGCATAGAGAAACCAAAAGAAGTTAACATACCTTGGCTGTCTATTCCCCCAGTACACTTAAGCAAGGCAGTGCAAGAGGATGCTGAAACAGGCAAGACATGAGTGGTTTACACTGCGTTTCACACAGACGAGGAAAAAAGATGAAAAAACACTCCTCTGTGTCTTCGTCTTTTCTTTTGTCTGGGCACACTGCTTTCTAACAAGCAAAGTGCCTTCCACCTGTAGCCTTGCAAAGCAAATGCACGTTATCAGAAGGCTAATAAAGAAAACTGTTTTGAATTAAGGTTGGAAAAAACAGAACTCATTTTAAAAAGGGTCTCATAAATTCATCCGGCCAATCAAGAAATTCAAGGGTAAAAACGATTAGTGAACACTAAGATAACAAAGCATCTAAAAGGAGCCACCAACTCAATAGCCTTTACCTCCCTATTCAAGGTCTATAGAATGTTCACGTAATTCGCTACTGACAAGTTTCCAACATTGTAACAACTAATCCCAATTGCAATAGCCTTACCATTTCTTCTCTCCTCTTCCATCAGAGCACTTCTGCAATGCTACCAAAAATGTAAACTTCATCTCATTATGTACATGAAAACCTACTACCTTTGCAACTGCAGAGGTGCCTCACGCAAATCAAAGTCCTCAGCTCCCGTTTCTGATATATCAGATTCTTCCGATGACCACGGCCTCAAAACAATCCTTCGGCGCTTGCCTCTTCCCTTCTCTAAAAAAAATGAAATCTAATAAGACAAAAGCACCTTTTTCACAATAAAAAAATGCGCTCACCTTGATCTGTTGTGCTCTCATTGTCTGTATATTCTGCTCTAGGCAATTTTCGTCTGGCTTCCTCATACGACACTGAAACAGTGAGATATAGAAATTGCTAAATGTACTGCATTTAGAGCCATCGGCAAGGACTACAGCTCGTTAAATGCAAATCAAGCTTTGCATTGTTACGTATGTGCTGCAGCCTTCAATGTAACTATATTTTTTACACTTCATGTGCAAGAACTGTTAAGACATGCAACAGTTCACTTCATAGCATTAATTTATTGACAGTGCAACTGAGAACAAGAACGCTCGGCAAAACCATGAGGAGGAAGAGAGCCTCAGTTATGCAGTCCTGCCGTTGTATTAACTATGTTAGAGTTACTAGAATTTCATATCAGACATCATTACTGAATTTTAAAATCTCGGAACAACAAAAGGCAACAATTTACAAAGCTTACTTGTGAGTACCGTGTATGTCATACATGTTTTCTTGATGACTTTGACATCATATGCTTGCGAAGAATCTATGTCAAGCTCGAACCGTGTTTTAACTAATTCCTGGAGAAGCGCACTATTCTTTGTTTCAGGCCAAAGGCATTTCTTGTCATTTTCCACAAGCCAGTTCGATGCCACCACAGCCACACTGTTTGTTTCCACAAAACGCACTACAGCATACATGTCCCATTAAAGGATGAATACATGAAAACAAAATTACTGCCAGGCATGTTGGTGTGCTGAAGAGAAGGCATATTTTTCACATTCAGATGCAAAATGAAAAATACTTGGCACAGGAACGGAGGAACAAAGGCAAAAGTTAAATGTCGTAGGTACCCCTATGTCCTTGGCAAGCGCAATAAAAACACTCATTAAAGGGACTATGCAACGAATTAAAAGTCGCTTGTAAATGTTTTCAGTGCTCAGAAATGATGCTAAGAAGCATTCACACCAAGCATGAATCTTCGGAGCTGGGCCTGCAATTTATTATGAATTTTTAAAAACCGTATTTTTTGAAATTCGCGGGCCGATTGGTGTCTTCGTAGTGACCGATTTTGAAACTAAAAACGTGAAAATAGACGTCACTAGTCCCTAAACGTCGGCAGGCCACCACACGCTGTCATTCGCTGGAGCCACGGCAGCCACGACGTCACGGGCACACTTCCGGTAGCCGCGAAAATCGTCTGCACGTGCCGCCGCGCGACCCCCTCGGGCAAGCCAAAGCCACCTACAAGTCGCAAGCCGAACGTCAGCGAATGACGTAATCATGGGCGGGGTCTAGTCCCAGAGCTGTTTTTATTTTTTCCTGGTGCCCCGCGTGTACGAGTTGAGGGGGAAAAAAAGGAGCGTAATTTTTAATAACTTCGTTGTTATTGACGCTAGCTCGAAAATTCTTGCGCTGGGGTGACGAGTGATGGAATGCCTACCTCCCGTCAGCTTTACGTAATCTCAATTAATTTATTGCATAGTCCCTTTAAATGCCATACAACAGATACCATAGAGAAAGATATTGGTAAAGAGCGGACACTCGGCGAAATCTGGCCCCAGGAAATGACGCGCCATCCTCCTCCTCCACTAGATAATCTTCCAACTCCAGGATGGCGCCACCAGTCTCTAAACGCGCGCGCGCGCGCGGGCGGGTAGCCGGCGCGGCGGCTCAGACCCATCCGAGTGGCAGACAACGAAGCGTCATGGGGCTGTTTTGTGCGCGTGAAAGCGTGCGGCGTATTTGTTCGTGCGGGCAGACCGCAATTTTTTTCGTCTCTCTTGCCCTTCGACGCAGAACTCCTCCTGTTTATGACGGCGGCAAGGTGAGAAATGTTTATTTGTGGAAGTACGCTGTATTGCATGCAATTTAGGCGGCCGCGCCGGCCGCCGTTGCCTGTCTGCAGTTCGTGAAGCGGCGCGCTCGCTCTGTGGCCAGCCGGCTGTTGTTCACGGCATTCTTGCAGTTTGTGACAACGTCAAGGAAGGAATGTTTTGTTTTTGCAAAATTACGCTGCATTTCGAGCACTTTATGCAAAATTACTCTGCATTTCGAGCACTCTAGCTTAGTACGCCGGCGCAGTTGTGAAGGGCGCGCGCACGCTGTGTCATGCTACGCCGTGGCGGGAGCGGCGGGAGGCATGATGCTGCGTGATGCAGCCTCGCCGGTCGGTGCGTAGAAACAAAAAAAAAAAAACCTGCCCACGGCCTGTGGCCCGACGCGCTGTGCCTAGCGGTTAGTTTTGCTTGGTTTCGCGCTTTCTCGGGACGTCACGTTTTTGTATGGCCCCCGACAATATGTAACTTCTTATGGGTGACATTTGTCGGTGTAAGGTTAAAATGTACTTTTTTGAAAGTGGGCGAACGGCGAAGACGACCGTTCCCGCGCAGCAAGTACGGGGCCGTAGTTTTCAAGACTGGTGGAAAAAAAAGATGACGCACGAAAAGCTCAAAAACCTTACTCTTGTAGTACGTATGTATGTATGTAGTACGTGTGAAAGAGTCCGTTATCTACGCTCGTGGAAACGCACATTTCGCCCGTGCATTGACAACACAGGGATGCGCTTTTGAAAACCGGCAAAAAAAGGCAACGCGTCGGGCTTTCTAAACTCTAAAGAGCTTGAAAACCAAGAACTGTTGCGTCGATAGTTTAATTTTCTATGCTTCTTAAAACATACGTTGCACCCGTGTATTTCTCAGTGCCCCTAACACATTGTGTACTTCTGGTTCGTAGTCCGTGTTGTGGCCGTCTTTGTACGAAATATTCTCGAACAAACCGCGTACTCTGCTGTCCACCTAGGTTTTAGAAGGTAGACAATAACGTCGGGGAATGTAGAAATGCTTGCAAAAAGCTGATTGGTATCTGCCGTGTAGTACGGTATGTGTATTGTACTTTGCGCAACGACGTTCAGCACGCGAGTTTCGCAAAAACATGTTTACTCCGCTCGTAATTTCGTTCCCTCGCCGCTTTCGCACCTTTTCACTGTTTACAGAGTTACAATATAAGGTGACTGAGAATGACCATACTTGCGAATTTTTCAGGTGATGCCACCCGTCGGCAACACCTGCTGTGTGCCGTGGTGCCGCAACAGGATCACCTTGAGCAGGAGGCCAGGAACCATCTTCCGCATCCCACGGCCTTGTTTATGTTGCACAAAATAAATGTTCTCATTTCACTCAAAACCTGGTGTCTTTTGTGGAGTGCTAATATTTGGCAAAGGCTGTGATGCAGCTGCGTTCATGGCTGGTCAAAAGCACTCGAAATCTATTTAATTATACGCTGCCAACGGCGCAGCGGGGCGCGGCGTATGCTAACATTCAAACCACGCGCCCCTGAAACCGGAACCGGAAGTCGTCCCAGGCAGCGAGGCGCAGCGCATGCAGCCATTCAAACTGCGCGCGTTGAAACCGAAACCGGATGTTATGAGACTCCGCCCGCTTGGTGCGCTGCAGTCAAATGGGCCGCTGGGCCCTATGGGAGTGTCCGCTCTTTACCAATATCTTTCTCTATGTATATACCAGCAACCATAAATACACACAAGAACAAAGATGCTTCAGAATATATGCAACAACAGATGGGTTCATTGCCTATAGAAAGAATTGGTGCAAACATGTACACATGTTGGTGTGACAAATGTACAGACGTGAGCAACAAAAGTGGTATACAACACGAAGCCGATGGCGGAGCACGGGAAAACTATCGAAATGCCATCTATAGCTACAGCGACAGGGGTCGAGACAGACCCATCTTATCTGCAGTTTCGTCATTTTGGTCTGCCACACTACTGTTTGGCTAAATGCCGAGCGGTACCGCAGCATGAACCGTACCTGAAACTTTGACGAAAACATTGAGTTAAATCTGGACACCGCAGACATCGCCTTTGTTCGTTGACTCAGTGTTATGTGAACGACCATTACGCTAGCGATATCGCAGCGCGGCGAGCGCCGGTTGCCTTGTGGTATCTTGACCATGCAGTGAAAACAAAGAAATGAGAAAAAAAACGCCACCCACGTGACTTTTGTCGCATCGGAGCGTTTAGGCGAGAAGGAGCGCGACGCATCGAGCCGAGCTAACTGACAAGCTTGTTGATAAAATGGGGATTCTCTCGATCCCAGATAGCTGTTGCTAGATGGCGCTGCAGTGCAGTTTTCCACGGACGAAGAGACGCCGGGATAATGAAACATAGGGCATTATGGGGGTACAACAAATATGAAGTACTAAGAGGTATTTGGAAAGGAATAATAGTGCCGGGACTTACTTTCGGCAATGCGGTTCTGTGCTTAAGGGCAGAAGCTCAGTCGAGATTAGACGTAAATCAGAGAGCTGTTAGAAGATTAGCACCAGGTGCCCACGACAAAACCACAAACGAGGCAGTACAAGGGGATCTGGGCTGGGCATCGTTCGAAGCACGGGAAGCTATAAGAGTAAAATACTATATGAAGAACGCCTGAGGAAATTGGACGATAACAGGTGGCCAGCTAAGGTATTTAAATATTTATACAGAAAGAGCGTTGACTCACAGTGGCGGAAAAGAACTAGAAAACTAACCAGTAAGTATGCCGATCATGAGGACGGAGAAAGAAAGAGCATTAAACGACAGGTTAAAAACGCTGAAGTTAAAAATTGGTTGAATTCAATGGACAAGAAACATAGTGTAGAACTATATCGATACTGAAAAGGGCAGAGCAGGAAAGAATTTTTCTATGATAACTCAAGAGGCAGTGCCCTACTTTTTGAAGCTAGGTCAGGATGTCTTAGAACGCGCAGCTACAAAAAGAAATTTAACGAAGATGACACATGTGCAGTGTGTGGTAGATCTGTGGAAACAATTGAACACCTCATAATCAAATGTGATGGTATCCATCCGGATGTCGATGCAGGCACAGTCACTCTTCCTGAGGCCCTAGGATTTAAAGATAACAATGGTCATGTAAATAGATCAGCAGTGGAAGTTAGCGAAAAGCGATTGGAGGATTGGTGGCTGAAAAGCAGAGATGTGGCATAAGGTTGGAATTGTAGGAAACCGTAGGTAAAGATGATGGCGAATCTTAATGAGAATTGCCAACACAGTAAACAAAAAAATAGTAAAGAAAGAAAAGCTCAGCATGGTGGCAATTGCCACCACCCAGTTGCAAAGGGGGTGCTCCTATACATCCATCCATCCATCCTTAGATTCTGTATATGCTACCAAAGGTAGCAGAGTTGCGCGTAGGTCCGCCATCTTGCCTGTCAAGCAACCGAAGTTATGCGGCGAAGCCGCACTCCGTTTCTGCAGGCGACATGCTTAGCGCATAACCGATCGACCGTGGGCGCTTTTGTGAAGTTTGTAAACCCCTTTTCGCTTGATCGCAAACAAAGAGCATTGAAACAGCTGACTGCGTAACCCAGACAAAAAATATAGTCAAGAAAAAGCGCTGCTCTTTCTAGCACGCACCGTGAGCTTCTGCAGCAGCCGATTCCCACAGTCACCTTCCCCGAACTGTTTACCTGGTAACTTAAAGGGCCACTGGCCACCCTCTGCTCGAAAATATTTTCTACCTCTCTGGTAGCAAGGCGTCGTCCCCGGAAGACGCAGCCGCATATATTTTTTGAAAAGACTCATTAATCGCGTAGTTACAGCCATCGCAATCAAGCTACTTCGCCATGCTCTTCTCCTTCCGTTCCCTCCTCGAGATTTTTCTCTCACGCGCCTCGTCGATTAGGCTCCGCAAGGGAAAATCGCCCTTCCTCCTCCGACGTTAGCCGGAGGCATGGTGTCTGGCGGAGTACGTCACGTATCTACGTCATGGCCCTGCGGCGGGTCTCCCGAAACCCTCTCTATTTTGCTCTTTCAGTCTCCTCGCGGTGTTTCGACGCGTTTTTTTTTCTTTTTCTTTGTCCTGCTTCTCCCCAGTTGCTTGGGTCGTGGACGTAGTCGTCCAGAGCGAAGTGTCTTCCGCAAACCATCACATTCTTTACCGGTGTGTCAGGAAGGCCGACGCGTTGGAGCCAGACACGACTCAACTCATCATCTCCTGGCAATCTGTGCCGGATCGTCGTTCAACTCCAGTCGCTGCGTGCGCATCCAACGACGAAACAGCGTCCTTGAATTTTCTCCGCACACTGAACGATAGAGAGGCGCGATCGGCTCGACCACCTAAACTTGTTAGCGAACGCATTCTTTCATGCATCTGTTTGTCAACCAAAGTTAGCGCGCCACCTTTTCATTACATTTTTTTTTAGGCCTCCCCATCGTTTCACGACCGGAAGGGCGGGAGTGTTCGAAACACACGGCGAAGCGCGGACCCGGCAACCGCCAGTTTGCTTTTCTCCGTGTGTGTTCATGTGTTCTGTGTTTTTCTGTCTTTTCTCCGCTCCTAAGCTCATGTCGTTCATTGGAGTCAAGGCGTAGGCAAGATGCACGAAGGATAAGCGGTGTGTATCCGGAGCGGTCAAGTAGGCGAGCGAGGCAAAGGCTCTACTGTGCAAGTAATTAAAACCTTGTTTTGGGGGGCTTGCATGGAAGAAAAAACTGAGAAGGGAGCGCGCACGCAGAGGGCTATCTCGTGACGTGATCACAGCGGAGGGGGCGAACCGACTCACTCAGTTTTATTATTTTTTACGTTTTATGACTACGGTTCAAGGCTGTCGCCGTACGCTCCCTTCATGCGGGTTTATAGGAATGTGCCAAGATGGAAGGAAATGTGTATGGAAGAAAAAAAAATCTGAGGAGGGAGCGCGCACGCAGAGAGCGTCCTCGTGGCATGATCACTAAAGCCCCTCAATGAAGCAAAAGTAGCGAACAGCTTTGAACTTTCCGACACTCCTCCTCTCCTAGCGCACCGCCAGATAATCGAGCCTCTCATTGGCTGAGGCGCCGTGGTCACGTGTTAGCGCGCTTTTTGGCTCCGCAGCAGACGCCGGCGCCATGGTCAGGGCTAGAAATCACGCTTCGTTTCCTTTTGGTGCAACGCAGTTTTGGCGGGAGCGTTTCCCCAGCTTTGATGGTGTCTGCGCGCCGCGGTGACGCCGAGCATTTGTTGCGCTTGCGGGTGCAACAACCGAGGAGGCAGTGGGAAAGGTTTTACCTCATTCCTTACGCAAAAAGCAATGCGGCAAATGCATAGGATCGGCCGGGAAAGCATTGATAATGAACTGGATTCCGTCTTTACGATGCGAGTGCCGCTCTTCAGTGTGCAGTTGCGTTTTTTTTCGGGGGATTTGGTGCGAAGCGCGAGAGACTGCAGTCTCTCTTCGCAGTTAATGCCGTTTGGCATGGTTGTAGATGGATTCGTTCACTTGCGGGCTACGAAAGAGTTGCTTTTCGTTGTCTTAGCCCCGCCGTTCACGCTGCTGGCTCTGCAGGCGTAGCTTTGATGAAGCGTGCGTTACGTGGCGTATTCGTGGCTGAAGTCGGACTCGTTCGCGGGCTCAACTCAAAACTTGCGCTTCATGTTCTTTGAACTCTGCTGTTTATGCTGCTCGCGGTGCGGGTCTAGCTTTCATGTTGCGCGCATCGCTGGACGTATTTGTTTTGTTGCAATGGCTGATAAGAGGACATTGCCTTCAATCGTGTAATTGCCATGCATAATGCGCAGCAGTCTGGACTGCCGCAGTTCATTAATCGCTTTCGGTCGAAGCAGCGGGGAAAAAATTCGAGCTGAAAAGCAAAAACTCGTGTTCACTCAGTCCTGTTCGAAGCAAAGCGTTGTTCATTTAGAATGTTACTTCACGCGAAAATTGAAAACCCAAAAAAAGTATGCAACTATTGACGGAGGTCCTCGCATGCATTCTCAAGTATCATCCACACAGATATCTAGTATTCAAGCGATAGTTCGGTTACTATGCCTAGCCACAGTAACGACCGATATTGGTATAAACCCTGCGGTTCTCGCTTGCGGGCGGATCTCGCTTCAACAGCGGGAACCGCCCCTTTGGTATCGAGTTTATGAGCGAAGGAGTCCAACTGCAACAAAACAAATACGTCCAGCGATGCTCGCAACATGAAAGCTAGACCTGCACGGCGAGCGGCGTGAACAGCAGAGTTCCAACAACATGAACCGCAAGCTTTGAGTCGAGCCGGCGAACGAGTCCGACCACGAATACGCCACGTATCGCGCGCTACATCAAAGCTACCCTTGCAGAGCCTAGCAGAGCCTAGCAGAGCCAGCAACGTGAACGTTGGGGCTAAGACAGTGAAAAGCAAGGCTTTCGTAGCCCGCGAGCGAAAGAATCCATCGACAACCATGCCCAACGGCATTAACTGCGAAGAAAGACTGCAGTCGCTCGCGCTTCACACCGAATCCTCAAAAAAATATCTGCCGCTCCCGTAACCGAGAGTAGAGTAAGCATGAAATGCTTACGGGCATAAAACATTGGTTGTAGATGGTACTAGTCAAAATCTTGAAATGGGTCTAGTGTTCAACACACCACACCACACTCTTCCTGTTGCGTCGAAGCGATCGCCTGCAATAGAGCGGGCTTAGGTAGGTAGCCGCGAACCGAGGCGGCCTTGTCGCTTTCGGGAGCGGCCGCATAATCATGGCGTTGTCGGCAGGGGCGAGCAGTCTTCTGCTGTGACGTATCACTCGCAAAGCGATCGCTTTCCGCAAGACGTTTCCTACCTCTCCTTTCATCAGGCTCCATTGCTCGGCTTAAGCAAGCAGCTGTGACGGTGGTGGTATTTGAATGCAGGACGATGCAGAAGCGTACGCGGACACGATGAGACGCAAGCCTGACAAGAATGTATATGCAGCGGGTCTGAAGGCCAAGTGGCCGGTCTTTTACATGCGTGAGTGCGGGACTGCAGCGCTATCCTTGGGGATGGCGCGGAAGCAGTTTTTCAGCCAAAAGCCCTTCTCGCCCTACCCTTCAGCTCCCCTCTTGCTCTCGTCTTGTCTCGTTAAATCTCGTACGGTTCCCGGATGTTCTCGTTTCAGTGCCCGGATGTTGGCTCTCGGTCTCGGCGTGACGTCACCACACTGCCGACAACGGGAGCTAAAAGCATTTCATGCTTAAAAAAAACGCGACTGACAACTGAAGAACGGCCGCGCACATCGTAAAGGCAGGGATCCAGCTCATTATCAATGCTTTCCCGGCCAATCCTATGCAGCCAAACATTTCGGCAAGCCGCATTGCTTTTTGCGGCCGGAATGACAAAAAACCTTTCCCACTGCCTCCTCGGTTGTTGCACCCGCAAGCGCGACAAAAGCTCGGCGTCGCCGCAGCGCGTAGACATCATCAAAGCTGGGGAAACGCTCCCGCCAAAACTGTGTTGCACCAAAAGGAAGCGAAGCGCGATTTCTACCCTCGACGATGGTGCCGGCGTCTGCTGCGGAGCCAAAAAGCGCTAACCCGTGACCACGGCTCCTCAGCCAATGAGAGGCTCGATTATCCGCCGGTGCGCTAGGAGAGGAGGAGTGTCGGAAAGTTCAAAGCTTTTCGCTACTTTTCCTCACAGCAGGAGGGGGGGAACCGACTCACTCAGTTTTACTATTTTTTTACTTTTATGCGTAGCATATTGCAATCACTCAGTTCAGCCCTTGGGCGCGGCCGGGCAGCCACCAAACCACGTGACGTGACGTCAAGCGGTGACGTGACGTCACCAAACCACTTAAAAAAAAAAGAAAAAAGAACGGCTGAGCATGGTGGCGGTTGCCACCGCCCCGTTTCAAAGGGGGCGCTCCTATCCATCCATCCATACGTCACGGAGGAAAAGCTGCTGAGAAAATCGAGTGCCGCCAAGCAATACCTCGCGCAAAAAGACCGCGCAATATGCAACGCATTCTTGGCTTAACCAAGCTAAGCCTGGGCATCTTTTTTATGACTATAGTCGGATACAACTTAAGAAGGCAGCGGCTTTTCCCTGTCAAAGGATCCCCCTCTCCAGCCAATGGCGTCGGCTGATTCTCATGAGTCTGCTGGCATGACAATACAGGGAGTGGCAGATGAAAGGGGATAGACCCTTCAGTCCATAGTAGGGGATAAACCCCTCTCTCCATTGTAGCAGGGCTCACTGCATTGTCACCCTAGCAGGGTGATGAAAATCAGCCGATGCCATTGGCTGGAGGGGGGTTCTTTGACGGGGAAAAGCCGCTGCGTTTATTAAGTTGTATCCGACTACAGGGTTTAAGGCTGTCGCCGGACACTCCCTCAGTTTTTTTTTCCTTCATGCAGGCTTGTAGCCATGTGCCAAAACGGAAGGTACTGCAGAAAGCGCGCGCGCAAGGAGCAGACGACGTGACGCCCCGGCTACGCCCCCCCATTCGTCCGTCAGTCAGAACCATGGTTACACCGTGGACAGAGCGATGACCAATGGAATGCCTTTAGCGAAAGTTTTCCGTGTGATGTCAAACAAAAGGCTCGGGAGCCAGAGTAGAGGAAGAAGACGTTTGCTTGTGGAAGTAAAGAACGAGTGGGCGTTGATTTGAATTTTACAGCTTTTTGGGGCGCGCATGGCTCTAGTATTTTGCTGAGGTTATCTTCGATGCCTCATCTATGCAGTGGGCTTGTTTTCCAAAAATGTCCTGACTCTAGCCAGTTGCATTTTAAAGGGTACCTGCCCAGGGTCCGGACATTTTTGAAAAACAAGCCCACTGCACAGATGAGGCATCGAAGATAATCTCTGCAAAATACTAGAGCCATGCGCGCCCCGAAAAGCTGCAAAAATTCAAATCAAAGCCCGCTCGTTCTTTCCTTCCACAAAAATGTCCCCGCCCACTACTCTGAACACCTTTGACAACATAGGGGTTACTTTCGCTAAAGGCATTCCATTGGTGCATCGTTCTCACTGACGGGAGAAGGTTGGCCGTCACGTCGTCTGTGCAACGCTTTCCGCAGAGCCTTCCGTTTTGGCACATTCCTACAAACCCGCATGAAGGAACAAAAAAAAAAGTACGGAGGGAGCGTACGGCGACAGCCTTGAACCGTAGTCATAAAACGTAAAATATAGTAAAAGTGAGTGAGTCGGTTCGCCCCCCCGCCGTGTTCACGTCACGAGATAGCCCTCTGCGTGCGCGCTCCCTTCTCAGTTTTTCTTTCTTCCATGCAAGCCCCCCAAAACAAGGTTTTAATTACTTGCGCAGTAGAGCCTTTGCCTCGCTCGGCCACTTGACCGCTCCGCACACACACCGCTTATCCTTCGTGCATCTTGCCTACGCCTTGACTCCAGTGAACGACATAAGCTTAGGAGCGGAGGAAAGACACAAACACACAGAACACAAACACACATGGAAAAAAGCAAACTGGCGGTTGCCGGGTCCGCGCTTCGCCGCGTGTTTCGAACAAACCGACTTCCGCCCCTCCGGTCGTGAAACGATGGGGAGGCCTAAAAAAAATGAAAAGGTGGCTCGCTAACTGGGGTTGACAGACAGATGTATGAAAGGATGCGCTCGCTAACAAGTTTAGGTGGTCGAGCCGATCGCGCCTCTCGACAGTTCAGTGTGCGGAGAAAATGCAACGACGCTGTTTCGTCGTTGGATGCGCACGCAGCGACTGGAGTCGAACCATGATCCGGCACAGATTTCCAGGAGATTATGAGTTGAGTCGTGTCTGGCTCCAACGCATCGGCCTTTCTGACACAACGGTAAAGAATGTGGTGTTTTCCGGAAGACACTCCGGACGACTACGTCCACGACCCAAGCAACTGGGGAGAGGAAGAACAGAGAAAAAAAAACGCGACGAAACGCCGCGAGGAGACCCAAAGTGAAAAATAGAGAGGGCTTTGGGAGACCCGCCGCTCTCCGCCACCCCCCCCCCCACCCCTCAAATTGACCGGGTAGCAAGCAAAAACCAAGCAAACAATTCTGTTCAAGGTGGGGTCATGACGTAGACATGCGACGCACTCCACCAGACACCGCATTTCCCGCTAGCATCGGAGGAGGAAGGGTGCTTTTCCCTTGCGGAGCCTACTCGACGAGGCGCGCGAGAGAAAAATCTCGAGGAGGAAACGGAAGGAGAGGAGGCTCGCCCAGAGAGGCAGAGAGTATTTCTTACCAGAGGGTGGTCCGCGGCCCTTTAAGGGCAGACTCAGTACTCTGAATACGCCGTACAAATGCAGCATTCATTCATATTTGCAGCAACATTTAATCGCCGGACCTGCGTGAAAAAAACCTGTTTATATCCCCTTTCTTGAATCCGAAACTCCTGCAAAATGTTGTGAGCCGGAACTAAAGGACAGTATAAAATCCAGAATACAGTTTACTCGAAACTGGATGAACGTTAGCATCTGAAATAAACAGTCACACGCCTAAACAAGTTTTCTCTCGCTTAAAAATTGTTTGCCATTACAATCAGATGCCTAAACCTGTTTTCCCTCGCTTAAAAATTGTTTGCCATTCAGGTTTTATGCTAACAGGAATAAATACGCAACGCTGAGCTCTATTTTGGCGTTTAAACAGCGTAGACGAAAAAGCGCAGTGCCGCAAGTCCAGCCTGTTTTCGGTAAAGAAACCTCAATGCAACTTCTAGCAAAAAAATATAGAGAGAGAGCTACGCACATGAACAGCAGCGAACGTAAACAGCCGTTGGATAGTGGATACGCTTCGAACTTGGCCGGCTGTAAATCCAGTTCGCTGCAGCGGCCAACGTTAATGGAACCATTAACGTTGGCAGCGGCGGCGTCGGGAATTACAAAAAGTGTCCTGAGCGTCTCCTTCTCCGCAGTACACAGTTGCTTGGGCACCACGTGATGGCGCTCTACCATTGGAGTCGCGAGCGGCATTTTTAAAACGGATGCGCAACTCTGCTACCTTTGGTAGCATATACAGTTACTCTAGCTTTCCTGAGCTCCGCCATCGGCTGCGTATTGTACGCCACTTTTGCTCACGACTGTAGACAAATAAAAGAAGCAAACATTACTCATCTAAATCAATAGCATGCATACACCAACTTAGCACTTCTGTTCATTTGTATACATTTCAGGTCTAACTATTCCATAATTATACATATGCACTGCAGTGAGAGGTAGTTACTACTTGGTGGCATGCTAATGCACAAACTACAAAAGAAAGCAGATTTCTCAACACAGTGGGCACACCACAGTACAAAGAGCTTGGCAAAAGTGGCACCACAAGGTAATAAGGATGAAAAGCATTCCACAATGCATTAGCATGTAATTCACACATCATGCCTTCAGTCACATATCCACATTTCTAAGAAACTTGAAAGATGCGGGTTCGATCCCGGCCGCGGCGGCTGAATTTCGATGGAGGCGAAATTCTACAGGTGTGTATACTGTGCGATGTCAGTGCACGTTAAAGAACCCCAGGTGGTCTAAATTTCCGGAGCCCTTCACTACGGCGTCCCTTCCCTCATAGCCTCAGTCGCTTTGGCACGTTCAACCGCAATAAACAACAAACAAAAAGAACATTTGTAAGAATAGTTTTCAATGAAATAGGTGAACAATCCACCACACACACTGGATCCTCATAAAATTAATTACGCCAACCTGATCAAAGTGAAGATAGGCATTTAACAGCGAGACAGCACACCAAGTTTCACGCATGATTTTGCTCAAAGCAGACAAGCGGAAATTCAGTGTAAGTATTCAAGTGTTGATTGTATGAATTAGTGTAAAAATTGCATATTCAGACTTTGAGCCTCCGAAAGGCATCAAGACACACTTCGTTTTGATGTCAGTGACCTTCCATGACTGGAGAGGCCCATCAGTTTCTCTCACAACGAAAATTCCCAGCTTGGATGATGCGCAGGGAGTCGTGTAAAGATCACCAAGAACTTCAAGCTTCTTGCCAATTACAACTTTGTGTCCATGATCATCATGAGTAAAGTTTAAGACCATGACCACAGTTGAATCAGCCATGGTGCAAATGTTGTTGCCTAGCGATGTCCTCAAAGTGAACAGGGGAAGACTTGCAATATGAAACTGAGGACCACAACAACGTTCTATTAATGGACGACAGTTGTGCGTCTGCGAGTATTTCACTTCTTGCTGAGACTGCTCCTTTACACTAAAGAAGGTTCCAGTAGACTTACGTTCAGCGATGCGTTTAACAAGCTGTTCCAGCAGCCTCGCAGAGTGCTTAACTAACTTCTTTAAATGGCGCATGTAATTTTCGGCAGGAAATGCACTAAAACTGTCATGTGCGCCATGGTTGACAACATCATCACACAAATGAACCAATGAATGAATATTGTATGAAAGGTTCTGCTTTCCATACAGTGCCTTGAATGTTGCTACAAAGCAAATCAAAAGTTCTTTCGCGTAGTCACAATACTGGTGACATGTCTCTGCACTCGAAAGAATTGTTATTGCAACATGCAAAATGAGGAAATGACTATAAATCTTTTTGGACAACACGCCTCAGAGTACTGAAGGGCCAAAGTAAAGAAGAAAGCAACGCAGCTCAGTTGCTTTCCACCTGTCAATGTCTCGAGGATCGCGCCTTGCGAGCAAACTCTTCGCACTGGGCGCCTGCCAGCAACAACAGCTGTTCGGAGATTTTTTCGACTGAAGACGAAGATAAACGATGTGCCAATGGACCTCGCATCCAAAGCAATATTAGCTTTTTTGTCACTACAATACAAACCAAATGCATGTAGTCCACGGAAATTTTGAAACTAAGCCAATTGGCAGTGCCGAGAGGGGCGTATCTGCAACATGGTGTTCTTCCTGGGATTTCTGGGCAAAGTTAGAGTCAGTACGCAATGGCGCCTGCGTCTCTGGGAACACCACCCTCCCATCAACATACTCCCCTTTCTGCTGGGCACTTTCCACATCCTTAGTACCCGGAGTGAAGCTTAGTGCCTAAAATGAAAGCACGGGCTGGTGCATCACACACAAATCCTTTGATAGTTATTGAAAATAATCTATCGTCAACTTTGACCCCTTCATTCAAAAGAACAAGTAGTTCAGTGACTAATGGGCGAAGAAAATCATTTAACGATGCAGGTTTTTTGTAGCCGTGATAGCACCCAACAAGAAAAACACCTGTGCTCGGGATAGTGTCCGCTCTCGCGAGAATCGGCCAAAACTGACTTTGGGAGCTTTTGGTGAGTGGAAGGCCGTCAACTTTATTCTTTATTCAAGAGTTACTCCGCATTTGCCCGAAGGCGTTATAGCAGGGGGGTTACAGATTGGCAAAAAATGCATCTTCACTTTCAGAGCACACTTGCATTTCGGAAAGCCGGTTCCACTGTTGCACTATTTTAACAAAAAATGAATTTGCAAACAAGTTCGTCCTGGTACGGTACTCTCTAATTTTACGGGAATGGTCATGTCGTTGAGAAACGTAAAAGGGCTGTTTGAAGTAACTTTCAGAATCAATCCCCGTTTTTCCGTGAACTATTAAGTACAGCAATTTTAGCCTCAATTTTCTTCTACGGGAAGCGAGTGGTTCCCATTGCAATTCTTTTTTCATTGCTGTACAACTATCCCTTCGCCCGTACCTGCTCAAGACGAACCTTGCTGATCTGTTATGAATTTTTTCAAGTTTTTCAATTAACACCCGATGTGCAGGGTCCCATACAATACAGGCATATTCAATGATAGGTCGAACACAAGAGAGAAAAGCAGTTTTCTTGAGGTTTGGCTGCGAAGACCTTAAACTCCGCTGTATGAAATTTAGTGCCCTACCGGCTTTGGTAACCACATGATCCACGTGAGCATTCCAGGAACAGTCATCTGTTAGTATAACACCTAAGTATCTGTAAGTACATTTCTGTGGGATCAATTCATTACTTATGCGATACTGAGCTTGGACTTTGATTTTTTTCGTGAAAAACAAAGATGAGCGCATTTCTCCGTATTCAAAGACATTTTCCATTTCAGACACCAATCGTGGATAAGTGTTAGGTCAGTTTGGAGTTGAACGACATCATTGGCGTTGTTAATTTTCCTGTACAAAACGCAGTCATCTGCAAACAGACGTATACTTGAGGAGATACCGAATGAAATATCATTTATATAAATTAAGAACAGGAGTGGCCCCAGGACCAACCCCTGTGGGACCCCTGATGTCACATCAACGTAATCTGAACATACACCGTTTAGGACTACACGTTGGCGGCGGCCGAGCAAATAATTCTGAATCCATATTATAACAGCTGTGTCCAGATTCAACATTTTTAGTTTATAGAGAAGGAGTGGGTGTGACACAGTGTCAAACGCTTTCCGAAAATCCAGAAATATGCAGTCTGTTTGCCCCCCGCGATCAACTTCAGATACAAGTTCGTGATCAAATTCAACAAGTTGAGTAGTACATGATAAACCTTTCCGGAACCCATGTTGTTCCTTCGTGAGCAAATCATTCTTTACCGGGTGGTTCATTATTTCTGTGTATAAGATGTGCTCAAAGATTTTGCATGAAACTGATGTTAGAGAAATAGGCCTGTAATTTGACACATCTTTTCTTGATCCGCCTTTATGAATCGGGACCACATGAGCTATTTTCCAGTCGTGTGGTAAAAGACCCGTATCCAAAGATTTTTTATAAATAAGGCATAGATACTGTGAGATAGGATGAGCACAGTTCTTTAGCAACCGGGGTGAGATGCCGTCTGGACTACAGGCCTTTGATTCATCTATATCTTCTAGGAGCGCTAGAATCCCTCTTACACTTATTTCAACTGGCGGCATTACAAAGAACATTAGCTCAATGTTCTGCAGTAGTAATGCTCTGTTACGAAATTTACCCACGATGCCCTTCACGCTCTCCGCGATTCCGAAGTGGAAGTACGAACCTCCAGCACAATTTTCTACCAGAGCCGAACGCGGCGTTTTGAGCAGTGTCCGAGCATTGGACAGTAAGTCTGCGAAGCACGTGTGCGTTTTTAACAACTTGAGGAGCGAAGAAAGCGCAGTTTGCGTAATGTTTTCTTCGCATGCCCAGTTCGCCAGTTGTTCAGCCATTTGGCGCGCATTATCTAAATCTTCGTCAGAGCTCTGTGAGCCTGGTTCGCTCGCGTTGGTTCGCTGTTATCACTCTCTCGCTCCCGTGTATCAGCAGTCGAGCAAGAAGGCGTATCTGTGGGCCCTATCTCTGCCTTGTTTTGCTCTGCAACATCATCCATCGCGGAAACACTAGCTGAACCGAAGCTCTGCTCGTCTGATTCTCTGCCAGAAGAATCATGAGCAGCGAGAGTGCAACATGGAGCGCCAAGAGTACGTTCAACGCCACTTGCTGAAGTTTCACCAATAACGGCTACACTTTGCTCAGCAGTACCACCGACGGCACTTGTTGACGGTTCGGCAATATCAGCGACACTTTGTTCAGCTGATGCACTGAAAGTCTGTTCGTTTGCCACAGTCCTTTCTGTTTCTATGCTGCGCATTAGCGGCTCCACCGCAGCATCAAGACGTCGGTGCTTTTGCTGGCTTGACAGGGCGCTGAGGGCTTTTTTCTTCCTTTCCATTGTCGTAGTTTCGCGGTTCCACTACGGCAAGCAATTAAAGAAACACTTACTTTTTGCAGGACATAAGGAGACAAAGGCTGACAAAGGCGTGCAAAACACCAGTGGTTTCGAATTTCGTCTCGCTTCTGTCCCAAGCTTGCAGCTGAACTGGCTAAACCTAAACTAGCTAAGCCTGCAAAAGTGACAGCGCAACGCCAGCAAAGCCTTGCGAGAAAAATGACAAAACTTTTGAAAAAGAAAATTCATTAGCATGAAATATAAACGAAACTAAACATTCTTTGTTTTCGTTTAATTTTTGAAAACATTAAAAGTAAGACTTTGAACTTATAACGTTTCAATGAAAACTTATAGCTGTAAACAAATGCTCCTATCAAGGAGCCGTATGCAGCCAAGTCAGGACACAGCCAGACATGGCTTTCCTCCATGGCTGAGACATAGCTGAGATAGCTGAGAAGTCGGTGGTTTGGCGAGGAATAGAAAAAACGTACTTCATACGTTCTTGTACCTACCTTGATTATTGGCGACTGAACTCCGGAAGACGCACTATCTGTGTGAGTGAAAAGCTAGTATTACGCTATACTTCATCACGCTAGTTGTTTACAGTGGAGTGGAAGCTATGAGCGTGAGGCGACGGCTTCAAGACTTTGGCTCGCGAGCAACGACACATTCGCGGAAGTCTTTTGCCTCGCTGGCGCTCGAAAACTTTCACTCCACTCCGAGCATAGTTGTGAAATGAAGTAGGCGTGGAGGAAGGATGCCGCCGATGATCGTTTTATGGACATTCCTGTTACCCTGCCCCTACGCAATCATTTCAATATTTACCGCGCCGTAGCAGGTTAAAAGTTGCAGTGTGAATTTAGATTTTGCGTACTGAAGCGGTGCTGTAACCTGTGGCTGTATGTACATTTGAGTTAATGACTGGAATAAAAGGCCATCAAAAATGGTTGGCATGCATGGATTTATCAGTGCTGCGTTAGCTCTAAACTACTTTCTTTGAAAAGTACGTACTTAATTGAACATGCAAAGGCGTTTTATTCACATTATTCCAGTGCTTAGGCAACCGAGTTACCTAAGAAATGAACACAAGCATGCATTCTAAGTAGTTTCTTTGAATTCCGTGCTCGGTAAAATAGCATTATTAGCGCATGCAATGTAGATCAGACTTATTGTCAGGGAAAATATACCTACGAATCACTCACGTATGACACCAAATAAAAACTTTTGTTAAACACATTTATTTCCGTCAATTTTGCACTCAGTGTCAGGCTGATCACATTCTTGTTTGCACTACCTACTGGCATCATCTCATCTTTAAAAGCTTCAGCTGCTCCTTCTTGGTGGCCCTTTGAACATTGATTGACTTCGTGAAGCGCAGGTGAACCAGAATGCAGAATTTGATTATGTCATTAGCCATTTCACGTCCATGTTTCACGCTGGCTAGACGGAAAACGTACAGAAGGCAAAACATATGTCTAGAACGACTCAGCTGTGTGTTCCGCAGCTCCCAAAGCCGCTGCGATGAAAAAGGCAAAAAATGACGATGAATGAGTTTGACTGCCCATGCTTACATCCAGACCATTTTTAACCAAATGTAATCACTAGGTATCGCGTGTTCAACCGGAAACATACCAAGAACGTGTTCTAGACAAGCGTTTTGCCCTCTGTACATATGTTAAAAAAATCATCGAAGTCAACAATTAATGCTCTAATCGTGCAACTTATTAAGGCTAAAATAAGCGCGATGAAGCTGTCTTCAAGGACGGTGATAAATTTTCTTCAAGGGGCCAGAGGGATACAGCAAGGCACCATTATGAAAGTTTGCAGTGAAAGCTGCAGCTTGATCATTTGCTGTAGACGCTGCTTTTTCAGTCGTCAAGGCTGACACAGTCTACACACTGGCTTTTTTCACTGCTTTTCTTGTTATGTAGCCCGAGATATAATAAATTAACACCTCGTGGCTTTTTCCTGTCACACAGGAGCTGGGGTCAGATGTATACGTGAAGCACAAGAGACCAATGCAGTTTCTGCATCCTTGGTCGCTACTTTATCAATTAGGCTGTCGAGAATAGCCAACATATTCTAGCTGTATGGCTGTTCCTTAGGCACCAAAACTAATGAAGTGACCACTTCTGGTGCAGTTTCCCGATGGTGTTCGGTTCGCAAGATTGCAAAATCCGAGTGCATTAACAGCAACCGAACATGGTGCGGCATTCGTCATTATAGCTCCCGACGACTACCGAACCATGCTAAATAGGCTTTCAAGCCTGTCTTGGCTCCGATTTGCCACCAAACACCATTACTGCAGAAAAAAGAAAACAGCATTCCGGGCTCGCCACCAAGAAGCAGCGCGCAACACTTCCGTAGCCACGGCAGGCACAGCGCGGCGGCCGGGGCAGGCACAGCGTTCCGATACGTTCTGAATGCGTTCAGCGCCCCCTGCGCGTTCATCCGAGGCGCAGCCAACTGGTTTCGTGGGGAGCTCCGCGCGGACGGCAGACTAGCAAGTATTTCTAGGGACCCTACTAAGAGGAAGGACTTGCATTGGTTCGGTCATGGAGGAAGGAAAACTAAGGAGAGGCCCTTCGTATTCCCAATGCATTGGCGAGAATGTGGCGGAAGTGACGTCAAAATTTAGGCTTAAAAAGTCGGGCCACTAGCAACGTTGTCGTTGTTGCTAAGAAAACTCGGGCCACTAGCAACGGCGTACGGCGTCGTTAGCGTCGTTGTTGCTAGGGGCCCGAGTGTTTCTCGGTGGCGGTGGACGGGCTTTCGGCACGGTGTGTTCGGCCTTGCGTTTTAAAGTCTACATGCCTCGCGTCGTGACGTTACGCACGCATCTAAGGTTGCTTTTTAATGCAGCAAATAACCGCTAATTTGATATTTTGTTCGTCAAACTTGGTGTCGTTACGCGGAGCGATCGATGCATTGAAATGAATCTCGCGAAAAGGTGGCACTCCGGAACAGCGCTTCGACACGCGAAGAAGCGTTGATTGTTTTGATCAGCGAACTTTCGCACCTCACCAAACAGCAGAGAAACATGAAGCCGCTCTCGGCGATGCTGAGCTGCGTTTCGAAGGCCACATGGCGGGTGTACGGTAGCCCGAGGAGGATGGTGAGCTGAGCTATAAGCGGCGCGCAATGTCGTCTTTCTTCGCCTGGCGTCGGAAAAGGTTCACCGCACCTGTGCGCCGGTCTGTGTCTAAGTGCGTGTTTACGGGGAGGGAGGTGTAGGAGTGTAGCGGCGAGCGGCGCGGTTTTTTTTATACCTTTCTTTTCCGAAGCGCTTGCGAGCCGCGCGCGATCCCCGCCCCGTAGCTCGGTGGAGAAAGCAGATAGTGAGGAGAGCCAAGCCAACTTCCGGTTGCGGGGCGGCTTCACAAAATGTGACGTCAGGGCCTCTCCTTTTCAGTAGTGCGATGACGATGGTGGCCATTGAGCTAATGAGCAAAGAGCCTTTTTTATGCAACATGCACCTAAGACAAAAATAAAACTGTGATCCTACCACCAACTCGCCCGTTTGGCTATAGTGTGATCCTAAATAAAACAAAAAATAACTGCAAAAAAGGATGTGTGTTATAATTTTTATGATCACTGCACTAAGAGCACGAACAGGTGGCCAGTTGTTTTTGCTGTGGTGTCACTGTCGTCGCCAGTGGCTGTTATGGTAGGAAGGCGGGAATACAGTTGGAGTCAAGGTGGCTATGTTGTGAGCTCGGAGGAGAAGATTGTGTAAGCACACCCTCGATAGCTATAACAAAACGGGAATTAGACTATTTGAGCCAGGTTCAGTTAGAGTAATTAGGTCGCCATTCCCTAATTTCGAAGTTTTAAAGTTTAGGGTTTCTGTATTCAGCTAATGGCCCTTTTGGAATTGCTTATTTTCGTCCTGCTTTTAAAGGTTTTTTTGGCTCTTTCGAAAAATAAGTACTGAGTTGTGTATTACTTTGTGACGTCTTGCGCTTATACATCGCATGGATTATTGTTTACTTGTTCCAAACAGCTGTATCAAGCCCGCTAGCCAAAGACGTCGGAAAAGGACAGTGGAGCGTGCCACTCGAGCGCTCATGAGAACTGTACGGCCATCTGGGCCCGTATTACGGAACTGTCAAATCAAAAACTTGTCAAAAACGCGTCAAAAACTCGTCAAAAAGCCCCGCCGTAGCCGCGCTCCTTCCTATTGGTCGGCCGTGTCCGGCGGCCATGTTGCTTTCTTGCGTCATGGGTGGCTGGCGTTTACGTCACGGAGATGACAGAAGTGGTGACGTTGCACGCCTAATTATGCAGGCGCATTTTGACGATTTTTTTTTACGGCTTCGAGGCGGTCAAAATTGGACCGTTGAGTTTTTGACAGAAAATGGCGGCGGCGGCAGCGGCGGCGTATGTGGCTATAAGACTGAGGCGGCTGCGGCGACGCGAGCAACAGCGAAGGAGGGCGTACGAAGACGCGTTTGACTTGCTGGACGGGCTGTTCCGACGCCTTTTTCGACTGGAGAAGCAGACTGCGGTGTGCCTGTGCGACGAACTCGCCGATGAATTGGGAGGTGTGCGCGCGAGTGGCTGCCGGTGCAGCAGCGGGTGCTGTGTGCACAGCGGTTATTTGCGACCGGCGGCTTTCATGCAAGCTTCGGCAGCCGACGACACCTCTGTGCCACAGCTACATAGAAATAAAACATGCTTATGCTCAAAAGCGTAGCTTTTTGGGCTTGTTGGTGCATGATCATAGCGATATAATAGCGCAGATTAAGACAGGACACACGAAGAAGACACGAACAACACGAGCGCTATGCTTATGCTGGCAAAGAACTTTATTTTCCCCTGCAAATCGCACTTCGTGGTCGTCTTCTGTTTACCGGTCGAGGAAAAAGGAACAGACGACCACACATCACATACTGCAACGCTTCACGCTTTGACACTTTTGTCATCGATCGTAAAAGCCGAACAACACAGATCTTAACAAGCTGGCTTCGTCGATTTTTCCGCACTTCGATCAACCGCACAGTACCTTGATTTTCGACGCCGCGTAAGAAAAGCGGCTTGCTGACGTTTTAGTGGTTTTACCGCCGTCAGCGCACCCCTGTGGCAGCAAAAGTTACCCACCAGGAAATTTAATAGCCTAACTTTTTGCGCTTCTTGTTTTTATTAATATTATTTAGCTTTAAACATCATTTTTTGGCAAAATAAAATAATAATTATTTTTATCGCTGTGCATTTCTTTACTCTTTTAGCAAAAATTTAGCAGACGGTCCCTCGTCGTGCAGGCAAATGCTTCGGGGCGCCGCTCTGCTGTAATTGGCTGATTCCTCGTTGCGTCAATTTTGCGTCAGGCGTCGACGTCACATCGTTTCGTCATTTTGACGTCACTGTCAATAACTTTTGACAGATTTTTGACAAACTTCCGTAATACGGGCCCTGCACGATTCAGACCCTCTGAATATAAACATTTCCTTATAACAGCCGATCTGCGACTGTTTTCGGGATGATCCCACCGCGGCGTTTATACGGACGTCATGTCCGTATAACGTTCGAGCCGCGACTGTTTCCGGGATAATCCCAGTGAGGACTCCATACGGATGTCCCAGGGACGTCATGTTAGGGATGTGGGACGTGCGTACCTTTTTGGGACGTTCTACGGATCTTTGGTGTTGTCTTGGTAGATACTGGACAGAAGGCAGCATCCCTGGCGAATGGAAGCACGCTAAAATCATTTTCATTCCTAAACCGGGAAAAACACTCGAGATTGGGAACCTACGCCCAATTTCGCTAACGCCATGTCTAGGAAAGGTAATGGAGCATGTTGTCTTAAACAGGCTCCAAATGCACGCCGACGTGGAGGACACGTTTCCCCCGTCCATGACTGGGTTTCGAACAGGCCTCTCGACTCAAGACATGATGTGGCGATACAACAAGACGTTCTAGATCCAATTAAATCGCATAAGAGTCACGCGTACCATCCTGGGACTCGATGTAAATAAGGCCTTTGACATTGTGTCACACGCGTCCATCCTCTCTCATCTGTCACTGATGAACGTAGGCAAACGGACATACGACTACATCGCCACCTTTCTGAACCAGCGCACGGCTACGCTGCATTTCGGGGACAAAAGTAGCGACAAAATTACACTCGGCACCAAAGGAACCCCGCAAGGCGCTGTACTTTCACCGTCTCTCTTCAACCTTACTATGAGTGGCCTCCCGCGTATAGATGCTATCCCACATATATCATTCTATATACGCCGACGACATCACCATATGGACCAACTCCGGATCCGATGGAGAGATTGCAGAGTCATTACAACGAGCTATCGACACGGTACAGCTATCGACACGGAACACCGGCAGAGGAACGGCCGGTGTTCAACGGCCCCAGTGAACCACAAATATCCTTTCGAAGTACCGGAAAGATCCAAACATCATGTCCTAAAACGGGCGTCCATTAGATGTGCATCATAAGGACCACCGGCACGTTTGGACGCGCTAGACGTCTATAGGACGTCAATAATATGATTATTTTTTAAATCTAGAGCACTTCCACGAAGCATGGACACTAGATGCCTAATATATGATCTCGTGCATGTCCACCAAGCGTGAACAATAGATGTGCAAAGTGTGTTAATGTCCATCAAACGCGGACATTGGACGCGCTATATATCTTCGGCGGCTTAAGTGCCACATTCGAACATGCAAGAAAAGCCTGAATCCTAAGATGTGCGCCATGGAATGAATTTATTAAAGTTTTCTTCTATCGGCAATTACTAAGAGCTTTTTAGCGATAATGCAAAAGATTGATAATGCGAAACATTGCCATCGCTTGTGATGTAAGCAAGACGTACTGGCGGTTCTGTGATCTGTTGACCTTAAGCTACTTGAGCAGAGCGCGAGACGCATGCAGATTACACTCACGTACGTGCTACGCCTTCGATCTCGGCACTCACGCACACTTTTCGCCTCCTAAACTTATTATTTATTATTATTCAAATACCTCACGGGCTCCGACTGGAGTATTATGTGAGGGGGGTTGGGGTGGGAAAAAGAAGCAGGTAGAACATGGTTATTTTAACATCGTTATACAGGTAACAAACAAACAACCAGAAAATAGAACTAAATTGAAAAACTAAGTTGAAAAACACACGACAGAACACACTTCAGGAAAAATCACACTTCAGAACAAAATGCTACTTATTTTTTCTTTGAAAATAACATAATCTGTGATGTGAACAATGTTGTCAGGAAGACTATTCCAATAAATGATTGCACGGGGCAGGGCTGATGAGTTGAATGCAGTGGTCCTTCCCGAAAGGCGTTTAAAACTGAGGTGATTATGCAATCGGTGAGATGTGCGGGCCGGTTTTGAAAGGGGTAGTGTGAAGGAATGATGGCTGTAAACAATTTTATGGAAGAGGCAGATAAGAGCTATTGTTCTGCGAGATTCTAAGGATGGAAGGGATAACGAAGCCTTAATGTTAGTTATACTGGAATGTCGGCAATAGTTGCGAGAAATGAAGCGAGCGGCACGATTTTGTACGCGCTCTAGGGAATTAATTAAGTACTGTTGGTGGGGTGACCAAATGGAAGATGCGTATTCAAGTTGAGGGCGGACGAATGTCTGATATGCCAGCTGGCGTGTGGAAGAAGGCGCACCTCTGAGGTTACGTTTTAAATAGCCCAATTTACGGCTAGCTTTGGCAGTAATTTTTTCTATGTGGGTTTTCCATGAGAGATTAGATAAAAAGTGGACGCCAAGGTACTTGTATGATGACGCAATAGTGACTGGACTGTTGTTAAGCGAGTAAGTGAAAAGATAATTAGACAGTTTACGGCTAAATGTCATTAACTGGCATTTATCAGTGTTAAGGAACATTTGCCATGATGCGCACCAGTTATTAATGCGATGTAGATCTTCTTGAAGGGCGATGTGGTCATTAAAGGAGCGGATTTTGCGATAAATAACGCAATCGTCTGCAAACATTCTGAGTGTTGAGGTAATGCCTAATGGGAGGTCATTGCTGTAAATCAGAAAAAGTAGGGGGCCTATTACACTACCTTGCGGTACGCCTGATGTTACATCAATTAAAGTGGATGAATGGTTATCAATAGAAGTGAATTGTTTACGAAATGATAAAAAGTTTCTTATCCAGGAAATTGTTAATGAATCGAGACGCAAGGATGAGAGTTTCGCTATTAAACGACAGTGTGGAACGCGGTCAAAGGCTTTAGCATAGTCTAAGAATATACAGTCGATTTGAAGATTTTCTTCCATACCGTGAAGCAGCACATTAGTAAATTCGAGTAAACTTTTCTGAACCCATGTTGTTTTAAAAAGAAGAAACCGTTGCCTTCTAAATGTAATGCCGTGTTAGATGCAATGATGTGTTCGAGAAGTTTGCAAGATATACATGTCAGAGATATTGGGCGATAGTTAGCAACGTCATTTCGGTCACCGGATTTGAAAATTGGAATAACTTTTCCAATTTTCCACTCGTATGGTATCTCGCCTGTTGAAAGTGATTGCCGAAATATATGAGTGAGTATGACGCTGGAATGAGCCACGGTATGTTTCAAAATTTTCGAATTAATCCCGTCAATACCACATGAAGTACTTAATTTCAGATTGTTAATCAATGTCGCAACGCCATCAACAGTAACGTCTATTGGGCTCATGTAGTCATAGTCATATTCTGGTGCCGATGGAATATTGGAATAGTCTTCCTTCGTGAACATATTGGCGAAAAAGTTATTGAAAGTCTGAGGGCGTTCGTCTTGAGCAATGGGGTCTCCAGCCTCATCAATCAACGTAAAATCTGAACAAGTTTCATCATCATCAGCCTGACTACACCCACTGCAGGGCAAAGGCCTCTCCCATGTCTCTCCAATTAACCCTGTCCTTTGTCAGTTGCAGCCACTGTATCCCCGCAAACTTCTTAATGTCATCCGCCCACCTAACTTTCTGCCGTCCCCTGCTACGTTTGCTTTCTCTTGGAATCCACTCCGTTACCCTTAAGGACCAGCGGTTATCTTGCCTTCGCATTACATGCCCTGCCCAAGCCCATTTCTTCCTCTTGATTTCAACTAAGATGTCATTAACCCGCGTTTGTTCCCTCACCCACTCCGCCCGCTTTCGATCTCTTAACGTTACACCTATCATTTTCCTTTCCATAGCTCGCTGCGTTGTTCTTAACTTAAGCTGAACCCTCTTTGTTAGCCTCCACGTTTCTGCCCCATAGGTGAGTACCGGTAGGATACAGCTGTTGTATACTTTTCTCTTCAGGGATATTGGTAAGCTACCATTCATGATCTGAGAGAACCTGCCATATGCGCTCCACCCCATTCTTATTCTTCTAGTTATTTCCCTCTCATGATCCGGATCTGCGGTCACTACCTGCCCTAAGTAGACATATTCTCTTACTACTTCCAGTACCTCGCTACCAATGGCGAACTGCTGTTCCCTTGCTAGGCTGTTGAACATTACTTTGGTTTTCTGCATGTTAATTCTTAGCCCCACCGTTCTGCTCTGCCTGTCTAACTGATTGATCATGCTTTGCAGTTCTTGTCCTGAGTGGCTTAGCAAGGCAATGTCATCAGCGAATCGCAAATTACTCAGGTATTCTCGATTAACTCTTATCCCCAACTGTTCCCATTCCAGTCCCCGGAATACCTCCTGTAAGCAGGCAGTGAAGAGCATTGGCGAAATCGTGTCTCCCTGCCTGACACCTTTCCGTATTGGAATTTTATTGCTGACTTTATGGAGAACTATAGTAGCTGTGCAATCGTTATAAATATCTTCCAATATTTTCACATAGCACTCTTCTACACCCTGATTCAGCAATGCCTGCATGACAGCTGAGGTTTCCACTGAGTCAAATGCTTTCTCGTAATCAATGAAGGCTATATATAGGGGTTGGTTATATTCTGCGCATTTCTCTATCACCTGATTGATAGTGTGAATGTGATCTATTGTCGAGTATCCTTTACGAAAGCCTGCCTGATCATTTGGTTGACTAAAGTCCAAGGTTGTCCTGACTCTATTAGCGATTACCTTAGTAAATACCTTGTAGGCAACGGACAATAAGCTGATTGCTCTGTAATTCTTCAAGTCCTTGACGTCTCCTTTCTTATGAATTAAGATAATGTTAGCGTTCTTCCAAGCTTCAGGTATTCTCGAGGTCACAAGGCATTGCGTATACAGGGTGGCTAGTTTTTGTAGCACAATCTCTCCTCCGTCCTTCAACAAATCTGCTGTTACTTGATCCTCACCAGCTGCTTTCCCTCTTTGCATTGCTCCTAAGGCTTTCTTTACTTCCTCCTTCGTTACTGGCAGGACGTCCCATTGCTGTGCTCGACTGCCTCCCTCAGTAACTTGATGATTAGATTCGCTACTGTATAGATTTTTGTAGAACTCTTCGGCTAATTCAACTATCTTATCCATATTGCTGATGACATTGCCCTGTTTGTCTTTTAGCGCATACATCTGGTTTTTACCTATGCCTAGTTTTCTCCTCACTGATTTTAGGCTACCTCCGTTCCTTAGAGCATGCTCGATTTTCTCCATGTTAAACTTTCTTGTGTCGGCTACCTTGCGCTTATTTATTAACTTCGATAGCTCTGCTAGTTCTATCCTGTCTGTGGAGTTAGACGTCCTCATGCTTTGACGTTTCTTAATCAGATCTTTAGTCTCCTGAGATAGCTTGCTGGTATCCTGTCGAACAATCCTACCACCTACTTCTGCGGCGCACTCTGTAATGATAGCTGTAAGATTATCATTCATTGTTTCAGCACTACGGTCATCTTCTTCAGTTAAAGCCGAAAATCTGTTTTGCAGCGACATGCTGAATTCCTCTACCTTCCCTCTTAATGCTAACTCGTTAATAGCCTTTCTCTTCACCAGTTTCCTCCGTTCCTTCTTCAAATCTAAGCTAACACGAGACCTTACCATTCTGTGGTCGCTACAACGGACCTTACCGAGGACCTCCACATCCTCTACGATGCCAGGGTGTGCACACAGTATGAAGTCTATTTCATTTTTAGTCTCACCATTGGGGCTCTTCCACGTCCACTTCCTGTTTGCTCGTTTGCGGAAGAAGGTATTCATAATCCGTAAATTATTTCTATCTGCGAACTCTACTAATAACTCTCCCCTACTGTTCCTAGAACCTATGCCATAGTCACCTACCACCTTGTCTCCAGCCTGCTTTTTACCTACCTTTGCATTAAAGTCGCCCATCAGTACAGTGTACTGTGATTTTACTTTGGTCATTGCCGATTCCACATCCTCATAGAAGCTTTCAACTATCTGGTCATCATGGCTTGATGTAGGCGCGTAGGCCTGCACCACCTTCAGCTTGTACCTCTTATTAAGCCTAATTACGATAGCTGCCACTCTCTCGTTAATACTGTAAAACTCCTCGATGTTGCCAGCTATATCCTGATTAATGAGGAATCCCACACCTAGTTCTCGCCTATCTGCTAATCCACGCTAGCACAGTACATGCCCGCGCTTTAGTACTGTATACGCCTCATCTGTCCTCCTAACTTCACTAAGCCCTATGACATCCCATTTAATACCTGCTAATTCCTCCAATAGCACTGCTAAGCTAGCCTCACTTGATAAGGTTCTTGCGTTAAACGTTGCCAGGTTCAGTTTCCAATGGCGGCCTGTCCGGAGCCAGAGATTCTTAGCACCCCCCGCTGCGTCACAGATCTGACCGCCGCCTTGGTCAGTTGCTCCGCAGCTGCTGGGGACTGAGGGCCGAGGGTTAATTGGTTTGTTCATAGAAGGTTATGGCCATGTACTACACCAGGGTGGCCAAATCCTGTTCTGGTGAGGAAGTGCGTTGTCGGTTAGGTTCACCGAAATCAGGCCTGGGTATGCCTGGGTATGCCTGGGTATGCATACCCTGGGTATGCATACCCTGGGTATGCAATTCCATCGACAGGAGGAGTTTTTTTTTAATCCGGTGGAGAATTGCGTGGCACCGGGATTCGAACCCCGGTCCTCTTGCACGCGAGGCGGATGCTCTACCTCTACGCCATCGCTGCTGTGAAGTCTGGGAAGGTGATAATGTTTTCCAAAATTTTTTTTGGATTGGGATTGAGGGATTGCAGATCGTGAGCCATGAACTTATGCCTAGCTTTCCGTATTGCCGCGCAGTATCTTTATCAGCGTTTTTATGTTTTTCCCATGACGCGGGTGTTTTGAGCCGCTTAGCTGTTTTAAAAAGTCGTTTTTTTTTGTTCATCAACGTACGAAGGTTCCTGTGGTACCACGGCTTAGATGAGTTAGCACGGAAAGATATGCGGGGTATATAGGTGTTCATTAGCTGCGTAAGTTTATCTTTGAACTGACGCCAGTTTTCGTTAACAGATTGATTAGGAAAGGATTGCAGAAAAGAATCACAGAAGGTTTTTAAGCCGAGGTTAATGGCATCGTAGTTTGCTCTGTTATAGTCGAAGATATATTTCTGAGGTGGTCTGCGTTGGTGTGACGGCATTTTTAGAGTGAAATGGAGCAGTTTGTGATCACTGAAACCATCCGTGAGGGAGATCGGGCTTATATTGTCTGGAGCCGATGTGAGAACAAGGTCTAATCTGTTAAGGTCGCGCGTAGGTTGAGAAAGCAGTTGAGTTAAAGAAAAGTCTAATGTTAGTACAACGAAATTAAGCGAGTCCTGTGCCGATGCAGTTAAGGTATTCCAGTTGATATTCGGGTAACTAAAATCACCGAATAAATAAATGTCGGCCTTTGGGAAGTTGCTTCTAATATCTGAGAGGTTGGCATGCAGATTTGTTACGAAAGAATCTGAACTATCTGGTGGTCGGTAACATATGCCAAGAAGAGACTTAAGAGATGAGGACGCGTGATGCAAACCCATAAAATTTCTAGAGGTGACGAAATGTTGACACGAAAGGAAGGAATGTGTTTTTTTATGGCGATCATCACGCCACCACCTCTTTTATTAGGTCTGTCAATCCGGTAAATAACAAAATCGCGAGAGTCAGGTAAGATTTCGTCGTCAGTTATATCCGAGTGCAGCCACGTTTCTGTTAAAGTTAATATGTCAGAGTTACTATCTTCAAGATATGAGTAAAGTTCGGTGCGCTTTGGAAGGATGCTGCGTATGTTAGTGAAAGATATTGAAAGCGAAGGGTGGGCAGTGCCGCCGTATGAAGGCTGTGGCTGATAGTCAGAATTTTGTACAACCGCTCTTCGTCCTTGCTATCGGGTACATTGTTTGACAGTGTCAGAAGGAGCGTCGTACACATATACAGTGTCGTTCATGCGCAGTTTATTGACCCTAAGCTTAAACGATCCACCCTCCGACTTTGCGAAATCTATCAGTTTTTTCCTGGCCAGGCGTGTGGGAAAAGAAAAATATTCGCGAACGACATACTGTGTGTCTTTAAACTTGTGGCCTTTATCTATTACCTGCTGCTTGTCCTTGTAGTGCGCAAACTTGACGATGATCGGCCTACATTTCTCTGGCTGGTATCGACCAAGCCGATGAGCTCTTTCAATTTGTGTTGGCTCAAGTGTGCAGCCAAGGTGTTCCGCACACAGCTCCAACACCTTTGTTTCTGAGCTAGACCATGTTTCGGACTCGTTGTCAGGTATACCGAAGAAAAGTAGGTTTGAGCGGCGAAGTCTGTTTACTGTGTCGTCACATCGTGAGGTTATTATCTTTAATTGCTCGGTTATATTTGAGGGACCTATTGTAGACAGTTCTGTGGATGGCGTAGAAATGTTACATTTCATTTCTACCATTTCGACCTCGATTGTGCGAATTCTGGCAGATAGCTGTTTTAGTTCAACGTCCAGTGATGCCTGCCATTGTTTTAGGGCGCGTAGGTCATTCCTGATACCATCCTGGCCAGATTCAATTCTCTGGACTGTCTCAAGTACAGTTGCCAGGACGCTTTCTTGATCGGTGCCAGGCGGACCGGGATTTGACTCTACGTCTCCAGAAAGCGCTAAGAGGATGCTGCTAATACAGAGTGCCATTCTAGTCTTACAACCTGTGAGAACATGCAACCAGTGTCTGGGGCACGACACCACGAACAAAAAACGATTCGAGGTTTTAGCAGATAAAGGGTCATCATTGTAACTAACCTGGAAGAACACGAACGGTGAGTGCTTCATGTTGAAAGCGGTGTCATGCCCCAAGAAAACGCTGTCCGGTTGCCTTTAGCATACCGTGTACCGTGTTACCGTTACCGGTAACGGAGTTCCGTGAGCCCGCTCGCAGCCAATGCGCATGCGCAAATCGCTTTGACGGCGCCAGATGGCGCCACGTGCCCGGCAGCTGCGCACGCGCGGGGAGCATCGGGACCAATCAGCGCGGGTTCAGCGGTGGTGGGCGGGCACCCGGTACTCCGATAACGGTAACGGTAACACGGTACACGGTATGCTAAAGGTGTCTTATATCCCGCGCTTCCAATGCTGATAGCGGGGTGGGCGGATGTACATGGCTCCGGTTGCCAGCCGAACTTGGCAATCTCGTCCAGGAAGAGCGGTTAATTTCGTCCAGCTGTCGGGTCTGGTCGCGTCTGGCAGCGTCCAAAGTTGCAGTGAATCCGCATTCGGTGTATTCCATGGGAACTGTAGAACCAGGAAAACCTGGAAGAACACGAACGGTTAGTGCTTCATGTTGAAAGCGGTGTCGTGCCAGCTTTCTACTCCTTAATTATTCCTTAATCTACTCCTTAATTATTGGCTTCGGCAAAACATGCACATATTCATGTGGCTGAATATGCAGGAATGTGGCCTGGCTTATAGTGCTACTGTGCTATAAAAGTGTAATCTGCCACTTCGTTATTAAGTTGAAACGAATACTGTGGTACTGGGTATTTTCAGCAAACCGGAAACTTAATTCTTGCGTATAGCCCAAAATGCTAGCGCATACGTCGATGCATTTGCTTGCAAACTGAGTCGTTCGAACTAGGAAGACTAGGCACACACAGCAAAAAAGTCACAGCATATTCTCATTTTCTTTATTATGACATTTTTACCACCCTGTGCTAGATTTATTTGTTATAATTTTTCTGATGCAGATATTCTAAATAAAAAGCACTGACCCAACAAACACAAAACCTCCTCACAAACTCCAAAAAAGGATGGAATGTCCCAGTCCCAGTACAGCATTTATCAAACGTTTCCAGACCATAGAGGCAAGACATAGAAACACAAGCAAAAAGGCAGTGCTCCCACTAAAGGTCTAGAAACGTTTTTTTCGAGTTTTAGGCAGCAACAAAAACGAATTAATGCATTTTGGTCCCAGAAAGGTGACTGGGTATAACGTTTTCAGGACCAATGGTTTTCAACAAGAAACAAACAAAAAAAATCGACTCCTCGCTCTTTTATCTCTCCCTCTCGCCACAAGCTGCGGGGAGAGAAGGTTTTGCTCTTGCACTCGTCGCTTTGAGAGATGAAACAGCAGTTTCATTCGAACAGCCGAAGGAAACGGTAAACCCTGCATCTCTCTCGGCACATGCGTTTCTCGCACGTGGCCGTCGGCTCCATGCTGCAGGGAGGCGACGGCGGTCTGCATTTTCATCGCGCCGCCGGCAGCGGCGGTCACCAGCTTTCCCGTCTTCTAGCGTTTTTCCAGCTTCCGCCCAACTTCAACATTGTGTGGAAGTCCCTCCAGGCGTCTCCGACTATCGGCACTCCTCGCTGCGCCGCTGTCTACCAGAAGTGCAGTAATGGCCTCCCGTCGCTCGCCCGGCTTCCTCGCTGGAGGGAAGCCATTTTGCGCGCGTTTATTCGCGCTGCCCCAGATGTTTGAGCACAAGCCCCAGAGCGCGGCAGTTCTTGCTCTCGTCACTGCGCCAACTGGGCTGTCGTGGACTTCGTAGCTACGGATTCACGGCAGTTTTCCCGCGCACCTCGGCGTGCCCATACCATTCCTTTTGGAACTGATGCCGCGGCGGCGCATCGCAAGTCCTTTGCGCAGCTTCACGGCCCTACTGATGCCGCTGTTCGAGGCGACGTTCGCGGCAGCGGAGTTCGTGGCTCCTCGCTCGCACCCTGCATTCCTCAGCGCCTCCGACGACTGCAGCGCGTTGGTGGTGGCAGCGTGGCCGTCTACTACGGTCTGAGGCGGGAAGGACCTTCGGAGACCCACCACTCCCTTATTTCTGCGAGTGCCCATGGATTAGCCTGCTCTACCTACTTCGCCACCGCCCAGCCATCCTGTCGCAGTGGTATAGTTTGTGCAGTGTTCGAGTGGTTGTATTGACTCTCCCCCGCCGGATTAAACGTGCCTTGATCTCGACTCCCACGCTGGACTGTGCCGCATGCGCGGTCTGCCGCACCATGGATGCAGCGCGCCACCGCACGTACCCGAGCACGTTCACCTTCCCGCCTGGCTCCAAGCAGTCTTATCCCCACACTTAGTCACAAGAAAATAAAGCTCCCAGGATCGTTACGGGGGTGTAACGCGTTATGTTTGAGCGTTTGCTGTGCTGTGAGAAGGCGCAGGACAGAAGGCTGCGTTTAATTCATGGTTAAAGCTCTTGCAGCCTTCTGTTTCATCCCTGCGTTTCCGTAGGCAACGTCGTCAAGGTATGTTGGTTTATTTTATTTATTAGGCCCTTTTCGCTCTTTTTTTATTTTCGCCTAGTAGAACTAATATTTTTTTGTTTTGATAATACGGCGCTGAAACTTGCTCCGAGTCTCTAAGCGTGAGGGAGGTTTCAACTTGAAGTAAATCTGTGACCTGAAACTGCGTGTCTACAGCGTACGCCCATCTCGTCTTTTCTTTTGTCACGCAAGTTGCTCTTTACGTATACGTTTGCTTTTGCGTGTGCATACCTGCTTTTGTAGCCCTTAGATTGCTCGTTTAAGTTGCATCAACTTTCAGCCTGTATTCTGTTTTACTTGCTTCATTTCGCAGATTTCTCAGTGCTGGAGAAAAAAGTGGCCATCATATAATATATAATGATGGCATATAATGATGGCCACTTTTTTCTCCAGCACTGAGAAATCTGCGAAATGAAGCAAGTAAAACAGAATACAGGCTGAAAGTTGATGCAACTTAAACGAGCAATCTAAGGGCTACAAAAGCAGGTATGCACACGCAAAAGCAAACGTATACGTAAAGAGCAACTTGCGTGACAAAAGAAAAGACGAGATGGGCGTACGCTGTAGACACGCAGTTTCAGGTCACAGATTTACTTCAAGTTGAAACCTCCCTCACGCTTAGAGACTCGGAGCAAGTTTCAGCGCCGTATTATCAAAACAAAAAAATATTAGTTCTACTAGGCGAAAATAAAAAAAGAGCGAAAAGGGCCTAATAAATAAAATAAACCAACATACCTTGACGACGTTGCCTACGGAAACGCAGGGATGAAACAGAAGGCTGCAAGAGCTTTAACCATGAATTAAACGCAGCTTTCTGTCCTGCGCCTTCTCACAGCACAGCAAACGCTCAAACATAACGCGTTACACCCCCGTAACGATCCTGGGAGCTTTATTTTCTTGTGACTAAGTGTGGGGATAAGACTGCTTGGAGCCAGGCGGGAAGGTGAACGTGCTCGGGTACGTGCGGTGGCGCGCTGCATCCATGGTGCGGCAGACCGCGCATGCGGCACAGTCCAGCGTGGGAGTCGAGATCAAGGCACGTTTAATCCGGCGGGGGAGAGTCAATACAACCACTCGAACACTGCACAAACTATACCACTGCGACAGGATGGCTGGGCGGTGGCGAAGTAGGTAGAGCAGGCTAATCCATGGGCACTCGCAGAAATAAGGGAGTGGTGGGTCTCCGAAGGTCCTTCCCGCCTCAGACCGTAGTAGACGGCCACGCTGCCACCACCAACGCGCTGCAGTCGTCGGAGGCGCTGAGGAATGCAGGGTGCGAGCGAGGAGCCACGAACTCCGCTGCCGCGAACGTCGCCTCGAACAGCGGCATCAGTAGGGCCGTGAAGCTGCGCAAAGGACTTGCGATGCGCCGCCGCGGCATCAGTTCCAAAAGGAATGGTATGGGCACGCCGAGGTGCGCGGGAAAACTGCCGTGAATCCGTAGCTACGAAGTCCACGACAGCCCAGTTGGCGCAGTGACGAGAGCAAGAACTGCCGCGCTCTGGGGCTTGTGCTCAAACATCTGGGGCAGCGCGAATAAACGCGCGCAAAATGGCTTCCCTCCAGCGAGGAAGCCGGGCGAGCGACGGGAGGCCATTACTGCACTTCTGGTAGACAGCGGCGCAGCGAGGAGTGCCGATAGTCGGAGACGCCTGGAGGGACTTCCACACAATGTTGAAGTTGGGCGGAAGCTGGAAAAACGCTAGAAGACGGGAAAGCTGGTGACCGCCGCTGCCGGCGGCGCGATGAAAATGCAGACCGCCGTCGCCTCCCTGCAGCATGGAGCCGACGGCCACGTGCGAGAAACGCATGTGCCGAGAGAGATGCAGGGTTTACCGTTTCCTTCGGCTGTTCGAATGAAACTGCTGTTTCATCTCTCAAAGCGACGAGTGCAAGAGCAAAACCTTCTCTCCCCGCAGCTTGTGGCGAGAGGGAGAGATAAAAGAGCGAGGAGTCGATTTTTTTTGTTTGTTTCTTGTTGAAAACCATTGGTCCTGAAAACGTTATACCCAGTCACCTTTCTGGGACCAAAATGCATTAATTCGTTTTTGTTGCTGCCTAAAACTCGAAAAAAACGTTTCTAGACCTTTAGTGGGAGCACTGCCTTTTTGCTTGTGTTTCTATGTCTTGCCTCTATGGTCTGGAAACGTTTGATAAATGCTGTACTGGGACTGGGACATTCCATCCTTTTTTGGAGTTTGTGAGGAGGTTTTGTGTTTGTTGGGTCAGTGCTTTTTATTTAGAATATCTGCATCAGAAAAATTATAACAAATAAATCTAGCACAGGGTGGTAAAAATGTCATAATAAAGAAAATGAGAATATGCTGTGACTTTTTTGCTGTGTGTGCCTAGTCTTCCTAGTTCGAACGACTCAGTTTGCAAGCAAATGCATCGACGTATGCGCTAGCATTTTGGGCTATACGCAAGAATTAAGTTTCCGGTTTGCTGAAAATACCCAGTACCACAGTATTCGTTTCAACTTAATAACGAAGTGGCAGATTACACTTTTATAGCACAGTAGCACTATAAGCCAGGCCACATTCCTGCATATTCAGCCACATGAATATGTGCATGTTTTGCCGAAGCCAATAATTAAGGAGTAGATTAAGGAATAATTAAGGAGTAGAAAGCTGGCACGACACCGCTTTCAACATGAAGCACTAACCGTTCGTGTTCTTCCAGGTTTTCCTGGTTCTACAGTTCCCATGGAATACACCGAATGCGGATTCACTGCAACTTTGGACGCTGCCAGACGCGACCAGACCCGACAGCTGGACGAAATTAACCGCTCTTCCTGGACGAGATTGCCAAGTTCGGCTGGCAACCGGAGCCAAGTACATCCGCCCACCCCGCTATCAGCATTGGAAGCGCGGGATATAAGACACCTTTAGCATACCGTGTACCGTGTTACCGTTACCGTTATCGGAGTACCGGGTGCCCGCCCACCACCGCTGAACCCGCGCTGATTGGTCCCGATGCTCCCCGCGCGTGCGCAGCTGCCGGGCACGTGGCGCCATCTGGCGCCGTCAAAGCGATTTGCGCATGCGCATTGGCTGCGAGCGGGCTCACGGAACTCCGTTACCGGTAACGGTAACACGGTACACGGTATGCTAAAGGCAACCGGACAGCGTTTTCTTGGGGCATGACACCGCTTTCAACATGAAGCACTCACCGTTCGTGTTCTTCCAGGTTAGTTACAATGATGACCCTTTATCTGCTAAAACCTCGAATCGTTTTTTGTTCGTGGTGTCGTGCCCCAGACACTGGTTGCATGTTCTCACAGGTTGTAAGACTAGAATGGCACTCTGTATTAGCAGCATCCTCTTAGCGCTTTCTGGAGACGTAGAGTCAAATCCCGGTCCGCCTGGCACCGATCAAGAAAGCGTCCTGGCAACTGTACTTGAGACAGTCCAGAGAATTGAATCTGGCCAGGATGGTATCAGGAATGACCTACGCGCCCACGCGTAGGAATGGCCCACGCGTAGGAATGACCTACGCGCTGACCATATTGAGCAAGTCAAGGATAAGCAGAAGTTTTCTTTATTTCATTTAAACGCCCAAAGTTTGCGAAATAAATTTGATGAGGTTGCTTTGTTTTTATCAGATTTAAACCACGAGTTTGACTTTATTTGCTTTAGTGAGACGTGGTTCACATCTGACGACTGTTTTCTTTTGCCGGGATTTGATTGTGTGTCAGCCTGCCGTTCATCAAAGCGCGGAGGAGGTGTTGCTCTGTATGTGCGTTGCCAACTACCGTATCAAATTCTAACAAACTATAACATTGTGAATGAAAATTTTGAGTGCGTCATTATTCACTGTTATAACATACTACTTGCTCTTGTGTACCGACCGCCATCTGGGTGTTTAAAGCATTTCATGCAGTTTGCAGAAGAAATATTTGAACGCAGCCTCGAGCTCAACCTCGAATGTGTCTTTGTTGGGGATTTCAATATAAATGCTTCTCCAAATAATATTACTTTTTTGCATTTCCAAGAGCTCTTTGAGTCGTATGGTTTTTCAAATGTGATTAGTGATCCTACTCGTGTCACTTCAAATTCTGAAACAATACTTGACCTGTGCATTACAAGCTTCTGTCCCGATGAAGTTAAATCAGGTACAATTATATGCGATCTTACTGATCATTTACCCATTTACTGTCTGATACCTTCGAAGCAAAAACGCTCTTTTCTGGAGAAAGAAATATTGATTAGAGATTACTCGGAAAGAAACATGTTAAAGTTTAAAGAACTCATTATGCAACAGGACTGGGATAGCGTTACAAAGGAAAAGGATTCTAATAACGCTTATAAGGCATTCTTGATGTTTTTTATTTCTGCGTACAATGAATCCTTCGCTTTTAAAACTCTTAAGAGACACAAGAGAGCAAGAAAGCCCTGGATCTCGCACGACCTGTATAACAGAATAAAAAACCGCAACATCCTTTTTCAAAAGTTTTTAGACACACGAAGTGAAGGCGATCTCCGCGTATTTAAGAAAGCGAGAAATAAATTGAATGCTGATATTAAAAAAGCAAAGAGATCATACTATGTGAACAAGTTTTCAAATATTGCAGGAAATCCCCGTCTGGTATGGCAAGCGGTCAGAGACATCACGTGTAAATCAAACTCCCCAAAGCGGGTTTCTTATCACAGCGAATCTATGAGTGACGAACAGGTTGCAAACCTGTTCAACGAACATTTTATTAACGTGGGTGCTTCCGCAAATGACTGCGATGCGATACCATGCGAGGAATTCGTCAAAGTACATTGTGAAAATACTGTATTTTTGTCCCCAACTGATGAATATGAAATACTCGATGTCATTTTGGGTTTAAAGAACCATTGCGCCTCTGGAGCTGACGATATTAAACCCGGTCCACTAAAAGCCGTGGCAGAAATAGTTAATAGTCCCCTTACGCATATTCTGAACCTTATTCTTTCCACCGCAGTGTTCCCAGACGCAATGAAGTTAGCTCGTGTGGCTGTTATACACAAGGGCGGTTCCCCTAACGATATGAACAATTACAGACCAATATCTGTGCTCCCTATCTTTGCGAAGGTAGCGGAAAATATTATACATAAAAGACTAGTAAGCTTTCTGAGTGTAAATAACATAATATCAAGTGAACAATTCGGCTTTAGAAAAAATAAGTCATCCGAAATGGCCCTTCTTGAAGTGAAAGAACATATACTCGAAAACATTGAAAGGAAAATATTTACCCTCGGAATATTTCTGGATTTTAGAAAGGCTTTCGACTGTGTCCAACACGACGTGCTTTTAAAGAAGTTGCCATTGTATGGCTTTCGTGGCAACGCATGGTCTTTAATAAAAAGCTACTTAACATCTAGATCCCAGTTCACATGTATAAATGGCGCAAAATCCGACAGCAGACTTCTAAAACAGGGCGTACCTCAAGGGTCATTACTTGGTCCGACATTATTTTTACTATATATAAACGACATTGTAAACATAATAAATAACACTAAGTTAATTTTATATGCAGATGACACGAATGTGTTTTTCTCGGGCGCTGACGTTGTGGACGTGTTTCATCAGGCCAACGAATGGTTAACTGGACTGAACTTATGGCTTCATTCGAACAGACTCCAATTAAACACAAGTAAAACTAAATACATACTGTTTAGACCGAGGGGAACCCATCCACCCACGAACTTGCACTTAAAATTTCATAACATTACTATCGAACAATCGACTACAGTTAGATTTTTGGGGGTAATATTCCAAGAGAACCTTTCATGGACGCCTCACGTTGACGCACTGCGTAGGGACCTTGGGCGAGCCGTGGGAATTTTGAACAAGATAAGATACCATGTTTCGTCTGCTGTAAAAAAGCAAATCTACTATGCGCTTTTACATTCACGCTTCTGTTACTGCTTCCTAGTATGGGCTACAACGACTAAGACAAATTTGGATCGTCTTTTCTCTTTGCAAAAGCGAGCAGTGAGAGCAATAGGCAATTTGGATCTTTCGGAGGACACTGCACCTCATTTTAAAGGTAATAAAATAATGCCCATTCACAAACTCCATAAACACAAACTGGCCCTGGAAATTTCGCGTCTTCACCAAACAGATATAACATTTCAAACTAAATATCATGCGCAACCTGGTCCTTATTATCTACGACAAAACTTAATACCAAGGCCCCGTTCGCGTACAACATACGGTGATCAAAAACTAAGTTATTTGATTCCAGATTTCCTCAATGCGCACCCTGAATTAGCTGAGATACTGTTTACTGCCACCAAGGTGCAACGACTGAGGAGAACACTTAGAGATTTTTTCTTAAATGAAAACTAAAGACCATGCTGTGTTGATAACTTCGTTCGCCTTCACTCCGGATCTTTACCTTCACTGTGATGATTGAAGACGTGCGCACATACATCACTGTTTTTCATAACACCGTACCACTGACCCAACTTATTGTTTTTATGTACCTGTATTTTTTTTGTGTTTTTTCATGCACCTTCATATCATGCAGTATTGTTGTTCCTTTTGCTTTGTAATTATTGTGCTTATGCTATGTTGTTTCCGCCGCAGCCAAGGGGGGCGCGGCCCCGTCAGGCATGTCTATTGCCTTTTGTCGCGTCCCCTAAGGCATTTCTGTAACGGAATGTCTTAAATAAAGAAAGAAAGAAAGAAAGAAAGAAAACAATGGCAGGCATCACTGGACGTTGAACTAAAACAGCTATCTGCCAGAATTCGCACAATCGAGGTCGAAATGGTAGAAATGAAATGTAACATTTCTACGCCATCCACAGAACTGTCTACAATAGGTCCCTCAAATATAACCGAGCAATTAAAGATAATAACCTCACGATGTGACGACACAGAAAACAGACTTCGCCGCTCAAACCTACTTTTCTTCGGTATACCTGACAACGAGTCCGAAACATGGTCTAGCTCAGAAACAAAGGTGTTGGAGCTGTGTGCGGAACACCTTGGCTGCACACTTGAGCCAACACAAATTGAAAGAGCTCATCGGCTTGGTCGATACCAGCCAGAGAAATGTAGGCCGATCATCGTCAAGTTTGCGCACTACAAGGACAAGCAGCAGGTAATAGATAAAGGCCACAAGTTTAAAGACACACAGTATGTCGTTCGCGAATATTTTTCTTTTCCCACACGCCTGGCCAGGAAAAAACTGATAGATTTCGCAAAGTCGGAGGGTGGATCGTTTAAGCTTAGGGTCAATAAACTGCGCATGAACGACACTGTATATGTGTACGACGCTCCTTCTGACACTGTCAAACAATGTACCCGATAGCAAGGACGAAGAGCGGTTGTACAAAATTCTGACTATCAGCCACAGCCTTCATACGGCGGCACTGCCCACCCTTCGCTTTCAATATCTTTCACTAACATACGCAGCATCCTTCCAAAGCGCACCGAACTTTACTCATATCTTGAAGATAGTAACTCTGACATATTAACTTTAACAGAAACGTGGCTGCACTCGGATATAACTGACGACGAAATCTTACCTGACTCTCGCGATTTTGTTATTTACCGGATTGACAGACCTAATAAAAGAGGTGGTGGCGTGATGATCGCCATAAAAAAACACATTCCTTCCTTTCGTGTCAACATTTCGTCACCTCTAGAAATTTTATGGGTTTGCATCACGCGTCCTCATCTCTTAAGTCTCTTCTTGGCATATGTTACCGACCACCAGATAGTTCAGATTCTTTCGTAACAAATCTGCATGCCAACCTCTCAGATATTAGAAGCAACTTCCCAAAGGCCGACATTTATTTATTCGGTGATTTTAGTTACCCGAATATCAACTGGAATACCTTAACTGCATCGGCACAGGACTCGCTTAATTTCGTTGTACTAACATTAGACTTTTCTTTAACTCAACTGCTTTCTCAACCTACGCGCGACCTTAACAGATTAGACCTTGTTCTCACATCGGCTCCAGACAATATAAGCCCGATCTCCCTCACGGATGGTTTCAGTGATCACAAACTGCTCCATTTCACTCTAAAAATGCCGTCACACCAACGCAGACCACCTCAGAAATATATCTTCGACTATAACAGAGCAAACTACGATGCCATTAACCTCGGCTTAAAAACCTTCTGTGATTCTTTTCTGCAATCCTTTCCTAATCAATCTGTTAACGAAAACTGGCGTCAGTTCAAAGATAAACTTACGCAGCTAATGAACACCTATATACCCCGCATATCTTTCCGTGCTAACTCATCTAAGCCGTGGTACCACAGGAACCTTCGTACGTTGATGAACAAAAAAAAACGACTTTTTAAAACAGCTAAGCGGCTCAAAACACCCGCGTCATGGGAAAAACATAAAAACGCTGATAAAGATACTGCGCGGCAATACGGAAAGCTAGGCATAAGTTCATGGCTCACGATCTGCAATCCCTCAATCCCAATCCAAAAAAAATTTTGGAAAACATTATCACCTTCCCAGACTTCACAGCAGCGATGGCGTAGAGGTAGAGCATCCGCCTCGCGTGCAAGAGGACCGGGGTTCGAATCCCGGTGCCACGCAATTCTCCACCGGATTAAAAAAAAAACTCCTCCTGTCGATGGAATTGCATACCCAGGGTATGCATACCCAGGGTATGCATACCCAGGCATACCCAGGCATACCCAGGCCTGATTTCGGTGAACCTAACCGACAACGCACTTCCTCACCAGAACAGGATTTGGCCACCCTGGTGTAGTACATGGCCATAACCTTCTATGAACAAACCAATTAACCCTCGGCCCTCAGTCCCCAGCAGCTGCGGAGCAACTGACCAAGGCGGCGGTCAGATCTGTGACGCAGCGGGGGGTGCTAAGAATCTCTGGCTCCGGACAGGCCGCCATTGGAAACTGAACCTGGCAACGTTTAACGCAAGAACCTTATCAAGTGAGGCTAGCTTAGCAGTGCTATTGGAGGAATTAGCAGGTATTAAATGGGATGTCATAGGGCTTAGTGAAGTTAGGAGGACAGATGAGGCGTATACAGTACTAAAGCGCGGGCATGTACTGTGCTAGCGTGGATTAGCAGATAGGCGAGAACTAGGTGTGGGATTCCTCATTAATCAGGATATAGCTGGCAACATCGAGGAGTTTTACAGTATTAACGAGAGAGTGGCAGCTATCGTAATTAGGCTTAATAAGAGGTACAAGCTGAAGGTGGTGCAGGCCTACGCGCCTACATCAAGCCATGATGACCAGATAGTTGAAAGCTTCTATGAGGATGTGGAATCGGCAATGACCAAAGTAAAATCACAGTACACTGTACTGATGGGCGACTTTAATGCAAAGGTAGGTAAAAAGCAGGCTGGAGACAAGGTGGTAGGTGACTATGGCATAGGTTCTAGGAACAGTAGGGGAGAGTTATTAGTAGAGTTCGCAGATAGAAATAATTTACGGATTATGAATACCTTCTTCCGCAAACGAGCAAACAGGAAGTGGACGTGGAAGAGCCCCAATGGTGAGACTAAAAATGAAATAGACTTCATACTGTGTGCACACCCTGGCATCGTAGAGGATGTGGAGGTCCTCGGTAAGGTCCGTTGTAGCGACCACAGAATGGTAAGGTCTCGTGTTAGCTTAGATTTGAAGAAGGAACGGAGGAAACTGGTGAAGAGAAAGGCTATTAACGAGTTAGCATTAAGAGGGAAGGTAGAGGAATTCAGCATGTCGCTGCAAAACAGATTTTCGGCTTTAACTGAAGAAGATGACCGTAGTGCTGAAACAATGAATGATAATCTTACAGCTATCATTACAGAGTGCGCCGCAGAAGTAGGTGGTAGGATTGTTCGACAGGATACCAGCAAGCTATCTCAGGAGACTAAAGATCTGATTAAGAAACGTCAAAGCATGAGGACGTCTAACTCCACAGACAGGATAGAACTAGCAGAGCTATCGAAGTTAATAAATAAGCGCAAGGTAGCCGACACAAGAAAGTTTAACATGGAGAAAATCGAGCATGCTCTAAGGAACGGAGGTAGCCTAAAATCAGTGAGGAGAAAACTAGGCATAGGTAAAAACCAGATGTATGCGCTAAAAGACAAACAGGGCAATGTCATCAGCAATATGGATAAGATAGTTGAATTAGCCGAAGAGTTCTACAAAAATCTATACAGTAGCGAATCTAATCATCAAGTTACTGAGGGAGGCAGTCGAGCACAGCAATGGGACGTCCTGCCAGTAACGAAGGAGGAAGTAAAGAAAGCCTTAGGAGCAATGCAAAGAGGGAAAGCAGCTGGTGAGGATCAAGTAACAGCAGATTTGTTGAAGGACGGAGGAGAGATTGTGCTACAAAAACTAGCCACCCTGTATACGCAATGCCTTGTGACCTCGAGAATACCTGAAGCTTGGAAGAACGCTAACATTATCTTAATTCATAAGAAAGGAGACGTCAAGGACTTGAAGAATTACAGAGCAATCAGCTTATTGTCCGTTGCCTACAAGGTATTTACTAAGGTAATCGCTAATAGAGTCAGGACAACCTTGGACTTTAGTCAACCAAATGATCAGGCAGGCTTTCGTAAAGGATACTCGACAATAGATCACATTCACACTATCAATCAGGTGATAGAGAAATGCGCAGAATATAACCAACCCCTATATATAGCCTTCATTGATTACGAGAAAGCATTTGACTCAGTGGAAACCTCAGCTGTCATGCAGGCATTGCTGAATCAGGGTGTAGAAGAGTGCTATGTGAAAATATTGGAAGATATTTATAACGATTGCACAGCTACTATAGTTCTCCATAAAGTCAGCAATAAAATTCCAATACGGAAAGGTGTCAGGCAGGGAGACACGATTTCGCCAATGCTCTTCACTGCCTGCTTACAGGAGGTATTCCGGGGACTGGAATGGGAACAGTTGGGGATAAGAGTTAATCGAGAATACCTGAGTAATTTGCGATTCGCTGATGACATTGCCTTGCTAAGCCACTCAGGACAAGAACTGCAAAGCATGATCAATCAGTTAGACAGGCAGAGCAGAACGGTGGGGCTAAGAATTAACATGCAGAAAACCAAAGTAATGTTCAACAGCCTAGCAAGGGAACAGCAGTTCGCCATTGGTAGCGAGGTACTGGAAGTAGTAAGAGAATATGTCTACTTAGGGCAGGTAGTGACCGCAGATCCGGATCATGAGAGGGAAATAACTAGAAGAATAAGAATGGGGTGGAGCGCATATGGCAGGTTCTCTCAGATCATGAATGGTAGCTTACCAATATCCCTGAAGAGAAAAGTATACAACAGCTGTATCCTACCGGTACTCACCTATGGGGCAGAAACGTGGAGGCTAACAAAGAGGGTTCAGCTTAAGTTAAGAACAACGCAGCGAGCTATGGAAAGGAAAATGATAGGTGTAACGTTAAGAGATCGAAAGCGGGCGGAGTGGGTGAGGGAACAAACGCGGGTTAATGACATCTTAGTTGAAATCAAGAGGAAGAAATGGGCTTGGGCAAGGCATGTAATGCGAAGGCAAGATAACCGCTGGTCCTTAAGGGTAACGGAGTGGATTCCAAGAGAAAGCAAACGTAGCAGGGGACGGCAGAAAGTTAGGTGGGCGGATGACATTAAGAAGTTTGCGGGGATACAGTGGCTGCAACTGACAAAGGACAGGGTTAATTGGAGAGACATGGGAGAGGCCTTTGCCCTGCAGTGGGTGTAGTCAGGCTGATGATGATGAAACTTGTTCAGATTTTACGTTGATTGATGAGGCTGGAGACCCCATTGCTCAAGACGAACGCCCTCAGACTTTCAATAACTTTTTCGCCAATATGTTCACGAAGGAAGACTATTCCAATATTCCATCGGCACCAGAATATGACTATGACTACATGAGCCCAATAGACGTTACTGTTGATGGCGTTGCGACATTGATTAACAATCTGAAATTAAGTACTTCATGTGGTATTGACGGGATTAATTCGAAAATTTTGAAACATACCGTGGCTCATTCCAGCGTCATACTCACTCATATATTTCGGCAATCACTTTCAACAGGCGAGATACCATACGAGTGGAAAATTGGAAAAGTTATTCCAATTTTCAAATCCGGTGACCGAAATGACGTTGCTAACTATCGCCCAATATCTCTGACATGTATATCTTGCAAACTTCTCGAACACATCATTGCATCTAACACGGCATTACATTTAGAAGGCAACGGTTTCTTCTTTTTAAAACAACATGGGTTCAGAAAAGTTTACTCGAATTTACTAATGTGCTGCTTCACGGTATGGAAGAAAATCTTCAAATCGACTGTATATTCTTAGACTATGCTAAAGCCTTTGACCGCGTTCCACACTGTCGTTTAATAGCGAAACTCTCATCCTTGCGTCTCGATTCATTAACAATTTCCTGGATAAGAAACTTTTTATCATTTCGTAAACAATTCACTTCTATTGATAACCATTCATCCACTTTAATTGATGTAACATCAGGCGTACCGCAAGGTAGTGTAATAGGCCCCCTACTTTTTCTGATTTACAGCAATGACCTCCCATTAGGCATTACCTCAACACTCAGAATGTTTGCAGACGATTGCGTTATTTATCGCAAAATCCGCTCCTTTAATGACCACATCGCCCTTCAAGAAGATCTACATCGCATTAATAACTGGTGCGCATCATGGCAAATGTTCCTTAACACTGATAAATGCCAGTTAATGACATTTAGCCGTAAACTGTCTAATTATCTTTTCACTTACTCGCTTAACAACAGTCCAGTCACTATTGCGTCATCATACAAGTACCTTGGCGTCCACTTTTTATCTAATCTCTCATGGAAAACCCACATAGAAAAAATTACTGCCAAAGCTAGCCGTAAATTGGGCTATTTAAAACGTAACCTCAGAGGTGCGCCTTCTTCCACACGCCAGCTGGCATATCAGACATTCGTCCGCCCTCAACTTGAATACGCATCTTCCATTTGGTCACCCCACCAACAGTACTTAATTAATTCCCTAGAGCGCGTACAAAATCGTGCCGCTCGCTTCATTTCTCGCAACTATTGCCGACATTCCAGTATAACTAACATTAAGGCTTCGTTATCCCTTCCATCCTTAGAATCTCGCAGAACAATAGCTCTTATCTGCCTCTTCCATAAAATTGTTTACAGCCATCATTCCTTCACACTACCCCTTTCAAAACCGGCCCGCACATCTCACCGATTGCATAATCACCTCAGTTTTAAACGCCTTTCGGGAAGGACCACTGCATTCAACTCATCAGCCCTGCCCCGTGCAATCATTTATTGGAATAGTCTTCCTGACAACATTGTTCACATCACAGATTATGTTATTTTCAAAGAAAAAATAAGTAGCATTTTGTTCTGAAGTGTGATTTTTCCTGAAGTGTGTTCTGTCGTGTGTTTTTCAACTTAGTTTTTCAATTTAGTTCTATTTTCTGGTTGTTTGTTTGTTACCTGTATAACGATGTTAAAATAACCATGTTCTACCTGCTTCTTTTTCCCACCCCAACCCCCCTCACATAATACTCCAGTCGGAGCCCGTGAGGTATTTGAATAATAATAAATAATAAGTTTAGGAGGCGAAAAGTGTGCGTGAGTGCCGAGATCGAAGGCGTAGCACGTACGTGAGTGTAATCTGCATGCGTCTCGCGCTCTGCTCAAGTAGCTTAAGGTCAACAGATCACAGAACCGCCAGTACGTCTTGCTTACATCACAAGCGATGGCAATGTTTCGCATTATCAATCTTTTGCATTATCGCTAAAAAGCTCTTAGTAATTGCCGATAGAAGAAAACTTTAATAAATTCATTCCATGGCGCACATCTTAGGATTCAGGCTTTTCTTGCATGTTCGAATGTGGCACTTAAGCCGCCGAAGATATATAGCGCGTCCAATGTCCGCGTTTGATGGACATTAACACACTTTGCACATCTATTGTTCACGCTTGGTGGACATGCACGAGATCATATATTAGGCATCTAGTGTCCATGCTTCGTGGAAGTGCTCTAGATTTAAAAAATAATCATATTATTGACGTCCTATAGACGTCTAGCGCGTCCAAACGTGCCGGTGGTCCTTATGATGCACATCTAATGGACGCCCGTTTTAGGACATGATGTTTGGATCTTTCCGGTACTTCGAAAGGATATTTGTGGTTCACTGGGGCCGTTGAACACCGGCCGTTCCTCTGCCGGTGTTCCGTGTCGATAGCTGTACCGTGTCGATAGCTCGTTGTAATGACTCTGCAATCTCTCCATCGGATCCGGAGTTGGTCCATATGGTGATGTCGTCGGCGTATATAGAATGATATATGTGGGATAGCATCTATACGCGGGAGGCCACTCATAGTAAGGTTGAAGAGAGACGGTGAAAGTACAGCGCCTTGCGGGGTTCCTTTGGTGCCGAGTGTAATTTTGTCGCTACTTTTGTCCCCGAAATGCAGCGTAGCCGTGCGCTGGTTCAGAAAGGTGGCGATGTAGTCGTATGTCCGTTTGCCTACGTTCATCAGTGACAGATGAGAGAGGATGGACGCGTGTGACACAATGTCAAAGGCCTTATTTACATCGAGTCCCAGGATGGTACGCGTGACTCTTATGCGATTTAATTGGATCTAGAACGTCTTGTTGTATCGCCACATCATGTCTTGAGTCGAGAGGCCTGTTCGAAACCCAGTCATGGACGGGGGAAACGTGTCCTCCACGTCGGCGTGCATTTGGAGCCTGTTTAAGACAACATGCTCCATTACCTTTCCTAGACATGGCGTTAGCGAAATTGGGCGTAGGTTCCCAATCTCGAGTGTTTTTCCCGGTTTAGGAATGAAAATGATTTTAGCGTGCTTCCATTCGCCAGGGATGCTGCCTTCTGTCCAGTATCTACCAAGACAACACCAAAGATCCGTAGAACGTCCCAAAAAGGTACGCACGTCCCACATCCCTAACATGACGTCCCTGGGACATCCGTATGGAGTCCTCACTGGGATTATCCCGGAAACAGTCGCGGCTCGAACGTTATACGGACATGACGTCCGTATAAACGCCGCGGTGGGATCATCCCGAAAACAGTCGCAGATCGGCTGTTATAAGGAAATGTTTATATTCAGAGGGTCTGAATCGTGCAGGGCCCGTATTACGGAAGTTTGTCAAAAATCTGTCAAAAGTTATTGACAGTGACGTCAAAATGACGAAACGATGTGACGTCGACGCCTGACGCAAAATTGACGCAACGAGGAATCAGCCAATTACAGCAGAGCGGCGCCCCGAAGCATTTGCCTGCACGACGAGGGACCGTCTGCTAAATTTTTGCTAAAAGAGTAAAGAAATGCACAGCGATAAAAATAATTATTATTTTATTTTGCCAAAAAATGATGTTTAAAGCTAAACAATATTAATAAAAACAAGAAGCGCAAAAAGTTAGGCTATTAAATTTCCTGGTGGGTAACTTTTGCTGCCACAGGGGTGCGCTGACGGCGGTAAAACCACTAAAACGTCAGCAAGCCGCTTTTCTTACGCGGCGTCGAAAATCAAGGTACTGTGCGGTTGATCGAAGTGCGGAAAAATCGACGAAGCCAGCTTGTTAAGATCTGTGTTGTTCGGCTTTTACGATCGATGACAAAAGTGTCAAAGCGTGAAGCGTTGCAGTATGTGATGTGTGGTCGTCTGTTCCTTTTTCCTCGACCGGTAAACAGAAGACGACCACGAAGTGCGATTTGCAGGGGAAAATAAAGTTCTTTGCCAGCATAAGCATGTTTTATTTCTATGTAGCTGTGGCACAGAGGTGTCGTCGGCTGCCGAAGCTTGCATGAAAGCCGCCGGTCGCAAATAACCGCTGTGCACACAGCACCCGCTGCTGCACCGGCAGCGCACTCGCGCGCACACCTCCCAATTCATCGGCGAGTTCGTCGCACAGGCACACCGCAGTCTGCTTCTCCAGTCGAAAAAGGCGTCGGAACAGCCCGTCCAGCAAGTCAAACGCGTCTTCGTACGCCCTCCTTCGCTGTTGCTCGCGTCGCCGCAGCCGCCTCAGTCTTATAGCCACATACGCCGCCGCTGCCGCCGCCGCCATTTTCTGTCAAAAACTCAACGGTCCAATTTTGACCGCCTCGAAGCCGTAAAAAAAAATCGTCAAAATGCGCCTGCATAATTAGGCGTGCAACGTCACCACTTCTGTCATCTCCGTGACGTAAACGCCAGCCACCCATGACGCAAGAAAGCAACATGGCCGCCGGACACGGCCGACCAATAGGAAGGAGCGCGTCTACGGCGGGGCTTTTTGACGAGTTTTTGACGCGTTTTTGACAAGTTTTTGATTTTACAGTTCCGTAATACGGGCCCAGATGGCCGTACAGTTCTCATGAGCGCTCGAGTGGCACGCTCCACTGTCCTTTTCCGACGTCTTTGGCTAGCGGGCTTGATACAGCTGTTTGGAACAAGTAAACAATAATCCATGCGATGTATAAGCGCAAGACGTCACAAAGTAATACACAACTCAGTACTTATTTTTCGAAAGAGCCAAAAAAACCTTTAAAAGCAGGACGAAAATAAGCAATTCCAAAAGGGCCATTAGCTGAATACAGAAACCCTAAACTTTAAAACTTCGAAATTAGGGAATGGCGACCTAATTACTCTAACTGAACCTGGCTCAAATAGTCTAATTCCCGTTTTGTTATAGCTATCGAGGGTGTGCTTACACAATCTTCTCCTCCGAGCTCACAACATAGCCACCTTGACTCCAACTGTATTCCCGCCTTCCGACCATAACAGCCACTGGCGACGACAGTGACACCACAGCAAAAACAACTGGCCACCTGTTCGTGCTCTTAGTGCAGTGATCATAAAAATTATAACACACATCCTTTTTTTGCAGTTATTTTTTGTTTTATTTAGGATCACACTATAGCCAAACGGGCGAGTTGGTGGTAGGATCACAGTTTTATTTTTGTCTTAGGTGCATGTTGCATAAAAAAGGCTCTTTGCTCATTAGCTCAATGGCTACCATCGTCATCGCACTACTGAAAAGGAGAGGCCCTGACGTCACATTTTGTGAAGCCGCCCCACAACCGGAAGTTGGCTTGGCTCTCCTCACTATCTGCTTTCTCCACCGAGCTACGGGGCGGGGATCGCGCGCGGCTCGCAAGCGCTTCGGAAAAGAAAGGTATAAAAAAAACCGCGCCGCTCGCCGCTACACTCCTACACCTCCCTCCCCGTAAACACGCACTTAGACACAGACCGGCGCACAGGTGCGGTGAACCTTTTCCGACGCCAGGCGAAGAAAGACGACATTGCGCGCCGCTTATAGCTCAGCTCACCATCCTCCTCGGGCTACCGTACACCCGCCATGTGGCCTTCGAAACGCAGCTCAGCATCGCCGAGAGCGGCTTCATGTTTCTCTGCTGTTTGGTGAGGTGCGAAAGTTCGCTGATCAAAACAATCAACGCTTCTTCGCGTGTCGAAGCGCTGTTCCGGAGTGCCACCTTTTCGCGAGATTCATTTCAATGCATCGATCGCTCCGCGTAACGACACCAAGTTTGATGAACAAAATATCAAATTAGCGGTTATTTGCTGCATTAAAAAGCAACCTTAGATGCGTGCGTAACGTCACGACGCGAGGCATGTAGACTTTAAAACGCAAGGCCGAACACACCGTGCCGAAAGCCCGTCCACCGCCACCGAGAAACACTCGGGCCCCTAGCAACAACGACGCTAACGACGCCGTACGCCGTTGCTAGTGGCCCGAGTTTTCTTAGCAACAACGACAACGTTGCTAGTGGCCCGACTTTTTAAGCCTAAATTTTGACGTCACTTCCGCCACATTCTCGCCAATGCATTGGGAATACGAAGGGCCTCTCCTTAGTTTTCCTTCCTCCATGACTGAACCAATGCAAGTCCTTCCTCTTAGTAGGGTCCCTAGAAATACTTGCTAGTCTGCCGTCCGCGCGGAGCTCCCCACGAAACCAGTTGGCTGCGCCTCGGATGAACGCGCAGGGGGCGCTGCACGCATTCGGAACGTATCGGAACGCTGTGCCTGCACCGGCCGCCGCGCTGTGCCTGCCGTGGCTACGGAAGTGTTGCGCGCTGCTTCTTGGTGGCGAGCCCGGAATGCTGTTTTCTTTTTTCTGCAGTAATGGTGTTTGGTGGCAAATCGGAGCCAAGACAGGCTTGAAAGCCTATTTAGCATGGTTCGGTAGTCGTCGGGAGCTATAATGACGAATGCCGCACCATGTTCGGTTGCTGTTAATGCACTCGGATTTTGCAATCTTGCGAACCGAACACCATCGGGAAACTGCACCAGAAGTGGTCACTTCATTAGTTTTGGTGCCTAAGGAACAGCCATACAGCTAGAATATGTTGGCTATTCTCGACAGCCTAATTGATAAAGTAGCGACCAAGGATGCAGAAACTGCATTGGTCTCTTGTGCTTCACGTATACATCTGACCCCAGCTCCTGTGTGACAGGAAAAAGCCACGAGGTGTTAATTTATTATATCTCGGGCTACATAGCAAGAAAATCAGTGAAAAAAGCCAGTGTGTAGACTGTGTCAGCCTTGACGACTGAAAAAGCAGCGTCTACAGCAAATGATCAAGCTGCAGCTTTCACTGCAAACTTTCATAATGGTGCCTTGCTGTATCCCTCTGGCCCCTTGAAGAAAATTTATCACCGTCCTTGAAGACAGCTTCATCGCGCTTATTTTAGCCTTAATAAGTTGCACGATTAGAGCATTAATTGTTGACTTCGATGATTTTTTTAACATATGTACAGAGGGCAAAACGCTTGTCTAGAACACGTTCTTGGTATGTTTCCGGTTGAACACGCGATACCTAGTGATTACATTTGGTTAAAAATGGTCTGGATGTAAGCATGGGCAGTCAAACTCATTCATCGTCATTTTTTGCCTTTTTCATCGCAGCGGCTTTGGGAGCTGCGGAACACACAGCTGAGTCGTTCTAGACATATGTTTTGCCTTCTGTACGTTTTCCGTCTAGCCAGCGTGAAACATGGACGTGAAATGGCTAATGACATAATCAAATTCTGCATTCTGGTTCACCTGCGCTTCACGAAGTCAATCAATGTTCAAAGGGCCACCAAGAAGGAGCAGCTGAAGCTTTTAAAGATGAGATGATGCCAGTAGGTAGTGCAAACAAGAATGTGATCAGCCTGACACTGAGTGCAAAATTGACGGAAATAAATGTGTTTAACAAAAGTTTTTATTTGGTGTCATACGTGAGTGATTCGTAGGTATATTTTCCCTGACAATACGTCTGATCTACATTGCATGCGCTAATAATGCTATTTTACCGAGCACGGAATTCAAAGAAACTACTTAGAATGCATGCTTGTGTTCATTTCTTAGGTAACTCGGTTGCCTAAGCACTGGAATAATGTGAATAAAACGCCTTTGCATGTTCAATTAAGTACGTACTTTTCAAAGAAAGTAGTTTAGAGCTAACGCAGCACTGATAAATCCATGCATGCCAACCATTTTTGATGGCCTTTTATTCCAGTCATTAACTCAAATGTACATACAGCCACAGGTTACAGCACCGCTTCAGTACGCAAAATCTAAATTCATACTGCAACTTTTAACCTGCTACGGCGCGGTAAATATTGAAATGATTGCGTAGGGGCAGGGTAACAGGAATGTCCATAAAACGATCATCGGCGGCATCCTTCCTCCACGCCTACTTCATTTCACAACTATGCTCGGAGTGGAGTGAAAGTTTTCGAGCGCCAGCGAGGCAAAAGACTTCCGCGAATGTGTCGTTGCTCGCGAGCCAAAGTCTTGAAGCCGTCGCCTCACGCTCATAGCTTCCACTCCACTGTAAACAACTAGCGTGATGAAGTATAGCGTAATACTAGCTTTTCACTCACACAGATAGTGCGTCTTCCGGAGTTCAGTCGCCAATAATCAAGGTAGGTACAAGAACGTATGAAGTACGTTTTTTTCTATTCCTCGCCAAACCACCGACTTCTCAGCTATCTCAGCTATGTCTCAGCCATGGAGGAAAGCCATGTCTGGCTGTGTCCTGACTTGGCTGCATACGGCTCCTTGATAGGAGCATTTGTTTACAGCTATAAGTTTTCATTGAAACGTTATAAGTTCAAAGTCTTACTTTTAATGTTTTCAAAAATTAAACGAAAATAAAGAATGTTTAGTTTCGTTTATATTTCATGCTAATGAATTTTCTTTTTCAAAAGTTTTGTCATTTGCTCGCAAGGCTTTGCTGGCGTTGCGCTGTCACTTTTGCAGGCTTAGCTAGTTTAGGTTTAGCCAGTTCAACTGCAAGCTTGGGACAGAAGCGAGACGAAATTCGAAACCACTGGTGTTTTGCACGCCTTTGTCAGCCTTTGTCTCCTTATGTCCTGCAAAAAGTAAGTGTTTCTTTAATTGCTTGCCGTAGTGGAACCGCGAAACTACGACAATGGAAAGGAAGAAAAAAGCCCTCAGCGCCCTGTCAAGCCAGCAAAAGCACCGACGTCTTGATGCTGCGGTGGAGCCGCTAATGCGCAGCATAGAAACAGAAAGGACTGTGGCAAACGAACAGACTTTCAGTGCATCAGCTGAACAAAGTGTCGCTGATATTGCCGAACCGTCAACAAGTGCCGTCGGTGGTACTGCTGAGCAAAGTGTAGCCGTTATTGGTGAAACTTCAGCAAGTGGCGTTGAACGTACTCTTGGCGCTCCATGTTGCACTCTCGCTGCTCATGATTCTTCTGGCAGAGAATCAGACGAGCAGAGCTTCGGTTCAGCTAGTGTTTCCGCGATGGATGATGTTGCAGAGCAAAACAAGGCAGAGATAGGGCCCACAGATACGCCTTCTTGCTCGACTGCTGATACACGGGAGCGAGAGAGTGATAACAGCGAACCAACGCGAGCGAACCAGGCTCACAGAGCTCTGACGAAGATTTAGATAATGCGCGCCAAATGGCTGAACAACTGGCGAACTGGGCATGCGAAGAAAACATTACGCAAACTGCGCTTTCTTCGCTCCTCAAGTTGTTAAAAACGCACACGTGCTTCGCAGACTTACTGTCCAATGCTCGGACACTGCTCAAAACGCCGCGTTCGGCTCTGGTAGAAAATTGTGCTGGAGGTTCGTACTTCCACTTCGGAATCGCGGAGAGCGTGAAGGGCATCGTGGGTAAATTTCGTAACAGAGCATTACTACTGCAGAACATTGAGCTAATGTTCTTTGTAATGCCGCCAGTTGAAATAAGTGTAAGAGGGATTCTAGCGCTCCTAGAAGATATAGATGAATCAAAGGCCTGTAGTCCAGACGGCATCTCACCCCGGTTGCTAAAGAACTGTGCTCATCCTATCTCACAGTATCTATGCCTTATTTATAAAAAATCTTTGGATACGGGTCTTTTACCACACGACTGGAAAATAGCTCATGTGGTCCCGATTCATAAAGGCGGATCAAGAAAAGATGTGTCAAATTACAGGCCTATTTCTCTAACATCAGTTTCATGCAAAATCTTTGAGCACTTCTTATACACAGAAATAATGAACCACCCGGTAAAGAATGATTTGCTCACGAAGGAACAACATGGGTTCCGGAAAGGTTTATCATGTACTACTCAACTTGTTGAATTTGATCACGAACTTGTATCTGAAGTTGATCGCGGGGGGCAAACAGACTGCATATTTCTGGATTTTCGGAAAGCGTTTGACACTGTGTCACACCCACTCCTTCTCTATAAACTAAAAATGTTGAATCTGGACACAGCTGTTATAATATGGATTCAGAATTATTTGCTCGGCCGCCGCCAACGTGTAGTCCTAAACGGTGTATGTTCAGATTACGTTGATGTGACATCAGGGGTCCCACAGGGGTTGGTCCTGGGGCCACTCCTGTTCTTAATTTATATAAATGATATTTCATTCGGTATCTCCTCAAGTATACGTCTGTTTGCAGATGACTGCGTTTTGTACAGGAAAATTAACAACGCCAATGATGTCGTTCAACTCCAAACTGACCTAACACTTATCCACGATTGGTGTCTGAAATGGAAAATGTCTTTGAATACGGAGAAATGCGCTCATCTTTGTTTTTCACGAAAAAAATCAAAGTCCAAGCTCAGTATCGCATAAGTAATGAATTGATCCCACAGAAATGTACTTACAGATACTTAGGTGTTATACTAACAGATGACTGTTCCTGGAATGCTCACGTGGATCATGTGGTTACCAAAGCCGGTAGGGCACTAAATTTCATACAGCGGAGTTTAAGGTCTTCGCAGCCAAACCTCAAGAAAACTGCTTTTCTCTCTTGTGTTCGACCTATCATTGAATATGCCTGTATTGTATGGGACCCTGCACATCGGGTGTTAATTGAAAAACTTGAAAAAATTCATAACAGATCAGCAAGGTTCGTCTTGAGCAGGTACGGGCGAAGGGATAGTTGTACAGCAATGAAAAAAGAATTGCAATGGGAACCACTCGCTTCCCGTAGAAGAAAATTGAGGCTAAAATTGCTGTACTTAATAGTTCACGGAAAAACGGGGATTGATTCTGAAAGTTACTTCAAACAGCCCTTTTACGTTTCTCAACGACATGACCATTCCCGTAAAATTAGAGAGTACCGTACCAGGACGAACTTGTTTGCAAATTCATTTTTTGTTAAAATAGTGCAACAGTGGAACCGGCTTTCCGAAATGCAAGTGTGCTCTGAAAGTGAAGATGCATTTTTTGCCAATCTGTAACCCCCCTGCTATAACGCCTTCGGGCAAATGCGGAGTAACTCTTGAATAAAGAATAAAGTTGACGGCCTTCCACTCACCAAAAGCTCCCAAAGTCAGTTTTGGCCGATTCTCGCGAGAGCGGACACTATCCCGAGCACAGGTGTTTTTCTTGTTGGGTGCTATCACGGCTACAAAAAACCTGCATCGTTAAATGATTTTCTTCGCCCATTAGTCACTGAACTACTTGTTCTTTTGAATGAAGGGGTCAAAGTTGACGATAGATTATTTTCAATAACTATCAAAGGATTTGTGTGTGATGCACCAGCCCGTGCTTTCATTTTAGGCACTAAGCTTCACTCCGGGTACTAAGGATGTGGAAAGTGCCCAGCAGAAAGGGGAGTATGTTGATGGGAGGGTGGTGTTCCCAGAGACGCAGGCGCCATTGCGTACTGACTCTAACTTTGCCCAGAAATCCCAGGAAGAACACCATGTTGCAGATACGCCCCTCTCGGCACTGCCAATTGGCTTAGTTTCAAAATTTCCGTGGACTACATGCATTTGGTTTGTATTGTAGTGACAAAAAAGCTAATATTGCTTTGGATGCGAGGTCCATTGGCACATCGTTTATCTTCGTCTTCAGTCGAAAAAATCTCCGAACAGCTGTTGTTGCTGGCAGGCGCCCAGTGCGAAGAGTTTGCTCGCAAGGCGCGATCCTCGAGACATTGACAGGTGGAAAGCAACTGAGCTGCGTTGCTTTCTTCTTTACTTTGGCCCTTCAGTACTCTGAGGCGTGTTGTCCAAAAAGATTTATAGTCATTTCCTCATTTTGCATGTTGCAATAACAATTCTTTCGAGTGCAGAGACATGTCACCAGTATTGTGACTACGCGAAAGAACTTTTGATTTGCTTTGTAGCAACATTCAAGGCACTGTATGGAAAGCAGAACCTTTCATACAATATTCATTCATTGGTTCATTTGTGTGATGATGTTGTCAACCATGGCGCACATGACAGTTTTAGTGCATTTCCTGCCGAAAATTACATGCGCCATTTAAAGAAGTTAGTTAAGCACTCTGCGAGGCTGCTGGAACAGCTTGTTAAACGCATCGCTGAACGTAAGTCTACTGGAACCTTCTTTAGTGTAAAGGAGCAGTCTCAGCAAGAAGTGAAATACTCGCAGACGCACAACTGTCGTCCATTAATAGAACGTTGTTGTGGTCCTCAGTTTCATATTGCAAGTCTTCCCCTGTTCACTTTGAGGACATCGCTAGGCAACAACATTTGCACCATGGCTGATTCAACTGTGGTCATGGTCTTAAACTTTACTCATGATGATCATGGACACAAAGTTGTAATTGGCAAGAAGCTTGAAGTTCTTGGTGATCTTTACACGACTCCCTGCGCATCATCCAAGCTGGGAATTTTCGTTGTGAGAGAAACTGATGGGCCTCTCCAGTCATGGAAGGTCACTGACATCAAAACGAAGTGTGTCTTGATGCCTTTCGGAGGCTCAAAGTCTGAATATGCAATTTTTACACTAATTCATACAATCAACACTTGAATACTTACACTGAATTTCCGCTTGTCTGCTTTGAGCAAAATCATGCGTGAAACTTGGTGTGCTGTCTCGCTGTTAAATGCCTATCTTCACTTTGATCAGGTTGGCGTAATTAATTTTATGAGGATCCAGTGTGTGTGGTGGATTGTTCACCTATTTCATTGAAAACTATTCTTACAAATGTTCTTTTTGTTTGTTGTTTATTGCGGTTGAACGTGCCAAAGCGACTGAGGCTATGAGGGAAGGGACGCCGTAGTGAAGGGCTCCGGAAATTTAGACCACCTGGGGTTCTTTAACGTGCACTGACATCGCACAGTATACACACCTGTAGAATTTCGCCTCCATCGAAATTCAGCCGCCGCGGCCGGGATCGAACCCGCATCTTTCAAGTTTCTTAGAAATGTGGATATGTGACTGAAGGCATGATGTGTGAATTACATGCTAATGCATTGTGGAATGCTTTTCATCCTTATTACCTTGTGGTGCCACTTTTGCCAAGCTCTTTGTACTGTGGTGTGCCCACTGTGTTGAGAAATCTGCTTTCTTTTGTAGTTTGTGCATTAGCATGCCACCAAGTAGTAACTACCTCTCACTGCAGTGCATATGTATAATTATGGAATAGTTAGACCTGAAATGTATACAAATGAACAGAAGTGCTAAGTTGGTGTATGCATGCTATTGATTTAGATGAGTAATGTTTGCTTCTTTTATTTGTCTACAGTCGTGAGCAAAAGTGGCGTACAATACGCAGCCGATGGCGGAGCTCAGGAAAGCTAGAGTAACTGTATATGCTACCAAAGGTAGCAGAGTTGCGCATCCGTTTTAAAAATGCCGCTCGCGACTCCAATGGTAGAGCGCCATCACGTGGTGCCCAAGCAACTGTGTACTGCGGAGAAGGAGACGCTCAGGACACTTTTTGTAATTCCCGACGCCGCCGCTGCCAACGTTAATGGTTCCATTAACGTTGGCCGCTGCAGCGAACTGGATTTACAGCCGGCCAAGTTCGAAGCGTATCCACTATCCAACGGCTGTTTACGTTCGCTGCTGTTCATGTGCGTAGCTCTCTCTCTATATTTTTTTGCTAGAAGTTGCATTGAGGTTTCTTTACCGAAAACAGGCTGGACTTGCGGCACTGCGCTTTTTCGTCTACGCTGTTTAAACGCCAAAATAGAGCTCAGCGTTGCGTATTTATTCCTGTTAGCATAAAACCTGAATGGCAAACAATTTTTAAGCGAGGGAAAACAGGTTTAGGCATCTGATTGTAATGGCAAACAATTTTTAAGCGAGAGAAAACTTGTTTAGGCGTGTGACTGTTTATTTCAGATGCTAACGTTCATCCAGTTTCGAGTAAACTGTATTCTGGATTTTATACTGTCCTTTAGTTCCGGCTCACAACATTTTGCAGGAGTTTCGGATTCAAGAAAGGGGATATAAACAGGTTTTTTTCACGCAGGTCCGGCGATTAAATGTTGCTGCAAATATGAATGAATGCTGCATTTGTACGGCGTATTCAGAGTACTGAGTCTGCCCTTAAAGGGCCGCGGACCACCCTCTGGTAAGAAATACTCTCTGCCTCTCTGGGCGAGCCTCCTCTCCTTCCGTTTCCTCCTCGAGATTTTTCTCTCGCGCGCCTCGTCGAGTAGGCTCCGCAAGGGAAAAGCACCCTTCCTCCTCCGATGCTAGCGGGAAATGCGGTGTCTGGTGGAGTGCGTCGCATGTCTACGTCATGACCCCACCTTGAACAGAATTGTTTGCTTGGTTTTTGCTTGCTACCCGGTCAATTTGAGGGGTGGGGGGGGGGGTGGCGGAGAGCGGCGGGTCTCCCAAAGCCCTCTCTATTTTTCACTTTGGGTCTCCTCGCGGCGTTTCGTCGCGTTTTTTTTCTCTGTTCTTCCTCTCCCCAGTTGCTTGGGTCGTGGACGTAGTCGTCCGGAGTGTCTTCCGGAAAACACCACATTCTTTACCGTTGTGTCAGAAAGGCCGATGCGTTGGAGCCAGACACGACTCAACTCATAATCTCCTGGAAATCTGTGCCGGATCATGGTTCGACTCCAGTCGCTGCGTGCGCATCCAACGACGAAACAGCGTCGTTGCATTTTCTCCGCACACTGAACTGTCGAGAGGCGCGATCGGCTCGACCACCTAAACTTGTTAGCGAGCGCATCCTTTCATACATCTGTCTGTCAACCCCAGTTAGCGAGCCACCTTTTCATTTTTTTTAGGCCTCCCCATCGTTTCACGACCGGAGGGGCGGAAGTCGGTTTGTTCGAAACACGCGGCGAAGCGCGGACCCGGCAACCGCCAGTTTGCTTTTTTCCATGTGTGTTTGTGTTCTGTGTGTTTGTGTCTTTCCTCCGCTCCTAAGCTTATGTCGTTCACTGGAGTCAAGGCGTAGGCAAGATGCACGAAGGATAAGCGGTGTGTGTGCGGAGCGGTCAAGTAGGCGAGCGAGGCAAAGGCTCTACTGCGCAAGTAATTAAAACCTTGTTTTGGGGGGCTTGCATGGAAGAAAGAAAAACTGAGAAGGGAGCGCGCACGCAGAGGGCTATCTCGTGACGTGAACACGGCGGGGGGGCGAACCGACTCACTCACTTTTACTATATTTTACGTTTTATGACTACGGTTCAAGGCTGTCGCCGTACGCTCCCTCCGTACTTTTTTTTTTGTTCCTTCATGCGGGTTTGTAGGAATGTGCCAAAACGGAAGGCTCTGCGGAAAGCGTTGCACAGACGACGTGACGGCCAACCTTCTCCCGTCAGTGAGAACGATGCACCAATGGAATGCCTTTAGCGAAAGTAACCCCTATGTTGTCAAAGGTGTTCAGAGTAGTGGGCGGGGACATTTTTGTGGAAGGAAAGAACGAGCGGGCTTTGATTTGAATTTTTGCAGCTTTTCGGGGCGCGCATGGCTCTAGTATTTTGCAGAGATTATCTTCGATGCCTCATCTGTGCAGTGGGCTTGTTTTTCAAAAATGTCCGGACCCTGGGCAGGTACCCTTTAAAATGCAACTGGCTAGAGTCAGGACATTTTTGGAAAACAAGCCCACTGCATAGATGAGGCATCGAAGATAACCTCAGCAAAATACTAGAGCCATGCGCGCCCCAAAAAGCTGTAAAATTCAAATCAACGCCCACTCGTTCTTTACTTCCACAAGCAAACGTCTTCTTCCTCTACTCTGGCTCCCGAGCCTTTTGTTTGACATCACACGGAAAACTTTCGCTAAAGGCATTCCATTGGTCATCGCTCTGTCCACGGTGTAACCATGGTTCTGACTGACGGACGAATGGGGGGGCGTAGCCGGGGCGTCACGTCGTCTGCTCCTTGCGCGCGCGCTTTCTGCAGTACCTTCCGTTTTGGCACATGGCTACAAGCCTGCATGAAGGAAAAAAAAACTGAGGGAGTGTCCGGCGACAGCCTTAAACCCTGTAGTCGGATACAACTTAATAAACGCAGCGGCTTTTCCCCGTCAAAGAACCCCCCTCCAGCCAATGGCATCGGCTGATTTTCATCACCCTGCTAGGGTGACAATGCAGTGAGCCCTGCTACAATGGAGAGAGGGGTTTATCCCCTACTATGGACTGAAGGGTCTATCCCCTTTCATCTGCCACTCCCTGTATTGTCATGCCAGCAGACTCATGAGAATCAGCCGACGCCATTGGCTGGAGAGGGGGATCCTTTGACAGGGAAAAGCCGCTGCCTTCTTAAGTTGTATCCGACTATAGTCATAAAAAAGATGCCCAGGCTTAGCTTGGTTAAGCCAAGAATGCGTTGCATATTGCGCGGTCTTTTTGCGCGAGGTATTGCTTGGCGGCACTCGATTTTCTCAGCAGCTTTTCCTCCGTGACGTATGGATGGATGGATAGGAGCGCCCCCTTTGAAACGGGGCGGTGGCAACCGCCACCATGCTCAGCCGTTCTTTTTTCTTTTTTTTTTAAGTGGTTTGGTGACGTCACGTCACCGCTTGACGTCACGTCACGTGGTTTGGTGGCTGCCCGGCCGCGCCCAAGGGCTGAACTGAGTGATTGCAATATGCTACGCATAAAAGTAAAAAAATAGTAAAACTGAGTGAGTCGGTTCCCCCCCTCCTGCTGTGAGGAAAAGTAGCGAAAAGCTTTGAACTTTCCGACACTCCTCCTCTCCTAGCGCACCGGCGGATAATCGAGCCTCTCATTGGCTGAGGAGCCGTGGTCACGGGTTAGCGCTTTTTGGCTCCGCAGCAGACGCCGGCACCATCGTCGAGGGTAGAAATCGCGCTTCGCTTCCTTTTGGTGCAACACAGTTTTGGCGGGAGCGTTTCCCCAGCTTTGATGATGTCTACGCGCTGCGGCGACGCCGAGCTTTTGTCGCGCTTGCGGGTGCAACAACCGAGGAGGCAGTGGGAAAGGTTTTTTGTCATTCCGGCCGCAAAAAGCAATGCGGCTTGCCGAAATGTTTGGCTGCATAGGATTGGCCGGGAAAGCATTGATAATGAGCTGGATCCCTGCCTTTACGATGTGCGCGGCCGTTCTTCAGTTGTCAGTCGCGTTTTTTTTAAGCATGAAATGCTTTTAGCTCCCGTTGTCGGCAGTGTGGTGACGTCACGCCGAGACCGAGAGCCAACATCCGGGCACTGAAACGAGAACATCCGGGAACCGTACGAGATTTAACGAGACAAGACGAGAGCAAGAGGGGAGCTGAAGGGTAGGGGGAGAAGGGCTTTTGGCTGAAAAACTGCTTCCGCGCCATCCACAAGGATAGCGCTGCAGTCCCGCACTCACGCATGTAAAAGACCGGCCACTTGGCCTTCAGACCCGCTGCATATACATTCTTGTCAGGCTTGCGTCTCATCGTGTCCGCGTACGCTTCTGCATCGTCCTGCATTCAAATACCACCACCGTCACAGCTGCTTGCTTAAGCCGAGCAATGGAGCCTGATGAAAGGAGAGGTAGGAAACGTCTTGCGGAAAGCGATCGCTTTGCGAGTGATACGTCACAGCAGAAGACTGCTCGCCCCTGCCGACAACGCCATGATTATGCGGCCGCTCCCGAAAGCGACAAGGCCGCCTCGGTTCGCGGCTACCTACCTAAGCCCGCTCTATTGCAGGCGATCGCTTCGACGCAACAGGAAGAGTGTGGTGTGGTGTGTTGAACACTAGACCCATTTCAAGATTTTGACTAGTACCATCTACAACCAATGTTTTATGCCCGTAAGCATTTCATGCTTACTCTACTCTCGGTTACGGGAGCGGCAGATATTTTTTTGAGGATTCGGTGTGAAGCGCGAGCGACTGCAGTCTTTCTTCGCAGTTAATGCCGTTGGGCATGGTTGTCGATGGATTCTTTCGCTCGCGGGCTGCGAAAGCCTTGCTTTTCACTGTCTTAGCCCCAACGTTCACGTTGCTGGCTCTGCTAGGCTCTGCTAGGCTCTGCAAGGGTAGCTTTGATGTAGCGCGCGATACGTGGCGTATTCGTGGTCGGACTCGTTCGCCGGCTCGACTCAAAACTTGCGCTTGATGTTGTTGGAACTCTGCTGTTCACGCCGCTCGCCGTGCAGGTCTAGCTTTCATGTTGCGAGCATCGCTGGACGTATTTGTTTTGTTGCAGTTGGACTCCTTCGCTCATAAACTCGATACCAAAGGGGCGGTTCCCGCTGTTGAAGCGAGATCCGCCCGCAAGCGAGAACCGCAGGGTTTATACCAATATCGGTCGTTACTGTGGCTAGGCATAGTAACCGAACTATCGCTTGAATACTAGATATCTGTGTGGATGATACTTGAGAATGCATGCGAGGACCTCCGTCAATAGTTGCATACTTTTTTTGGGTTTTCAATTTTCGCGTGAAGTAACATTCTAAATGAACAACGCTTTGCTTCGAACAGGACTGAGTGAACACGAGTTTTTGCTTTTCAGCTCGAATTTTTTCCCCGCTGCTTCGACCGAAAGCGATTAATGAACTGCGGCAGTCCAGACTGCTGCGCATTATGCATGGCAATTACACGATTGAAGGCAATGTCCTCTTATCAGCCATTGCAACAAAACAAATACGTCCAGCGATGCGCGCAACATGAAAGCTAGACCCGCACCGCGAGCAGCATAAACAGCAGAGTTCAAAGAACATGAAGCGCAAGTTTTGAGTTGAGCCCGCGAACGAGTCCGACTTCAGCCACGAATACGCCACGTAACGCACGCTTCATCAAAGCTACGCCTGCAGAGCCTAGCAGAGCCAGCAGCGTGAACGGCGGGGCTAAGACAACGAAAAGCAACTCTTTCGTAGCCCGCAAGTGAACGAATCCATCTACAACCATGCCAAACGGCATTAACTGCGAAGAGAGACTGCAGTCTCTCGCGCTTCGCACCAAATCCCCCGAAAAAAAACGCAACTGCACACTGAAGAGCGGCACTCGCATCGTAAAGACGGAATCCAGTTCATTATCAATGCTTTCCCGGCCGATCCTATGCATTTGCCGCATTGCTTTTTGCGTAAGGAATGAGGTAAAACCTTTCCCACTGCCTCCTCGGTTGTTGCACCCGCAAGCGCAACAAATGCTCGGCGTCACCGCGGCGCGCAGACACCATCAAAGCTGGGGAAACGCTCCCGCCAAAACTGCGTTGCACCAAAAGGAAACGAAGCGTGATTTCTAGCCCTGACCATGGCGCCGGCGTCTGCTGCGGAGCCAAAAAGCGCGCTAACACGTGACCACGGCGCCTCAGCCAATGAGAGGCTCGATTATCTGGCGGTGCGCTAGGAGAGGAGGAGTGTCGGAAAGTTCAAAGCTGTTCGCTACTTTTGCTTCATTGAGGGGCTTTAGTGATCATGCCACGAGGACGCCCTCTGCGTGCGCGCTCCCTCCTCAGATTTTTTTTTCTTCCATACACATTTCCTTCCATCTTGGCACATTCCTATAAACCCGCATGAAGGGAGCGTACGGCGACAGCCTTGAACCGTAGTCATAAAACGTAAAAAATAGTAAAACTGAGTGAGTCGGTTCGCCCCCTCCGCTGTGATCACGTCACGAGATAGCCCTCTGCGTGCGCGCTCCCTTCTCAGTTTTTTCTTCCATGCAAGCCCCCCAAAACAAGGTTTTAATTACTTGCGCAGTAGAGCCTTTGCCTCGCTCGCCTACTTGACCGCTCCGGATACACACCGCTTATCCTTCGTGCATCTTGCCTACGCCTTGACTCCAATGAACGACATGAGCTTAGGAGCGGAGAAAAGACAGAAAAACACAGAGCACATGAACACACACGGAGAAAAGCAAACTGGCGGTTGCCGGGTCCGCGCTTCGCCGTGTGTTTCGAACACTCCCGCCCTTCTGGTCGTGAAACGATGGGGAGGCCTAAAAAAAATGTAATGAAAAGGTGGCGCGCTAACTTTGGTTGACAAACAGATGCATGAAAGAATGCGTTCGCTAACAAGTTTAGGTGGTCGAGCCGATCGCGCCTCTCTATCGTTCAGTGTGCGGAGAAAATTCAAGGACGCTGTTTCGTCGTTGGATGCGCACGCAGCGACTGGAGTTGAACGACGATCCGGCACAGATTGCCAGGAGATGATGAGTTGAGTCGTGTCTGGCTCCAAAGCGTCGGCCTTCCTGACACACCGGTAAAGAATGTGATGGTTTGCGGAAGACACTTCGCTCTGGACGACTACGTCCACGACCCAAGCAACTGGGGAGAAGCAGGACAAAGAAAAAGAAAAAAAAAACGCGTCGAAACACCGCGAGGAGACTGAAAGAGCAAAATAGAGAGGGTTTCGGGAGACCCGCCGCAGGGCCATGACGTAGATACGTGACGTACTCCGCCAGACACCATGCCTCCGGCTAACGTCGGAGGAAGGGCGATTTTCCCTTGCGGAGCCTAATCGACGAGGCGCGTGAGAGAAAAATCTCGAGGAGGGAACGGAAGGAGAAGAGCATGGCGAAGTAGCTTGATTGCGATGGCTGTAACTACGCGATTAATGAGTCTTTTCAAAAAATATATGCGGCTGCGTCTTCCGGGGACGACGCCTTGCTACCAGAGAGGTAGAAAATATTTTCGAGCAGAGGGTGGCCAGTGGCCCTTTAAGTTACCAGGTAAACAGTTCGGGGAAGGTGACTGTGGGAATCGGCTCCTGCAGAAGCTCACGGTGCGTGCTAGAAAGAGCAGCGCTTTTTCTTGACTATATTTTTTGTCTGGGTTACGCAGTCAGCTGTTTCAATGCTATTTGTTTGCGATCAAGCGAAAAGGGGTTTACAAACTTCACAAAAGCGCCCACGGTCGATCGGTTATGCGCTAAGCATGTCGCCTGCAGAAACGGAGTGCGGCTTCGCCGCATAACTTCGGTTGCTTGACAGGCAAGATGGCGGACCTACGCGCAACTCTGCTACCTTTGGTAGCATATACAGAATCTAAGGATGGATGGATGGATGTATAGGAGCGCCCCCTTTGCAACTGGGTGGTGGCAATTGCCACCATGCTGAGCTTTTCTTTCTTTACTATTTTTTTGTTTACTGTGTTGGCAATTCTCATTAAGATTCGCCATCATCTTTACCTACGGTTTCCTACAATTCCAACCTTATGCCACATCTTTGCTTTTTAGCCACCAATCCTCCAATCGCTTTTCGCTAACTTCCACTTCTGATCTATTTACATGACCATTGTTATCTTTAAATCATAGGGCCTCAGGAAGAGTGACTGTGCCTGCATCGACATCCGGATGGATACCATCACATTTGATTATGAGGTGTTCAATTGTTTCCACAGATCTACCACACACTGCACATGTGTCATCTTCGTTAAATTTCTTTTTGTAGCTGCGCGTTCTAAGACATCCTGACCTAGCTTCAAAAAGTAGGGCACTGCCTCTTGAGTTATCATAGAAAAATTCTTTCCTGATCTGCCCTTTTCAGTATCAATATAGTTCTACACTATGTTTCTTTTCCATTGAATTCAACCAATTTTTAACTTCAGCGTTTTTAACCTGTCGTTTAATGCTCTTTCTTTCTCCGTCCTCATGATCGGCATACTTACTGGTTAGTTTTCTAGTTCTTTTCCGCCACTGTGAGTCAACGCTCTTTCTGTATAAATATTTAAATACCTTAGCTGGCCACCTGTTATCGTCCAATTTCCTCAGGCGTTCTTCATATAGTATTTTACTCTTAGCTTCCCGTGCTTCGAACGATGCCCAGCCCAGATCCTCTTGTACTGCCTCGTTTGTGGTTTTGTCGTGGGCACCTGGTGCTAATCTTCTAACAGCTCTCTGATTTACGTCTAATCTCGACTGAGCTTCTGCCCTTAAGCACAGAACCGCATTGCCGAAAGTAAGTCCCGGCACTATTATTCCTTTCCAAATACCTCTTAGTACTTCATATTTGTTGTACCCCCATAATGCCCTATGTTTCATTATCCCGGCGTCTCTTCGTCCGTGGAAAACTGCACTGCAGCGCCATCTAGCAACAGCTATCTGGGATCGAGAGAATCTTGCCCGTGCCCCATTTTATCAACAAGCTTGTCAGTTAGCTCGGCTCGATGCGTCGCGCTCCTTCTCGCCTAAACGCTCCGATGCGACAAAAGTCACGTGGGTGGCGTTTTTTTTCTCATTTCTTTGTTTTCACTGCATGGTCAAGATACCACAAGGCAACCGGCGCTCGCCGCGCTGCGATATCGCTAGCGTAATGGTCGTTCACATGACACTGAGCCAACGAACAAAGGCGATGTCTGCGGTGTCCAGTTTTGACTCAATGTTTTCGTCAAAGTTTCAGGTACGGTTCATGCTGCGGTACCGCTCGGCATTTAGCCAAACAGTAGTGTGGCAGACCAAAATGACGAAACTGCAGATAAGATGGGTCTGTCTCGACCCCTGTCGCTGTAGCTATATATGGCATTTCGATACAGTTTTCCCGTGCTCCGCCATCGGCTTCGTGTTGTATACCACTTTTGTTGCTCACGTCTGTACATTTGTCACACCAACATGAGTACATGTTTGCACCAATTCTTTCTATAGGCAATGAACCCATCTGTTGTTGCATATATTCTGAAGCATCTTTGTTCTTGTGTGTATTTATGGTTGCTGGTATATTGGACTGCAGAATCTGTTGTATGGCATTTAATGGGACTATGCAATAAATTAATTGAGATTACGTAAAGCTGACGGGAGGTAGGCATTCCATCACTCGTCACCCCAGCGCAAGAATTTTCGAGCTAGCGTCAATAACAACGAAGTTATTAAAAATTACGCTCCTTTTTTTCCCCCTCAACTCGTACACGCGGGGCACCAGGAAAAAATAAAAACAGCTCTGGGACTAGACCCCGCCCATGATTACGTCATTCGCTGACGTTCGGCTTGCGACTTGTAGGTGGCTTTGGCTTGCCCGAGGGGGTCGCGCGGCGGCACGTGCAGACGATTTTCGCGGCTACCGGAAGTGTGCCCGTGACGTCGTGGCTGCCGTGGCTCCAGCGAATGACAGCGTGTGGTGGCCTGCCGACGTTTAGGGACTAGTGACGTCTATTTTCACGTTTTTAGTTTCAAAATCGGTCACTACGAAGACACCAATCGGCCCGCGAATTTCAAAAAATACGGTTTTTAAAAATTCATAATAAATTGCGGGCCCAGCTCCGAAGATTCATGCTTGGTGTGAATGCTTCTTAGCATCATTTCTGAGCACTGAAAACATTTACAAGCGACTTTTAATTCGTTGCATAGTCCCTTTAATGAGTGTTTTTATTGTGCTTGCCAAGGACATAGGGGTACCTACGACATTTAACTTTTGCCTTTGTTCCTCCGTTCCTGTGCCAAGTATTTTTCATTTTGCATCTGAATGTGAAAAATATGCCTTCTCTTCAGCACACCAACATGCCTGGCAGTAATTTTGTTTTCATGTATTCATCCTTTAATGGGACATGTATGCTGTAGTGCGTTTTGTGGAAACAAACAGTGTGGCTGTGGTGGCATCGAACTGGCTTGTGGAAAATGACAAGAAATGCCTTTGGCCTGAAACAAAGAATAGTGCGCTTCTCCAGGAATTAGTTAAAACACGGTTCGAGCTTGACATAGATTCTTCGCAAGCATATGATGTCAAAGTCATCAAGAAAACATGTATGACATACACGGTACTCACAAGTAAGCTTTGTAAATTGTTGCCTTTTGTTGTTCCGAGATTTTAAAATTCAGTAATGATGTCTGATATGAAATTCTAGTAACTCTAACATAGTTAATACAACGGCAGGACTGCATAACTGAGGCTCTCTTCCTCCTCATGGTTTTGCCGAGCGTTCTTGTTCTCAGTTGCACTGTCAATAAATTAATGCTATGAAGTGAACTGTTGCATGTCTTAACAGTTCTTGCACATGAAGTGTAAAAAATATAGTTACATTGAAGGCTGCAGCACATACGTAACAATGCAAAGCTTGATTTGCATTTAACGAGCTGTAGTCCTTGCCGATGGCTCTAAATGCAGTACATTTAGCAATTTCTATATCTCACTGTTTCAGTGTCGTATGAGGAAGCCAGACGAAAATTGCCTAGAGCAGAATATACAGACAATGAGAGCACAACAGATCAAGGTGAGCGCATTTTTTTATTGTGAAAAAGGTGCTTTTGTCTTATTAGATTTCATTTTTTTTAGAGAAGGGAAGAGGCAAGCGCCGAAGGATTGTTTTGAGGCCGTGGTCATCGGAAGAATCTGATATATCAGAAACGGGAGCTGAGGACTTTGATTTGCGTGAGGCACCTCTGCAGTTGCAAAGGTAGTAGGTTTTCATGTACATAATGAGATGAAGTTTACATTTTTGGTAGCATTGCAGAAGTGCTCTGATGGAAGAGGAGAGAAGAAATGGTAAGGCTATTGCAATTGGGATTAGTTGTTACAATGTTGGAAACTTGTCAGTAGCGAATTACGTGAACATTCTATAGACCTTGAATAGGGAGGTAAAGGCTATTGAGTTGGTGGCTCCTTTTAGATGCTTTGTTATCTTAGTGTTCACTAATCGTTTTTACCCTTGAATTTCTTGATTGGCCGGATGAATTTATGAGACCCTTTTTAAAATGAGTTCTGTTTTTTCCAACCTTAATTCAAAACAGTTTTCTTTATTAGCCTTCTGATAACGTGCATTTGCTTTGCAAGGCTACAGGTGGAAGGCACTTTGCTTGTTAGAAAGCAGTGTGCCCAGACAAAAGAAAAGACGAAGACACAGAAGAGTGTTTTTTCATCTTTTTTCCTCGTCTGTGTGAAACGCAGTGTAAACCACTCATGTCTTGCCTGTTTCAGCATCCTCTTGCACTGCCTTGCTTAAGTGTACTGGGGGAATAGACAGCCAAGGTATGTTAACTTCTTTTGGTTTCTCTATGCCTTGTGTAGAAAGGAAGCAACATGCAGCATCTTTGCCGAATTCAGGTAAGAGGCTATCCGCAGATGCTCTTTAAAGCCTTCACAAGCAACATGTGCATCTCTGTTAATAGTTTTTGTCAAATTGTGCAGGAAGTCAGCCAGTAGCCGTGCCCTTATTTGAGCCACGTTGTACTGGTGAGGGAGGCCCATTTTGCTGTTCCAGTAGCTTTTGTACATTGGTAATTTTGTATTATACTGTTCTTTTTGTTCAATTTGCTTGCAGACTCCCTGCAGCAGGCAGAGTTTCATTTGCAAGGTAAGCAGTTCTGCGTCATATTCTTGAGCTTACTGAGAAGAGTATCACATTTCATGTGCTGCTGCGGGAAGCTACTCGCATGCAGTCCCCTTGTCTCAGCCTTGCTGTAACGATGGAAGATGAAAGCATGGTGCTGTTTTTAACAGCTTCTGTACGCACTAGCAGTTTTGTACCTTTTATTTTTATGCAAATTCACGAAAGCAGCTTGTGCATTTTTTTTTGCGTGAAAAGTAATTCAGCGCTACACTTTTAGACGAGGACACAGAAAGAACTTGACAGGAAGGGCGCTGTACTCCAAGCAGACATAAGTTAAATTTATAAAGAATGAAGGTGCTGAGCGCATACACATTCATGGCTGTAGGAAAGAAACAAAAACCTAGTAGAGTAAGGAGAGCAGACTCCATATTATCGCCTATTTAATAACCTGAATTCATTGGCTCACAGGGCGATTGATATGGTGCTGACGCACGTGTCGACTCTTTCCTTGATAAAAAACGCTTCTGACAATTCGGGAGCTAATCTGTCCTTTCTGTGCCATCTTAAAGTGTAGCGCTGGATTACTTTTCAAGTAAAAATGCATAGCCAACTAGCCCGTTATTTGTTCGAAAACTTTTATTGATTTGGGTATTGGTTCAGATTATTTAATTTGAATATTCGAAAGTGTTGCGATGGTAGCATCTAACTTGCTTGTCAATACCTGAGTCAAATGCCTTTGGCTGTCAGCAGAGAACACTGCAGTCAGAACTGATGCACTAATTGCAGGCTGTTTACATAGGCAGTGATCGTTGCCAGCATCTGTAGACTGATGTATGACAAAGGGCAAAAAGCATGACAGAAACGGATACATGAGGAGTAGTGGACAGGACGAGCGGCAGCTAGCAAATGGGGTTTATTGGAAAGAACTTGGCCAGCAGAAGTGTGCGTCTGTTCATACCATATCGCAACGAATTAAGGTGATCGTTCATGGCAGAATGCAGGCAAAATGACCTTCTTTTCTGGCATAGATGTTCACCTTTGTTGCAATATGGTATGCACAGACGCACACTTTTGCTGGACCAAGTTCTTTCCAATAAACCCCATTTGCTAGTTGCCGCTCGTCCTGTCCACTTCTTTTCACACATCTTGCCTTCTCGCGGTTATTTTTACCCTTTAACATGTCGGCGAACTAGCCCAGAAGTTCTCCAGGCTGAAACTGATGTACGAGTTTGTTCTTTCAGGTGAAGTGAGCAGAACTACACCAGTCCACCTGGCTCAGGAGGAACGTATGTAAGAGATGTATTTCGCAGTCATATATTTTTACTGGAAACTCCTTTTAATCATATTAAGATCTTTATCATTGGTGCGCATAAAGAAATTTTTTCTTCTCTGTAGTGCCATTAACGTCGCTAACAAATGCAAGTTGCCGAGGTAAGTCGGAACAGTCCATGTTTGCATGCAGTCTGCAAAATGAAAGGATTACTGTGCAAAGCCTGCATCAGGTATTTATTCTTGCCTTGAACTCTTAGGAAACGAAGAAACACTGGCATCCTTTGTCAAACAGGAGATAGCATGTAAGTGCATTCTAAGTGAGGCTTCGTTTGTTATGTTTGGCCAAGCTGTGCATGTAAATTAATCATGGTTTTGCTTATTTTTGAACTGCTCATAGTGATCTTTGTGTTTCTGTAGTTCTTTAATCTGCTGTATTTTTAAAGTCACTCGGCAATAATGCAATGGTTATATTTAACGTATAAATGTTTGCTAGTTCAAGTCTAATCATTTCATTCTCTTTGTATATTTAAAAAGACCACTGGCATTTGCATTTTTTTGCCATCTGGCCAGCTTTTGCATTATATTCATTGTAAAACTGCATCGCCACTTAGGCCTTAAAAAATTCCAGACTTCTTTCATGCACTTACTGTTAGGCCAACCACTTTGTATCCTTGGTCACTGTTTGCTTTATCCTGTTGCTCTCTGTTAGGTGCAGTGCTTTGTTTTCCTTTCACGTTTCAGTAGCAACACGGAGCATTCTAAAGGAGATCACTTTCATAAAAGAGCAGAACGACCACATTCTGAAAGCACTATGCCAGTGGAATGAAGACTGTGTTGTTGAGGGGCCACTTTCTGCACAAGTTTACCCTTCGGTTGCTCTCCATGAAGTGGACGAACTCGAAAACTCCCTGAAAAACTCGGAATCAGCTCGCAAGCAGCTGGTAAGGACTGTTAACGGCTTTTAATTTGCAACTGGCAGAGCGTAATTTTTGCATATTTTCTTATAGTGCAAGATGCTGTCCATGGTTGGTGGAAAGAGCGTTCGTGCCATGACGACGAATGTTTTGAGGTTTCTTTTTCATGACTGCATTGGTGTCCTGTTCAGTCTGTATGCACAGAAAGGGAAAAGGCCCCTACTTAACACTGAGCTGTACGAAGTAATCGTAGGTAAGTGAGTCCCAAATTTGTGGTTGTTGAGCCTTCTCCTAGTGATTTGCCTGCTGTCAGCTCACTTTTTCATTTCATCATCAGCTTGACTACACCCACTACAGGACAAAGGCCTCTCCCGTATCTGCAGTTAACGCTGTCCTGTGCCAGCTGCGGCCACCGTATCCCCGCAAACTTCTTAATCTCATCCACCCGCCTAACTTTCTGCTGCCCCCTGCTACATTTGCCTTCTCTTGGAATCCACTCCGTCACCCTTAAGGACCAGCGGTTATCTTGCCTTCACAATACATGCCTGGCCTAAGCCCATTCCTTCTGGTTCTGGATTTCAAATAGGCTGTCATTAACCTGCGTTTGTTCCCCCACCCACTCTGCCCGCTTCCTGTATCTTAACGTTGCGCCTATCATTTTTCTTTCCATAGCTCGCTGCGTTGTCCTCAATTTAAGCTGAACCCTTTTTGTTAGCCTCCACGTTTTGCCCCAAAGGTGGGTGCTGGTAAGATAGAGTTGTTATATACTTCTGTCTTAGGGGATATTGGTAAACTGCAATTTATGATCTTAGAGTACCTGCGAAATGCGCTCCACCCCATTAACTCTCGTAGTTTAATTGGAACAGTGGTAAGTACCAATTTATGAATATTGCAATCCTACAAGGGATTTTCGCAGTGTAGGTACATGAATACAAAAAAATAGTTACAAGTATAGGTGTCAAAAGTTCAGGCAAGAAGTTCAGACATAAAATTAACAACATTAAACAAACCTTCCATAAGTCAGCATATTCCCTTACTGCTTTCGGTGCCTCGCTACCAGTTGTAAACGGCTCCTAGATTGTTGAGCATTACTTTAGTTTTCTGCATTTTAGTTTTTTGATCTACAGTTCTACCCTGCCCGTTTAAGTCATTAATTGTGCTTTGCAGTTCATCCCCTGAGTGAGTTAGCAAGGCAATGTCATCAGCGAATCGCAAATTACTTAGATGTTCTCCATTAACTCTTATCCCCAACTGTTTCCAATCCTGGCTTCGGAATACCTCCTGCAAACAGGCGGTCAAAAGCATTGGTGAGATCTTGTCACCCTGCCCAACACCTTTCCTTATTGGAATTTTATTGCTGACTTTATGGCTATGCAGTCAATAGATATCTTCCAGTGGTTCCACACCCCGATTCCATAATGCCTACATGACTGCCAAGGTTTTGACTGAGTCGAATGCTTTCTCTATGGAGGCTGTCTTTATGGGCTGGTTTTATTTTGCGCATTTCTGTATCGCTTGGATGACAGTGTGAATATGGGGGTTGAGTATCTTTTACTAAAGCCTGCCAGGTCACTTGGTTGATTCAAGTCTAGGATTGTCCTGGTTCTGTTAACAATTACCTTAATACCTTGTTGGTAAGGTACAGTAAGCTGATTGTCTAATTTGTCAAGTCTTTTACGTCCTCTTTCACTTCATATTTTGAAATAAATACATTAAATACAATACCACCTAGCCCAGTGTAGCATTTCATTGATAATTTAAAAATTGCTAGCTACTGTCACCTAGTTTTTGCTTACCAAAGTGTGTTGTTTTGCACTTTGGACAACTCAGTTGTGTGTTTGCATGGCTACATGAATGCGTTCAGTTAGTAGTGGAGTTGTATTCTGCCTGTTTGTCATCTGTCTTGACTTCACTTACAGAGTCTGTTCGGAAAAATGCTTCCACTTCATTGGCATCCGAAGCAGACATCCGTGCCAGAAAATGGCCTGCCTTAAAAACTGCCAAAGTCGCCTGAACGCGGCAGCAAAAAGGTGCGCCTTTTTTGTGCATTGTTCAGCCTGCTTTATTTTATTGCTTCCATTCAGGTGTCTTGTCTGTATGTGTACTGCTTCACATTGATGTATTTCGCATCCTCTCCTTTTTTTTACAACCTTCACCCCTTTCCTTGTGGGGCACTGTGTCAGTTATTATGCCTTTCTTTAGTGATGAATTTCAATGCTCCTCATATCAGCGAGGTTTTGTGAGTGCCCACAAATTTGAAATTGAACTTTCATAAAACCAGTTTTTGTTCAGATATGAAAGCGGCATATTATATTTTCTGCTGGTAATGTAGAACTTATTTTAGTTAAAAAATGCCGTCATTTAAGTGAATAAAGTGGTGAAATTTATAACCTATGTTTATAACACAAGAGGGAAGTCCCCGCTGCCGCCGACCTTCAGCTTTCTGTGAATGAGGATCCGGTGCTATGGAGCCTCATCGTTCAAGTTGAATCGCTCACGTCTACATCGACAGGCGAGACAGCAAAGCGTGGCCGAAGGCAGCAGTTCACGGCCGATGAAATACGCGAAGGGTCAAGTTGTGTAAGGTCAGCCCTACTCGATGATTGCGTGTTTACATGAACTAGATTTTAGCGAGTCGAGACCGGTTCAACTGCAGCGACACCAAGCGTCGAGCAGCGCAGCGGTGAGGGCAGTGGCAGCCTCCAAGATTGCGGCACGGCACCGCGGTCTCGCAGGCGCGATGGCGCAAGCGTAAAAACAGGATCGCAATTTGTGCTCTCCGCTCCCGCTAACCCGACTCTTCGTCTCTATCCGGTTTACGTGCTATCTTCCGTTGGGATTGAGCGAGTCAACCCCCCCCTCCGGCAGCGGAGTTTACTGGACTCACTTTCTCGACTCCCGGAACCGACTGTGCGGTGTTTACATGAAACCAGTAACCGGTTTTCAACCCAACTCCTCAACTCAACCCCGTCAAGTAAACGCTGCTCTATACGCCAAGCACTCGAGCAGGGTTTTTGCGTACCACGCCTTGCATCTTTTCTGTAGGACGACGGGTCTTCGGGACAGTGGAGGAGGCGCCTGATAATGATGTCCGGCTGGTACCCAGTTTCCACCGCTTCCTTTACGAGAATGCTGGCCAAGGTTTTGCTGACGCCTTTTACGTACGGATTGTATACGCGTTTTTGATCCTGGTGTGTACTTAGCCTACGCGTAGAATTGTTTTCGTTCCGTTTTTTCCTATAAGGATTTTTTTCTTTTGTTGACAAGTTTTAATGGTGCAAGGGCAGCCTTGCACCAAAGAGCGCCATGGAACAGTGTTGCCTTCTACATAAGGTTAGGTGAAAGACTTTTTTCGAATCAATTCACCTCAGAGAAACCACGAGAAAATTTGTATGCATTGGAAACCGATAGGTACCCTGCGGCACTGGGAATCGAACAACCGAACCGCCCGCGAACCGCATGCGCAAAGCACTGCTGTCACTGATTTTAAAATAAATAAGGAAGAATTGGGAATCGCTTTCAACCTAAACTTGCTTGCATTTCACGCTACCCTTCTGACACAACTCTTTGACAATATGTTCCTCTCAGAAAGGCTACGACAACGCGACGCAAGATTCACAGAATTATATAGATGACGAATAGAGAGGGGCGATGGTGTTAAGCGCGAAGAAGAATGTGAGTGGGGGCACAGGGTGAAATGAGCGTTATTTTCAAGAGGTACGTGGGCTACTGGTTGCGGCGGTAAGGGAGAGGAGAGAGCAAAGGGCAGTAGGGAGATGGTGCTGTCTCTTGCTGTACCTTTGCGTGCGCCTTTCTCTTTTTCCCCGTTTAATTTTCCTCGAGCCGTGGACCGCAGGCCGAGGTTTCTTCTAAAGTGCGCTGTTTTTTTACCTCCGACGCTGAAGAACGACAAAGCTGGCGCGTCTGCCAAACCGGTCTTGAAAGGTATCATGCATGAACGCATCCTTGCCGGCTCACGTAAAATAAAAAAATAAACCCTTACAGCTGCTAATGTGTCACTCCAGACGAAGGGTCAGTCCTGAAGCGGTCAAACATTTCCCAAAAATCCCATCAGAGTTCTTGGAGAGAATCAGTTGCATTCTTAGACGTGCTGGTTACGCAGGACTGCCACCAGCTTTGTGAAGAGCGCAGTGCAAGGCACAAAGAGTGGCACAAAAACAAATTTTGGTCGATTTGGCGTGACTACGGCAAATGCGAATTAGGTGTGTTAGCACTGCGGTCGCGATATTCGAATCCACTGATCACGGCTGGAAGTTGATGCAGAAGATACCCAAAGCATAGCGCGAGAGACTGGTAGTTTAGAACACGGGATGTTCGGCTGCGGCGATGTAATAGCGAGTGCTGTACTGCGGAGGTGTGTCGTATTACGTGTCATGTAGATCTGCTACTGTTTTCCTCATGGTTCGAGCATGGTTCATGTACATAGAAAAAAAGACGATGATGTAGTGGTCTGATGCAGTGGCCAGCAAAACTAATCTAATCGCGCCGTCCGGATTCTAAACCCACTCGGGCCGTAAGGTATTTTCTTTCAGTTAATTTTATTTAAGGTCAAGAAAACTCCAGACATACAGACGGACCTAGCCGAACACTAAGATTGAAAGCTTCACCATCGGATAAAAAAAATTCGATCGCATCAGGTCGCTGTTGTTCCTCTGCCATATGGAGCGAGACCTTTCTGCGGCCACGTAATTGGTGGAAGCTTCGGAAACTACGTGTCCTCAGCCTGTGTGTCAAGACACCAGCCGTATGGAGCAAGGTGTCTATTTCTCTACAGATCATTTGTAGATGACGAAAGCGACACAGCCGGAGGATCTGGTTGCGTGTTGCGTTTCCGAATTTCTTATTTACACTATCACAATTAAGACAGACGCCTGCACTTGCAAAGCATCACGTCCTGTGCGGATCCAACACCTTCTATCCGCTGGTAAGGCTCCACCAGTGCTGGTGGAGGCCTACCGGTGGTCTAGCTCTTAAGCCCATATCAGCTGTTGTGTGTGTGTGTGTGTGTGTGTGTGTGTGTGTGTGTGTGTGTGTGTGTGTGTGCGTGCGTGCGTGCGTGCGTGCGTGTGCGCACACACACAAAAAAAGGCAGCGAAGAGTATCAACAAAAAGTTGCGTGAATGCAAGCGCTATTCCTATGTAAGCGCATCAAACTGTATCATATATGCGACGGCAAATCTCATGAAAATGGATACACGTTTCAGTAGAGCTATCTCCATAATACTGCACGGGTGCAGGAAACGGGCGCGATGCATATTGTGTTTCTCCGTTTCGCAAAAATCAAAAGAATATGGTGACTGAGGTTACACGTAGATGTGAAATACCCCAAATTCGCCGCATGTCCTGCCGCATGTATCCGGTCACCATACGAGATCAGCGTACACTGACGGACCCATATGACTGCAGCCTCTTCGAGCAAAAAAAAAAGTGAAAACAAATCCGCAATGCCGTGTTTTCACTAATGCTTATGCGGCCGCTAGTTTGTTCATTAACAGTTTTGCGTGGTGGGTATATCATGCGGTAACATCTGTCCTGCTACAGGTAATCAGTCCTTCCTCTGCGTCTTGAGTCAAGCTCGTTGTACTTTAAGCGGTGCGGGCAGGGCAGTATTATATTTTTAACTGCCCACAAGGCACCTATCGAAGCCCCCCCCTCAATAGCTCAAAATTTACCCCGGGCCACTCTCGAAAAAAATTCCTGCCTACGTGCCTGCTGACCGCACTACTTCATGTACATTGAGGTGTTCACGCTGTAACTGGGCTTTAAGCTTACGACATGTGTTTCTGATTAGTCGATATGACAGTAATCTGCAGAAATTATTTCCTGGCAGAAAAATTCAAATAACTGATATGAAAATAATTAAGTAAATACAAAAAATCATTCGTACTACGTAGAACATGTGCTGAACGCAATTAGGGAGAAAACTGGGCGTTTAGACTGCCTCAATTTCCCACGACTCAAAGCAATCTGTTTGCGTGGTTCTTAAGGTTCTTAGGTTCCATTTTTCGTTTCATTCACTGTTCACCTAACGGCTGTCCAGGCTCTTAATTTTTAGTGATACACTTTCTCTCGGAATGTGTATGCGCATTTACCTTGTTTTTATACTTTAGAGAAGTTGTCGATGGCGTTAATGAGAGCAACTGCCGGGCTTTTAGGGCGCCACTGTCTGGTTATCGCAGCAACAAGCTTGTCTTTATCAGCCGCTTTGGCATTCTCCTTGTCTCGAAGTTCTGAACGGCTTTTGGAACTTTTGGGTACTTCTTGCCTCGTATGCAGACTTGCATTATTAGGACGAAAGCATTGTTCCGGTGTGTAAATCCCGAGCAAGGTCTTGCTATAAATGTAAGTTTGTGCCAAGAACATAGCAACTGCAACATAGCATCCGTAGCGACATAGCAGCGCTGTAACGTAGTTACGTAAATAAATGAACAAACAAACAAAAGAAATATTGCCGCGACTGAGTTTGGAACCCGCGGCGGTGCAAACAGATCAGTCTCGCTGACCTGTACACGAGAGCACTATGCTCTCGCCGCAGCCGATCACGCCTCGTGCTAAACTGCAACACGCTCTCACGCTGTGCTTTGCGTCTCGTCGTCTTCAACGACTTTCATCTGTGCCCAAGTCACGAAAGGAAAGGAAACGGCTACGCGGCGTTGGTGTCCACATGCAAAAACCTGCTTTCGTAAAATATTTCGTAGTTAGCAGTGCTAAACCGCGACCAATTTTTCGACGAAGACGGCGTGCGTACACCGCACTAGCCACTGTTCGGCTTCTTTTCTTTCACCCCAGCAAAGAAGGGAGCGAGTAGGGGAGCCACACAATCAGCGCGCCTTGAACACGCTGGGTGATAAAGAATAAAGAGAATCTCAGCCGGGCCCCGAAAAGCTGGGTTCACATGAGGGGAGCACACAAAGTGGACAATGGGGGAAGGTGAAGGCATCGCTCTCCCAAAACAGGAAGGAGGAATGTAAGAGGGGAAGGAGGAGCTCAACTTCATGCGGCGCGTGGTGGCGGATTTGTGAACTAGGGGCGCATGAACCAGAATCCTGGCCATGTAAGTGACAGACGGCTCGTGAAATCGACACTTGTCAGCACGCAACTTGTCGCCATGCGCACGGAAGCGGTCAAGAACCGCCCTGAGGTGGTTGCTTTCGCCCTCGTGATTGTCAGCAATCAGAACGTCATCTAAGTACGATTGTACCCAGGGCATGCCTTGCAGAGCCATTTCTATACGTCTCTGGAATATGGCCGGTGCAGAAGCAATTCCAAAAGGCAAGCGATTGAAACAAAACAACCCTTTGTGGGTGTTGATAACGGCCAACTGGCGGGATTCTTCGTCTAGCTCAATCTGATTGTACGCATCCCTTAAGTCCAAAATCCTGAATCGCTGCCCTCCTCCCGATTCAGCAAAAATATCTAACTGGCAGAGGGTAATGCTCCATTTCACAAACCTTAAAATTTCCACGTATGCGGATTCGCCCAACTTTCTTGAGAACTGGCACGATAGGTGTGGCCCACTCTGCAAGAGTGACAGGGGATATTATGCCAGCTGCCACAAGTCTGTCCAGTTCTTCTGAAACCTTATCGCGGAGAGCATAAGGTACTTTCCTTGCCTTGCAGAACTTTGGCTGTGCTCCTGGCTTGAGCTACATGTGCACTGGTGGACCTGTTATGCATCCCAGGGCCTCCGTGAATAAGTCTGCGTAGTCCTCCAGAACGGCAGTGGGCAACACAGCAGTTGAGCTGTGGTCCGGTGTCGAACGAAAAACATGTAGCACAGCTGCTTCTTCGGTTTCGAGTTTTTTCAACAAATCCCGGCCGCACAGTAGTGGTCCTTCGCAATCCAAGACAATGAGGTGGCAATCGACAGTTGTAGTCTTATAGCCCGCACGCATTGGTAATACTCCGAGCACCGGCAGCCTCCCCAGATAACAAGACAATTTAATCTCCGACTTCTGTAACTCTGGCCATTGATTTCTGTGCGATTCGTAGATTTTCCTAGGAATGACACACACTGGCGAGCCGGTATCAACATTCATTAACAGCTTGACGCCGTTCCAGGTGAAAGTTTCTCTAATTGGTGGCACCAACCGTTCATTGGTCGTCACTGACCATAGCTGGGCTGCACTAACATCGCTGTCGCTATCTGCCTGCGCTGTGACGTTAACCGAACGGTTTTTCGCCGTTCGGCACATTCAAGCCAAGTGACCTTGTGTGCCACAACTGTAGCAGCGTCGATGACCCATTGAGCAGGCGGCCTTATCATGACCACTGTTTCCGCAACGCTCGCACTGCTCGCCACTCGTGTTCCTTTTCGTGGGCCAACGCCGTGGCACTTTTAATGCCAGCACGTCAGTGGAGTCTGCTTCGTGGCTTATCGTCCGAGAACCAAGCTCTGCAAGTTCTGACGCTAACGCAAGTGCTGTTTCTTCTGCTAAGGTAAGATCCTTCTTTGCCAGCAACTGCTTTTGCAGGTTCTTGGAGTGGACGCCACATACAATGCGATCTCTCAACATCCTATCAAGCATAGTTCCGAAATTGCAGTTCTGAGCAATGCGTCGCAATTCGGCAATGAAAGCTTGTACTAGCTCCCCTTCGTGCTGTTGCCGGTGAAAGAACTTGAAGCTTTCGGAAATCTCGTTCGGCGTAGGGTCGTAGAACTTCTTTAACTCATCTACTACTGACTGATAGCTCAAAGCTTTTGCTTCTGTGAAGAGACTTGTCCGCAAAGAATGTCAATGGTTCTTGACCCAAGCGCGGTAACTAGCAGGGCTCTTTTCTTGCCATCGTCAATTACTTGGTTAGCTTCGAAATAGGCTTCAGCTTTGACGAGGTAAGATTGCCACTTATCTTTCCCGTCATCGAACTCTGGTAGGTGGTGGCTCATGGCTGCAGGAAGGTCCGATACATAGATGCTATCGACAGACCCTTATGTCAGAGGAATCCTCGTCGCCACTTACAAACGGGCCGGCGGCTGGCGGACGCCTGCCAACGGGTCGACGGCGGAGCCCGCAAGAACGAAACGAGACGGGTGGCTGGAGCAAAAAAGAACAGGGTTTATTTCGTGGCTTTGGTTTTTATAGCCAGTCAAAGAAAACGGGAAGGAAAGGAAAGCTGTGCTTGGCCGTGACGCTGTGTGATAAGATGAGAAGGGCGGAAGAGGGCACTCGTGGCACTGACGAAGCAGTTAGCTGTTCGCAGCAAACTGCCACCGGTCGTCGGAAGATGGGTGGACGGCCTCGCCAGCGTCCTTTAGCGCTTGCGTCGCCTAAAAGCCAATGACGCAGGCGCAGTGGGAATGACCGCGCTTGATGCGGCCCATAAGGTGGCGTGAAAGTATAATTTCGTGGACGGTGCACGCTGATTAAAAGATACGGTGGCAGTGTAAGCGCAGAGCCGGGCATAGCATTTGGGCTAGTCAATGCTTGCGGACGGGAGCGTGCATCAGACAAGGATATGATCGGCTAGCGATCGGGTCTACGATCAGAACCTACCATGTCAACCCTCGTTACTCCGAGGCCCCGCGATAAGCCAACATCAGGCTCTGGTCCTCCAACGTCCTCGACACTTAATCAGCCCCGCAATGACCTACCTGCAGCCCTACTCTCTTTCGAATAGGAGATCGCCTTCCCTGCAGCTAAGCACTCGCTTCCCTCCATAATGACCTCTCCTTTTTTTTCCCTCCCTACATACCTCACTTTCAATTGTTTTACTGGCTAACGTCTTTAAGTCCTTATTGTAGTTGTCACTAGTTCTGTAGTCATTACTCTGATGTCTCACACCCCAAACCATTACATTTAACTCATCTGCAATTGTTCAGTTGTTTATTCATTAGTGCCCCATCTTCTGTAACTTGGGCTCCTTGTTAAGCTGTTGTAACAGTGCATTGTTTGTAGCAGGCATCTGTGTTACTAACTGCCGTACACCTCATGCATACGGTCAGCGGCTCATCAGTCGTGGACCATATCTCTGACATGTGCGTCTAAACCAAATTTTTCTTGCATGTTAAGAGGAACTGTTGGTAATTCTCCCACCCCAAAATTCTATATGATTGGCACAGTAGGCGCATTGGCCAAATTTTAATTGGCAAATTCCTAGGTACCAATTTATCACCGGCTAAACCTATTTTAATGCACCTTATAAGGCAGTTCACAAATTTCATTTTATTTACAATGCTCACTTCATCAAAAAACTATCAATAATAACAAACATGTACCGTCTTTGTCAAAAGAAACCAGGCTGCATGGTTTGCTTCTAGCTTGTATAGTGGAGCCCTTGTGGCTTTCCTAAAAATCAAAACGTGTTGGAAGGTAAGGAGACCCCCAGTCCTTACCTTTAACGACCATTTCAGCTTCATGGAAGCTTTAAGGGCTCCACTGTACGAGCTAGATTGGTTGGTTGGTTTATGGGGTTTAACGTGCCAAAGCGACTAAGGCTATGAGAGACGCCGTAGTGGAGGGCTCCGGAAATTTCGACCACCTGGGGTTCCTTAACGTGCACTGACATCGCACAGTACACGGGCCTCTAGAATTTCTCCTCCAAAGACATTCTAGCCGCCGCGGCCGGGATCGAACCCGCGTCTTTTGGGTCAGCAGCCGAGCACCATAACCGCTGAGCCACCGCGGCGGCTGTACGAGCTAGAAGCAAACAATGCAGCCTGGTTACTTTTGACAAAGACTGTTCATATTTTTGCCCCATCGCATCCAATCTGCAAAAAATGGAACTATACACAGTAGGCATGAGAAAACCAAATACAAATAACTAATGAAAAAGCGATAGCAAGTCGGTGTTAACAGACAGCCATGTTTATATGTAAAGAGAGGAAAATATGATTATACAGTTGTCATCAGGCATTCTGCATCAGCATTTAAAGCAAACAGCACACACATACTTCTCAGAGAGCAATTTTTTGAACATCAATGATGCATATTGCTGTACATACAGCTGTACAAAAACTTCGGCTCAGTATTCACACGATGAAATATTCAAGACATGAGCTCCGAAAAGAGCTAAAGCACACATATGTAGCTACAAATCAGTGAGATGTAGTAACTATTGCAACAGGACATGGCAATGCAGGAGTTAAAATGTCCCCTCTACGGCTGCGCCAGATGAAATCCTCTCTTAAGATCTCGTAGAGGGGAATTGCTGTTGAAGATGATAATTGTAGGATTCTTGACGTCTTGCAGATTCGAATTGCTCAATCACATTGCAAGAGGACACTTCTGGAGAGGTTAACTTTTTATAACAATTAAAAGCACGAAGGAAGATACAAGCAAGGAGAAAACATATTTACACTTGACTGGCTCACGAGTAGTTCTACGTGACGAAACCAGCCCTCGGTCCTGCCGAAACAGCTGGTTTTAAACCCTATGTCCCCGCCCTCGGTGGGAGGAATAACCAATCAGGTACTGTACAAACATCCACCCAATAACTTGTTGGGGAAAGGAAAACACAACCAATCAATGATTGGGGAAAGAAGGTAGCTCATCGCGACACCGTACACATATCGTATGTACAGGGTCATCCGCTCTTAGTTAGAATGCGCTAGCGCACGGCCGCACTCTTCAGAGGGCCACCGCGTGCGACATAATCGCTCATCGCAGCAAAGTGGCGCACGAGAAGGTGTACCTGGACGTGGTGCTTCGCGTCATCTGCCGCTTCGCTTCGATGCGCAGCCGTTTCGGACGCAGTGACCCTCCAAAGAGCACGACCATGTGCTAGCGCATTCTAACTAAGAGTGGACGACCCTGTACACTTTGCACCATCACGATTTTGCTTTCCTGCTGCGAGCTTCGCGAACACTCTCACTTTCCTGTGATGCAGATTACTTCAACGTCCGGTTGACCCAAGTTCCAGGAAAGCCACTTCAACCCATCTGTTTCTCATCGTCGCTCCTCATGCCTACAGCTGGTGTGACAATATTGTCACGTTGTAGTGACGGCAGTCCAGCGGTCAGGAAGACACCAACCAGTCTTGGAAACGAAGCTCTTTATTTGGGCTGACTTGCGCCCGCAAAAGAACTGAATCACTCGGCGGCGGCGTAGAAAGAGAAGTTTATTTTTTCTGTTTTAACATAGAAAATACAAAACAAAACAGATGAACTTAATGCTCTGATCAGTCAAGCACATGCTCAGTGACGCAGCACTGAGCACGTCAGTAATGCAGTAAAAATGCCGATACTCGACCGCCGCGCAGGACGATAAAGTATGTCGACCATTTGCGCAAGAACTCAGCCTCGCTCATTGACAGAGCGTCCATGCATGCTTGTTCAAAGAGGCGCGTGCGCAGGCGCTGCAACATTGGGAACATTGTTCTTTGCGGACGCCCATTTAAGGATGCCACTCCACGCTGCCGCCACAAAACGAACATGCGGCGGCGTAAGCAACAAGCGTGCACGTCGGTCGTCGAACTACGAATGCCTGCTGCTCGCGGCATCGTCCAATTTAAAGCCGGCAAGGAAACTTCGAGATAACAGGTCGAGATCATCTAGACTAATCTGGAAACACGTAGATGCAGCTCTTCATGGCTGTGATCAATCGAGATAAGTCCGGTCGCTTCTCGCGACACGAACAAAACTGATAACACCCCTTTCCTGCTGCCTTGCGCGAACGAACGGGCACGACAATGATACGGGGCATTACCCCCCTCCCAAAGAAGCATCGTCGCGATGCTTTAAAATGAAAATAAACACGCAGAATGCAAACTTTGAGTCCTTTAGCGTTCATAATATGGCTTCAAGCGTACGACATGTACGACTTCCGGGCATGTGCGGCGTCGCTGAGATGCTGTCGTGCCGTCGGGGATGACTTCATAGTCGAGGCCACCGATGCGACGGAGAACCCTGTACGGGCCAAAGTAGCGTAGCCGTAACTTTTCACTCAATCCACGGCGGCGAACTGGCGTCCATATCCAAACACAATCACCTGGCTTGTAATGCGTGTCTCGTCGGCGCAGATTGTAGCGTCGGGCGTCGGTGTGCTGCTGGTCTTGAATGCGAAGCCGCGCAAGTCTGCGGGCTTCCTCGGCGCGATGAAGGTAGGCGGCGACGTCGAGGCTGTCTTCGTCGGAAACGTGCGGGAGCATTGCGTCGAGTGTTGTCGTGGGCTTCCTGCCGTATACCAGCAGGAATGGGGTAAACCTGGTTGTCTCCTGGAAGGCAGTATCATAGGCGAAGATCACGTAGGGCAGAATACAGTCCCACGTCTTGTGTTCGGCGTCGATGTACATGGAGAGCATGTCTGCGATGGTCTTGTTCAGACGCTCTGTGAGTCCGTTGGTTTGCGGATGATAGGCAGTCGTCCTCCAATGGCTTGTCTGGCTGCAGTTTAAAATGGCTTGCGTCAGCTCAGCTGTAAACGCCGTTCCTCTGTCTGTGATGAGCACTTCCGGGGCGCCGTGTCGCAGGAGAATTTGTTCGACAAAAATTTTGCGACTTCTGATGCGGTACCACTAGGCAACGCTTTTGCTTCGGCGTAGCGGGTCATGTAGTCGGTGGCCACGATGATCCACTTGTTTCCTGATGAAGAGGTCGGAAAGGAGCCGAGGAGGTCCATCCCCATTTGCTGAAAGGGCTTAGTTGGCGGTGGTATGGGGTTCAGGAGCCCGGCTGGTCTAGTCGGAGGCGTTTTGCGTCGCTGACACTCACGGCACGTTTTCACGTAATGGGAAACGTCGGTAGCTAGCCGCGGCCAATAGTACTTCTCCTGGATGCGGTGCAACGTGCGAGCAATCCCGAGATGCCCTGCAGTCGGCTCATCATGACATGCCTGCATAATTTCTTGCCTGAGATTTTTGGGTACCACAAGAAGATGCACTGTCCTGTTCGGCGCGAAGTTCTTCTTCAGGAGGACATTATTGTGAAGCACGACAGTTGCCGCTTGAACCCTCGGGGAGGCGATGCAGTCTTGCCTTTCAGATAATCAACTAGGCTTTGCAAGTCAGGATCCGAGTGCTGCTGCTGCGCGAAACTGCTGGCGCTTACCGGTCCTAAGAAAGCGTCGTCGTCTTCCCCTTCGGGTGCTGCGTCGACAGGGGCTCGTGACAAGCAGTCTGCGTCGGAATGCTTGCGGCCAGATTTGTAGACTACAGTTATGTCGAATTCTTGAAGGCGCAGGCTCCAACGAGCAAGGCGGCCAGAGGGATCTTTCAAATTGGCTAGCCAGCACAGAGCATGGTGATCGCTCACAACCTTGAATGGTCGTCCGTACAGGTAGGGGCGAAATTTCGACGTGGCCCAAATAATGGCGAGACATTCTTTCTCGGCGGTCGAATAGTTGACCTCGGCTTTCGACAGTGAACGGCTAGCGAACGCGATAACTTTCTCCTGTCTTCAATTTTTCTGAACGAGGACCGCTCCTAAGCCCACACTGCTTGCATCGGTATGGATTTCGGTTTCGGCGTTTTCATCAAAGTGCCCGAGCACAGGAGGGGACTGTAAGCGGCGCTTCAGCTCTTTGAAAGCTTCCTCTTGCGGCCTTTCCCATTTAAAGGGCACATCAGCCTTGGTAAGTTGGGTCAAAGGTTCAGCGATGTGCGAAAAGTTCTTGACGAATCGCCGGTAATAAGCGCACAATCCAAGGAATCTGCGTATAGCTTTCTTGTCATTAGGCTGTGGAAACTCTGCGATCGCAGTCGTCTTCTGACGGTCTGGGCGAACTCCATCCTTGCTTACGACGTGACCAAGGAACAGCAGCTCTTCGTAGACGAAATTGCACTTCTCTGCTTTCAGTGTTATGCCTGAAGACTTGATTATTTCCAGCGCTATCCGAAGCCTTCTGAGGTGGTCTTCAAAGCTTGAGGGGAAGACAACAACGTCATCTAAGCAGACTAGGCAAATTTGCCACTTCAAGCCTGCGAGCACCGTATGCCGCGTATCATTGTCGTGCCCGTTCGTTCGCGCAAGGCAGCAGGAAAGGGGTGTTGTCATTTTTGTTCGTGACGCGAGAAGTGACCGGACTTATCTCGATTGATAACACCCCTTTCCTGCTGCCTTGCGCGAACGAACGGGCACGACAATGATACGCGGCATTACCCCCTTCCCAAAGAAGCATCGTCTCGATGCTTTAAAATGAAAATAAACACGCAGAATGCAAACTTTGAGTCCTTTAGCGTTCATAATATGGCTTCAGGCGTACGACATGTACGACTTTCGGGCGTGTGCGGCGTTGCTGAGATGCTGTCGTGCCGTCGGGGATGACTTCGCACCGTATGCTGCGAGCACCTTTGTAGTGACGGCAGTCCAGCGTTCAGGAAGACACCAACCAGTCTTGGAAACGAAGATCTTTATTTGGGCTGACTTGCGCCCGCAAAAGAACTGAATCACTCGGCGGCGGCGTGGAAAGAGAAGTTTTAGAGCGCAGCTCTTTGGCGTCCGTTCCTGGGATTCGCGTCGTCGTCGGCCTCGTAACCAGCTCCGCCCCCCTTTCATCCCCCCAGCGCTAGCAGCGACCGACTGATACCGCTGGATGGCGCTGACGCCGCTAGAGAGTCAAGATAACGTGACTGCATAGAACACCGTCGCCGCCATGCAGAAAGAGGAGGAAAGGGTCCCCCCCCCCCCCTGTTCTTGTGTGGCGGATAGGGTGCTCTTCAGTTGCCGACGCGCCGTTTATTTCACGTAGGCCCCGGCACGTCGACGAATACGTGACCACCTTCCCACGGCTAGACCTGGTTCTTAGCGCTGCGGAAGCGGAGGGTATCATATTGTTTGTGTCGGCATCGGCGGCGTTGTCCCTGAAACCAACTCCGCAGCTGGGGTTGACTCACTATCGGCGTCAGCGGCATCAGTCAGTCGCTGCTATCTCTTCCCTCCTCCCTTTATCGTGTTGTCCGCTTGCTGCGCGCGCTTCTGCCCCCATCGTTTGCCGCTGGGTGTACACGCCGCCCCCCTCCCCCCTCTTCCTGCGAAAAAAAAATTCTGTGATAGCGCATACATGTGTTGCTCGATTTCTTTGCCTCAATCTATCGAAAAGGTGAAACAGCTTATTTGCTGCGCTCAAATTTTGCATTAGGAAGTAACGTAATCGTCGGTAATTTTTTTTATTTAAATACCCTAAAGGCCCGAGCGGGCATTACATAGGGGGGAACAACAGAAAAAATTTCCGATGAGTACAAAATTCGTTGGCCGGGAACACATTGTTGAAAAGCACCAAACATTCAAAATATAAAGGCACATGACAAAAAACACTCAGGTTTCCTTCAAAAGCAGTGCTTCAACAAGAATGCAAAAATATGAAGGTTACAGCTCGAAGTGACGTTTTAGAGCGGTTACAAACGCTTCGTAATCATTGGCAGTCGTGGCCTAGTGGTTTGAGCGCCCGCCTCGGCTGCGGGAGGTGGGTGGTTCGAAACCAACCCACCGCCGGGCACCCACCGGTCAAAAGGGTACAAGCGTCCCCCGGCCTGGCGCTCGGCTTCCTTTAGGGGTGTACGTTTGGGAGTATTTTTGTTCTAAAGGAACAAAAATACGAAGCAAAGCAGTTGAACTGAAGTCTGATCTTTCAAGCACATGCGCAGTGACGCAGCACTGAGCATGTCAGTATGGCAGTAAGAAAGCCGATACTCGACCGCCGCGCAGGACGATAAAGTATGTCGACCATTTGCGCAAGAACGCAGCCTCGCTCATTGACAGAGCGTCCACGCATGCTTGTTCAAAGAGGCGCGTGCGGAGGCGCTGCAGCATTGGAAACATAGTTCTTTGCGGACGCCCATTTAAGGAAGCCGCTCCACGCTGACGCCACAAAACGAACATGCCGACACACAGGAGCATATTTTGAAACACTTCGGGAGAACTAGTGCGCGCTTCCAGGCGGGTTAAAAACATGCGTGACACTAATATCCAAAAGGTGCGCGCAAGTACACACTCAAACATTGCGTGCTGCAAAGTTTCAAGGAGACCGCACTGCGGGCATCGGGCGGAGGGCGCCACGCCCCACGCCGCAAGGCGGTCTCTTGTGGGCAGGACCCGCCAGCCTCGCAGCCAGCCGAAGTCCCTGACATCTGCAGGAAGCGCAGCTGAGGTCAGTTGGCGCCAGCGTGCCCGTCTTGTTTTCTGGAGTTGTTCGCGGGTCAGCGCAGCGACCGTTAGTGCTTCACACATCCTGGAGGGCGGGGTTTCATCAACATCCAGATCGGGCACGCTGGCCGTCAACGACGCCAGTGTGCGACGCACGTTGACGAAAAATGCCGGCGGCTGCTCGGCTGTAGGGCCAACCACGTGTTGTGTAAAAAACACGTTACGTGCTGTACCCAGAAAGTATGTGAGGAGTGTTCTCCCGGGATAGTCTGGGTTGCGTACAAGATCTCGTACTCCTCGCAAGGCGAGCACATTGCACATGGTGCGGATACAAGGTATACCGAACCCACCCATGTACGATGGAAGGCGCATGAACATTCGTGACACAAGTTCGGTTTTGCCGGCCCAAACGAAAGAGCCACAGGCCGAGGTTAGCCTGCGAGCAAACGTGCGCGGTGGGTTTGCGACGCGGGCGACAAAAAAACATGCGGCTAGGATTGTAGACTTAACTACATAGCTGCGCTCTGCCATTGAAAGGCGGAAAGTTGACGCCACTGAGAGGCGTTTCTCAGCATTCGTGCGGAGGTTAGTCCAGGTTTCGCGGGCTACTTCCCCGCTGGCGCGGAATACTACTCCCAGGACTTTCACTCCCTGCACCCACTCCACCTCGCCCGCAAGGTTCGGTGTGAAGGTGCCAAACCTTAGTGCCTTGCTTTTTCCCCTGTTCAATAGGGCCCCCGACATCTCGCTGTACTCGAGAAACAGCCGCGTAAAAGCTGCGTAGCTATCCTCGTCCTTGAGGAAAAGCGACACGTCGTCGGCGTAGGCCGAAACCTTGATTTGGCCCTGGCCAGGCAGAGGGAAGCCGCGTATGGATGGGCTGTCGTTAATGCGCCGGATGAGTGGATCCAGGCATAACACGAAGAATGTTGGGGAGAGAGGGCATCCTTGCCTTATGCCCCGGGTGACTGAGAAGGGAGCGCTCTGGTGGCCGTTTACGGAGAGGCGAGCATTCAGGTCTGCGTAAAGTAAGCGCAGCCTGCTGACAATTTGCGGTGGGAATCCGAAGGCTTCGAAGCAACAGGCGTGCTCGTCGGCCGTCGAACTACGAATGCCCGCTGCTCGCGGCATCGTTCAATTTAAAGCCGGCAAGGAAACTTCGAGATAACAGGTCGAGATCATCTAGACTAATCTGGAAACACGTAGATGCAGCTCTTCATGGCTGTGATCAATCGAGATAAGTCCGGTCGCTTCTCGCGTCACGAACAAAAATGATAACACCCCTTTCCTGCTGCCTTGCGCGAACGAACGGGCACGACAATGATACGCGGCAATATGTCAAAGCACGCCGCTGCAGACATGGCACAAAAGCCACGCACTGTGACGCGGGTTCGCCTCGCCGTAAACGTGCACACAGGATGCGACCTAACGACTGCGTCCATGAGGGGAGTTTGACGTCTCCCGTAATCCCCCGCCATTCGGCGCCCCCCTTCTCCCGCTGGGTTGACTGACCCCTTTCTGTGCGGTTGTGCGGAGGGCCCAAGAGAGAACGTAATGGGCATTCCACTATCGCGAACCGGATGCGGCAAAACAAAATACGGCACCGCGAACTTCACCGCAGGGAAGCGATCGTCTTGTAGTAAACCTCATAAATACAAAGCACAACAAAGCAATCATCAGATATGCCAGCTGACTCGTTTATGCGAGCATAGAAAAAACAGAATGTCTTTATTGAAAACGCAAATATAAAAGATGAAATTAAAAATAAAATAGTAGTACAATTAATATAGAGGATGAGAGTAATGTTCGACGCACTGGCATAGAAAAAAGATTCATGCGAAGATTAATGCCTTTATTGAGGCCAATATAGTGACAGGAATCCCTGACCATAACAATAAAAGTTGGTTTGGTTGGTTTATGGGGTTTAACGTCCCAAAGCGACTAAGGCTATGATAGACGCCGTAGTGGAGGGCTCCGGAAATTTCGACCACCTGGGGTTCTTTAACGTGCACTGACATCGCGCAGTACACGGGCCTCGAATTTCTCCTCCAAAGAAATTCAACCACCGCGGCCGGGATCGAACCCGCGTCTTTCGGGCCAGCAGCCGAGCACCATAGCCACTGAGCCACCGCGGCGGCAACAATAAAAGTATCCAAACAACAATGAGGTGCAGGATGATTAGCAAGCAGTCTGCATTTGAACTCATTTCCCAAAAGGAAGAGGACAGTTTGTGCTAGCACTAACTTATGAGACGAAAACTTGGAGGCTAACAAATGTTAAGATAAAATTAAGAACATTCCAATTAGCAAATTAGGAACATTTAAATTAGCTTGCAAGGGTGGAAGAGCGGGCTAGTTGGTAGTTCATCTTGAGGAAAAACACAGCGCACTCCTAAGACACGGACAAAGAAAGGCAAGACGATACAGCGCTGACTTGAACTGAAGACACAAAACTACGCAGGAAACGGGACACAGAAAAGAAGCAGACAGGACGAGCGTAGACAGGACGCTCGTCCTGTCTGCTTCTTTTCTGTGTCCTCTTTCCTGCGTAGTTTTGTGTCTTCAGTATGTCTCACCAACTAGCCTCTCATCACACACTTCTAGACTTGAACTGATTATTTTATTGTGGAGCAACATATATATACGTTCGAAAAGTGGGCGGGAAGACATGAGTAACATCTGCTGTGTTTGCACGCGATCGAAAGATAACAAACTGCAATTGAAAATAACATGAGGGCAAGGGTAACCCTTGGAGGCAAAAAAAAAAAAATTGGAGGCTTATCAAGGTTAAGCCCAGTGGATGCGAAGCAGCCTTCGTTTTGCATTCTTATTACTAACGTCCTTAGCGTTTCGAGGCATCTTGACCGCATACACGCCCGGCGCAAAGACGCTGGCGCGGTTGCGGGCACAGAGACTGACGCGACGGCGGGCGCGCGCCGCTTCATCCCGTGCGTGATGTCACATATCACGTGATGCAGCGATGGTGGCGCCGCCGCCGCGTCGCGCGCGACGGCGCGAACCGAAGCGTGGAGGCCTCCGCCGGGCGACGTCCGACGGCGCGATATGAGGCCCCATCTGCAGCCGGTGTGACGTCATCACGTGACGTCACATCATGTGATCTCACTTCAAGGTCAATGGTGGCCACCGCCGGGCGTCGCGCGAAGGCCCGAAACCTACGTTAATATGCTTCGCATAAAAAATGAAAACTAGACAAGATAAAGAGACAAGTGGAGGGGCGATTAAACGGATAACGCTTAAAAGGATGACGCTTAAAAGGATGACGCAAGCAGGCAGTACAAGAGACAAAAAACACTAGGAGATGACAAGTGAACAAAATGCAGTAAAAGGCCAAAAAGACCATTAAAAAATTTTTAAAACCGATAAAAGAACCAAAAGGGACGTTAAAAGCAGAAGACAGAAAACAACCTTGTCCAAAAGGTAAAAAAGGCTAAAAGACGAATTTCGGAATCCTACACATTAAAATTGCTCTATGCCTGACTCAAATAATCTAACTCACGTGTCGTTAGCGCTATCGAGGGTGTGCTAACACAATCTTAACCTAGCTTTAGAATGTGGGCGGCTTCTATAATTTCGCGTGTGGATTGATGCGCGTTTCTCGCGATGACCGAGCAGTCATGAAGGAAAGGCTCGCAGGAACCGGAACACCGTCAAGAAAAACCTGGGTGTTCACTGTTTAAAGTGTCCCTCCGGTTCCTGCGAGCCTTTCTTTCATGACTGCTCGGTCATCGCGAGAAACGCGCATCAATCCACACGCGAAATTATAAAAGCCGCCCACATTCTAAAGCTAGGTGAAGATTGTGTTAGCACACCCTCGATAGCGCTAACGACACGTGAGTTAGATTATTTGAGTCAGGCATAGAGCAATTTTAATGTGTAGGATTCCGAAATTCGTCTTTTAGCCTTTTTTACATTTTGGACAAGGTTGTTTTCTGTCTTCTGCTTTTAACGTCCCTTTTGGTTCTTTCATAGGTTTTAAAAATTTTTTAATGGTCTTTTTGGCTTTTTAGTGCATTTTGTTCACTTGTCATCTCCTAGTGTTTTTTGTCTCTTGTACTGCCTGCTTGCGTCATCCTTTTAAGCGTGATCCGTTTAATCGCCCCTCCACTTGTCTCTTTATCTTGTCTAGTTTTCATTTTTTTTTTGCCTCCAAGGGTCACCCTTGCCCTCATGTTGTTTTCAATTGTAGTTTGTTATCTTTCGGTCGCGTGCAACCACAGCAGATGTTACTCATGTCTTCCGCCCACTTTTCGAACGTATATATATGTTGCTCCACAATAAAATAATCAGTTCAAGTCAGCGCTGTATCGTCATGCCTTTCTTTGTCCGTGTCTTAGGAGTGCGCTGTGTTTTTCCTTAAGATTTAAATTGGCAGTGGAAATTAAAATGATAGCGGCAGTTAGAAGACAAAACAAGGAGTTGCATGAACTCAAGAGCAAACACAATCTGGTGATGTTTTATTTTACAATTCTGCCAGACGCCTTTTAGCGGCTCAAGCAGCAGTGGCCAAAGTACAAAGCGCTTATGCATACAGGCGCATGTGTGATACCTACACATCGAGCTGTGATGAACAATAAACAGCTATAAGAGCTTGCATCGGCAGCAAGGCATGTGAAAGTTCTACATACTCTTGTGCGTTTACCAAAGAACATAGGGGATTACCGTTTTGATGCACACAGAAAAAATGAATATCACGCACACAGCAGTCACAGACAGGGGAATCAAGCTTAAGTCAAGAGGAGCAAATGAACATGTAATAGAGAGAGCAGACAACCGGTAACTTGCAACAGATGGTTTTGGTTTTATGGGGTTTAACGTCCCAAAGCGACTAAGGCTATGAGAGACGCCGTAGTGGAGGGCTCCGGAAATTTCGACCACCTGGGGTTCTTTAACGTGCACTGACATCGCACAGTACACGGGCCTCGAATTTCTCCTCCAAAGAAATTCAACCGCCGCAGCCGGGATCGAACCCGCGTCTTTCGGGACAGCAGCCGAGCACCATAGCCACTGAGCCACCGCGGCGGCTCCCTTGCAACAGAGTAGATACGAAGAAAAATCTAGCAGATTGATGCAGAGAGTCAGGTGAACAGATAGGCTTAAGAACTGCCATAGTGTGGGCCCCAGCTGGCGCAGCACAAGGTTAACTGGAAGTCAGTGAGAAAGGCCTTCGTTCTGCAGAAAATGCAATTCAGTTGGCGAATGTGATGTGGCTTCTTTCAGTGTTCCATTTACGACGCCACCTTTCTTCCACCACCTGCTGTACATATGGCACGCCCAGTTGGCCGCATCTGTTTATTCTTTTCTCTAGTGTAAAAAGGCAAGCGCGTCCTCAGATGCAACTATTTACATCCACAATCTAGTCAGCTACTGGACTGCATGGTACATTTTGTAGGCACTCAGAGCGTAATAAGCCTAATAGCGTGAGGATATATTATAGCTCATTCATAGCAAATAACAGAAAAGCCCTATTCTAGAAGCACGAGAAATGCAAACCGACAAGGTGAAAATTTTAGACAGCGGTATTTATAAGAACGTGAGTTCCCAGCTGATTTCTACGTCCACAAAAGCGCTACAAAATCATTGTGCTGAACAGTGTGGTGAGAGCCCAAAAACTGCATGTTCAATATTAATGTGAAGCTTTTAAATATAGCACTGCTCACATGGTTAGCAGTAAAGCTCTCTTTGTTTAAGAGGTCTTGCAGCTTGCGAAGCAAGTGCGGTCTTTCTCCACTTACTATTGCTCGCTTTGGTAGCTGGACTAAGTTGTTCACTGAAAGGATTCGATAAATGAACAAAAACTGCTGGACTGTTGGCTGCCTTCCATTACCAGCAACATGCCTCACTATGCCGAAGTATCTCTAGAATAGAAATATTTTGTTATCACTGATAGTGCTCAAATCAAAAGTAAGGTAACTATCATATTTACCTCCAGCGGGTCTTGACAAAACTTTCCCACCAATACATAGCGAAACCCAGACGACAGATGTCTCTCACCAAGTGAAACAGTGCTGATAAGAGTTATTCGAAGAGCCTCACGTGTGGGCTTGCTGAGAAAACACACCTGCCTCTGTTTTGGAAGCTCTTCTATGTACTTAATTGCAGCAACTATCAAGCCATGCAACATTCTCTTTCAAAATCTGCAAGATAAACATGTGTAAGCTCAATAATAAAACAAGAGAACTTTGCCCCCCAAAAGATTGGCATACGTATATCTTACACCAATGTGTTCAGCTTCATTGTACTGGACGTGCTCTGGCCTTCGAGAATTCAAAGCGCCAAAGAGGCTGTTCATTATCCTAGTGAAATCTGATGTCCCTGTAGAACCATGCAGCTTCTTGCAGGCGTCATGCTTGCTGTAAAATTCCATAGCTGTGGCAGTGGATGCACTGAACAGCTGGAAAGAAAAAACTCGTCCAGGTTTCTTGTCCAGCATTGTTCAGAGACAAAGAGTAACGCGATATATTCATCCATAAAAACGCGCATAAAGAATGTTTCACCTGAACCGCAAGTTTCACACTCATTTCCTGGAAGGCATTTGTGTGTACATGCGCTTTTGTGAGCTTTGCGACAGCACGGAGTCTAGCTCGTTGCTCCTCGCACTCCAAAAGTTTGCTCTGCACCGAACAAGGCAATGAGCATGTGTGCTCGAGTCAACAGGCAAAAGAAGCAGCAATGCCAGATCGCACACCGAACAAGATTCAGCAAGTGTGTTAAAGGTGTGGTTTATAATATCCCTCTGGCCTGTGGCAAACAATATATAGGGCAGACGGGAAGGTGCCTTAATGATAGGATAAGAGAACATGCATCATCGCTATCAGGTGCCCCAAGCAGCAATCTAGCCCTGCATTGCAGAGATTGTAAAGAAAACAAAAAAAGGCAAAAAAGTGCGCAAGTGTGAGTCCAAGTTGCATGAAGTTCAAGTCATGAAAAGGTATGCAGACCAAGTCGCACGTGAGATCCTTGAGGCATTGGCGATACGGGAAACAGGACAGCGGTGCGTTAGTACACCATCAATCTCTCTATCAAGAAAAGAAATTTCCTTCTTGAACGAACCCCACGGGAGATAAAAGCGAGATCTTTTTGGCAAGGAAACAAAAAGCGCGGGTTTTCCAATAAAATTTTAGTTGGCAGTCAGCTTCGTCTACGTCCTGTGTGTTCCTTTCTGTGTCTGCGTTTTGTTATTTCGGCTGTTCCCACCAAGAAGCTCCAAAAGTGCTTCATAATAATAATGGAATCCTTCTTGTCCTCGCGGTAGCTACGAAATGAGAAAAGAGTTCATGGGGAAAGAGCATTATGTGCATGTCGATACGGCATAAATAATATTTTTTTCTTACCAGAAACTTTCCAACCTTCTGCAAATTATTCCTGATGCACTTTATTATGTGGGGTGGATCAATGATGCAATGTATATCCTTTGATGATTCACAAGGGTGCTGAAATGATGGTGACGGGTGTTCTATTTCACCATTTATGCCTACAAAAAGAACGTAAGTTTGATGAGGGAATCCAATTTTACAGTGATATTCAGCAAGCTGTCATACAAGTGAAATTTATGGGATGCCTGATAATTACCCAGGGACCTCAAGGCAGATCGGTTGCTTGTTGAGTTGTCACATGGCACTGCATCAACAAGTGCAACAGAATTCGACAGGTGCACAATACACTCCAGAAGTAGTTTTGCAATGACAGAGCCAGGAGAAGCAGTAGACGCACAGAATGTTCCAACTGTTTGGGACCATCCACCAAGAAAAGGCCGAAACAGAAACACCAACACATGGTAAGCATCTTTTTCTTGGTCCCCTGGCCTGGTGTGCTCCCCAAAGTTCACCTTCCCCAAAACTTACATGTCAGACTCTCTAACATGTAGACTCTTTCGCAGACTCATTTCGTCGAACATGAGTACACCTGCAAAGAAAAATGTTTTTATAGAAGCCTACTTGATTAAGGCACATACAGAGCATCAAATATGAAAAATAACGTCAAACCTCGTCGTTCTCTCTCGGAGACTTCTTGCAGTTTCTCTTTCAGCAGAGTGAACAAGCCAGCATCGAACCCGAAGTCTGCCTTTAAGTTCTTCATATATGAGTAGAGGGTGCGTGGGTTGGGCAAAGGCAGAACATGAAGGAAAATATAGGCAGCAGTTGACTTAATTTTCAACAGTAGGCAGTCATACAGCCATTCCTTCTTATACGTGGTAGGGAAAGGTTGCAGTTCGTTGGGCATTCATGATCATACTATCAAATGTATGCACATGCAAGATGCAAATGAATTAAGGAAATCAAACAGAGAGGCCAAACACACGCCTATACCGCATGTGCCCTTTACAAGCCACTATAATAAGCAGGTGCCCACCACAAAGATTAAAGTAGAGAATTTTTAATCATACACAGGAAGGCTACAAAATTATTTCGCATTTATAGGCATGCTGTTAACTGAGACATCTAGAAATTTTGTCCAGTGCACAATGCAGTTACATAAAGGCAACCAGATAAGTGACGGACAAACATGCCAATTAAACTCCATGATGTTTCAGTGCACACCTTGAAGGAATTCTAGCACATATGTTTGACCTGTGCACCATAGAACTGACTGCAAAGCACCAAAGCCTGTTATGTGTCACGTCTGTCAGCTACATTGATGGTTTTGCAAGCATGGTCGTAACACAAGCCAGCACATGCAGACAAGCCATTTTGGGCTGGAAATCCAGAGAAGGAAACCACAGTAGACAGGAAACTTGTCAGCATTCCTAAATTTTGCGAATATGTCGCCAAGAATTCATTACTTTCTTCAACTACAAAAACAATTCTTTATGTATTCGAAAGTGCATACTACAAGGACAAAAAGGAGGCTAACAGGATGTGGACACGTGAATACAAACAAGTGCCTCAGTCTGCACCATCAGTTATTTAGCAGAGTGCATGCATGTTCTGATGAAATTCACTGTTATGGTCAATGATGAACGTACTTATCAATACAAAATATGGCATTTTACATTGAAAGAAGATACATTTCTCTAGCTCGACTGAAATCTGACAGGTCGCAGATTGAAAGATTACAGATTACGTATATTATTCCTTCTATGACCAAATAGTAACACAATCTAGTAAAAAAGAAAAGACTCCTTCGATATTTAACGCGCAATGCGCATTTGACACTTACCGCACACCTCTCGCAGACTTTGCGTTTGCCTTCATCATGCTCTGGTGAAATACCAGCCCTCCGCGCTCCGCTCCGGGAGCTTGCCAACGCTCTGGTGAAGCCTCTGAAGCTTTTTAACCTCGACTTTCAACGTCGCCACCTTTTTCTGGCTGTGCTCAAGCTGCTGCTTTGCGGCACGAAGCTGGCGCTTCAATGATTGCACTTCAACACAAGTTGCACAGCCGACGACTTGGTCTGTTAGGCAGGCTGCGTCCGAGGTCCGGTCCGGTCCGCAGCCGCTCGTCGAAAGTGCTACCGCTGCAAAAATATTATAATACTACTTAAAACTAATCCTCTCAAACTCATGACAGGAAGCCACTGATTTTCAGACACAATAAGCAAACAAAAAATAAGGCTACAAGCATTGTTTACCGTCAATGCAGTCAGCCGCGGGTGCAGGATCAGTCGCAGACAAGCACGCTTCGGCGGCATCTTGAGACGGCAGGCTGGAACACGATAACTCGCGACGTCGTTTAACCTGTTTCCGAGCTACTGGCGACCGCCTACGTGGTTTACACTTTGTCAAATAGCCTGGAAGGCCTTAGCAATACTTGGGATAGCGTCAGGGTGGAGCGCCGGCCTCCCCCGATGCAATGATACCGTGTGCGAATTGCCCGACACGAATGGTGTCCGCTGCGTAAAAGTGAAGTCACCAGTTTCTTCCCGAGGTATACACTCTCCTTGTCGGCAGGGAAGCGAAACAACGAGACCTTCTCTGTCACGCCTTTGTAGCCGGACCGGCACCCTGGTACGCAACAGGTGTTCGGCATGGGGTCACGCATGCGAGTTACATGATGTCAACGCACCGCACAGCTGCAGGCGGTGAAATTCGCACTCTGATAACCAGTGGCGACGCTTTCTGACCGGTTGCGACAGCGCGTAGCTCGCCGCATGATGCCCTTTAGTACCCAGTGGCGCCGCGGCGTAAGGCGCTATATGAACCTCTCCCATAGAGTTACGGAGGAGTTTCGGGACCAGAAAAAAGCATTGAACGACTCTGGTAAAACTAAGGCTACAGCGCCTGTCCTTGTCTTGCATGTCTTCTTCTTTTGCCCGTATTCAATAGCTCTGTGGTAATCTGTCGACGAAAAACAGTGAAGGCCGGTCCGTAACCAAAGCTTTTTGCACAGGTATGATGTAGAGGTGTAGTATGAAACAGGCTATGAACGTGAATAAAAGGTACCCTTATTATAATGTGGTCCCTATAATTTTGTGTGTATGATGTTACCTCATTACCACATAAGTGGAGACAACTCTTCAGGTGTGTAAGTTGACCGTGCTATTATTTCACGTTTAGCCCGAAGCTTTTCTTTGTTTTCAAGGAGCGGTACATTAAAATTTAAAGTACTTATCCTCTGTGTCATGTCCACGCCTTGCTCCAGGAATTTATACTGTATCAGAAGGCGGCGATAACGCAATGCGCCCAGAAATGCCATCACAGGCACAGGCTTCTTGCTGTTTGCTAATAGGAAATGAATTCACAGGTGATATATGCAGGGAAAGCAGAACATACTGAATATTACAGCTGGCGGTATCACTCATTGACACTCCCTTTTAAGGGAGCGTCAATGCGTCAACACTTCCCTTTTAAGAAGAATATTCATACTCTAGGCAACAAAACATATCGTGGCATCGCAGACCAGAGCCATATTGTTAGAAGGGGCTCGATGAAATGTTAACCACTCTAAATATGGAACGCTAAACGCATGAGAATGTAGGGAGGGATTTGTTAAAGGGCATTTCATTTTCTCACCTTTTAGTAGCATTTCATGCGCGTGTTATTCTGTTTCTTGACGCGACCCTCTACTAGTGCGGCATCCGGGATTTCTACAGCTTGACCCCGCAGCTGGGAACAATAAACTGGATTTGTCTGACTCCGTAGTGTTTATGTTTTGTTGGCCACAGTGTGAATTTTCTCCTGAGGAGCCAGTGTGCTAGTAATTATGTCAGCATATGTGAGTCATTAAGTAGCCGTCATTTTGGACATGTTTTGTTTTTCCTAAACATATTTTATGATTTTCGTTGGCGTTAATAATAAGAAGCCTGCACTTGGGGCATTGTTTTCATGCGTCTCTCTATCCCTGCCTTTAGTGCAGGTAACATTTTTAGACCTGAATTAAGTAAGCCCATGGCCATGTTGTACTGAGCTTTGTGGTGGCAAAATTTATTACATGTTTCCTTCGCTGTGCAGATCAAATACATAGTACATACTGCCCCACCAGTATGAAGAACACTACCAGGGTCATTGCTGTAATATAGTATAGCATGTGGAAAAATAAATATGACGGTATAAATATCACGGTAATGTGACGATCGTTTGATGAATCCTTTGTGATTCTGCAGTAGTGTCTACACCTGAACACAAGATGACACAGACCACCTCACAAGAAAGATTCGTCGCAACTGAAGTTGAGTCCGAAGTTTTGCATCCAGCCAGGGCTTGACAAAGGGGAAAAACTGGCTCTTAGAAGGTCCATCTCGCCTCTTGTCCGGCAAGAGGAAGAGGAGCGGCCTAGGTGCGTAGTTGAATGTGTTGATGCTTTGAAAAGAACTCAAGATGTGCGGGGAAAAATTCGAACTTAGCGCCGTTGGTTAATTTTCTGCAGTCTGAAAAGTTGAGGCTTACTGTTTCTGATAAAGAGGGGCCCTTTTTCATTCTCCCGGAAAAACTGTTTACTGAAACAGCCAGAGTACCCATCGCAAAGAACTTTAAACCATTGCCTGCCAATGTTAAACAGCAAACGCGAGAAGCCTTGAGGTTACTGGGGGATATGAATCTACAATTGCTCCACTCGTCTGTTAAGAATGCTAAAATAGACTGTCTGGATGTATTTTATTTAGCATTTCGCTGTATTGTCACAGAGCGAGCAACATGGCAATACGAGGTTTCAAGTTTCTTACAGAGAAACCTTGGTTCACTGACAACTGATGATCCGTTTCTTGTGTCTAATTCTGTTGTTGGCTATTTCACGTGTCATAATCCGGGTTAGTGCAGTATGTTCAGCATAGATGCTCAGGACCTATTTTATTCCCTTGCGCACAATAGCCTGCTACGATATGTTAGCAAGTGTATAAAAGATGATAATGATGAAAGCGACTCCATTTCATAATGCGGGATCTCTATGGGGGCCTTTTTGGAGCTTTTGTCGTTAATTCTGTTGAATGGAAAGGCAGTTTGTACTCAAAAACAGGGGGTCTGCATTGGTTCAAAA